>NW_026898477.1:0-530570 GCF_033153095.1 Gastrolobium bilobum
AGTCAAACACGTAGGTTTGACTGGCGGGGGACTGGACTCGCCACATACAACGACGTGATCAGGAGCCACGTAGGATGTCTGCATCTCTCCCGCCACTTGGTCTGACTCATTTGAGTCCCGCCATATGAGTTGGCGAGACACACTAGCCACATAGGATGTCTGCATCTCTCCCGTCAATAGGTCTGACTCATTTGAGTCCCGCCATATGAGTTGGCGAGACACACTGTCATCCGCCACGTGCCTTGACGTGTCTCACTCATTTGCACCTTATCCCTGCGCACCTTCAAACCGTCTTCTTCTCTCCTCTCTTACCCGGTTCCTCCATTTTCATAGCTCGGTTGTGGAGCAATTGTGGGAAACAAATTTTCGTTGGCCAAATTTTCTTCTCCCGTCCGTTGGCACCTGAGCTGAAGCAAAGTGTGCACGTTCTCATTTTTTCCCCTTCCCCGTTTAGTACTCTCTGGACCACAGGTACTTGATTCTTTTATATCTGTGTAGTATGTAGCCCTAACATTATATCCATAAAATAAAATGAAATGGTTGTTTTAGTAATTAATAAATTTGTTTTAATTAGTAAAAAGTGGCTCATTTGTTTTGCCTAATTAATAAATTAATTACTAATATTAAGCAAATTATGTAATTAGTAGTATTGTTGTAATGTTATTAATTCCCCTTTTCAAATATTTTGCATTAATGAGGAAAAATATTTTTGGAAACCTTAGGCATCAAAAAATTATTCCTAACATAATTAGTAATCAATGTAATTTGGCTTTTGGAAAACAGTAATTAATGTAATAATTATGTAGTAATTTTAATTAGTGTTTTAATTAATAGTAATCATATTTAAATTTACAATGCTTTATAATCCATGTTAGGAAACTAAGTTTTTAACATTGAAAATTATAAACATCAATCTGAAATAGTAATTTTGATTTAATATATTTATAATTATTACAATTTTTATTTATGGGAATCGTAATAATTGTTTGAATAAATATATAATTGCAGTTTACATGTTAATGAATAAAACCTTCAAAAAAAAACATATTAGCTCAAATTAGTAACAACTAAAAAAGTAATTAAATAGTCATTACAATTTATTGAATTAGTTAAATACATGCAATTAAATCTTTTATACAAAATTATTTATTAACATTACAATGTTCCAGTCATTTAATTACTGTATATTTGCCAAAATTAATAACTTCGACAATATACAGTAGTAAATACATTAATTATTTCCGATATGTTGTTGTAATTATATTTGCAGTCATATTTTATTAAATAGTAATTGTAATAGTAGCTTAATTATGTAGTCCCTATATTTATTGATAAATTTTGCAAATTGTTGTTAGTTAAATGGCTAGTCATCAACCTCGCATTGACCCCGGTCCGAAAGAGTGGGGTGTACTGGATGAAGATGTGCAGCAATGTCACAGATCGCAGGTGGTGTGGAATGAGGGACATTTAAAGTCTCTGAGAGTTAGACGAGCCTCAGAGGGTAGGGGAATTAGGGATGTGCATAACCCAGATGACATCCCCCAAGACCTGCAGCAGCATTTGATGCGTGCAGGTTTCTGGCATGCGGCTCGCATGAGAAGATTACCGGTATGTTTCAGTTATGAATTTTATTTTGTTTATTACAAGTTACCAATAATAACAACCTTTATATTTTTTTACTTAAATGATTGTTGGCAGATTGACCATAGGCTGATTACTGCACTGGTTGAGAGGTGGCGGCCAGAGACTCACACATTTCACATGCCTGTTGGAGAGATGACTGTCACTTTACAGGATGTTGAGGCCATTTTAGGTTTACGCACTGAGGGTCGGGTGGTTTCTGGCTACACCCATGGGAACTGGGCGGACGTAATCACGCAGTACATGGGAATATCTCCACTTGCAGCTGATTTACAACATGGGAACCTTAAGATGGGTTGGTTGACTCAACATTGGGGTCAATGGGCTGCGCATTCAGCTACACACGAGGGACAAATTAGGTACACTCGTGCCTATCTTATGCGTCTCTTCGGAGGTTTTTTGCTGTGTGACAAGTCAAGTTCAGTAGTCGCTTGTCGGTACATTCAATTATTAGATGGGGACTTTGAGGATACCAGTATGTATAGTTGGGGATCTGCGGTACTCGCAGTACTTTTTCGTGAACTATGTCAGGCAACATCTTCAGGGGCCAGTGATATTGGGGGATGTACGTTGTTGTTGCAGATATGGGCGTGGAGCAGATTTCCTACCATAGCACCGCCTATTCCCCTACCAAGTGACCCAACCGATCACTATGGACGACGGTACACTATAACAATTGTTTTCACCATCATTTTAAATTTTTTTGTATCATTTGCCTATCATTCATTTGTGTGGTTTGTTGTATTATGTTTTATAGGTTTAACAATGTCGTATCGCGGCGACACCAATTTCACCTGAAGGATTATCGGATTGAGCTTGATCAAATGGGAAGAAACACGGTACGAATGATTAATTTTGTTGGTTTTTATTTCCATCCTATTATATCGTGTTCTGTGGCTTACAAATATTTGCTTCTTATAGGTTGTCTGGGAGCCATATAAGGAGGTTGGCTATGAGTTTCTCGGGGCAAATCCTCACATGCAGAACTTGTGGAGGGCTGTTACACCTGTACTCGCCTTCCACATTGTCGAGATGCACCAGCCTGACCGTTGCATGCGGCAATTTGGCATGCATCAACACATCCCTAGACCTGCTGGTCGGTTGAGAGGTGCACATGATCTTACGTTACGTGGTAAGATCACTGAAAATTGGGAAGCGAAGATGGCCCCCCACATACATTTGTGGAACACTAGACATGAGCGTATTGAGACAGGCGAAGCCTGGGAGGGTATCATGTCCCCAAACTCTGAGTACATGACCTGGTACTTCAGTCACACTCGACGGTTCATGACGAGGCAGGTCGCAAAATTAGGCCATGTTGTACGTATATGTGCTTGTTCTTGCAATCGTAGTTTTGTAATTTTGATTAATGGTATTGTGTAGTCATGTTAAATTTAATAAATCACTATGTTTCGTGACACAGGTTGATGGAGTAGAGTGGATATGGTGGATGCAAACTCCCCAGATGAGTGCTCAGCGCGATGAACGTCAGGTGCAAGAGGTGTGTGAGCAGTTACTGCGTGCAGAGGGAGAATTCGGCCGTGTTGCAGAGCCTGGCCCAATTGCACCATCCGGGCTATTAGCTGAGGTACCTGATCCAGAGATAAATGTACCACCTCATGCGAAGGAGGGTAGGGGCATTTTTCGTCGACGACCACGCATTGAGCACCAGTCATATGACATCCCAGCAGGTGGGCCACGAGCCGTTGGTGTTTATAGACCACCCATGTGGCCCACTATGGCATTTACTCCTATTGAGTGGTTTCCAGATGCCTACCAGATGCCCACAGATGCCTAGCCAGATGCCCACAGAGATGCATAGGCAGATGCCCACAGAGATGTCGACGCAGATGTCGACACACATGTCTCCACATATGCCTATGCAGTTGCCCGTACAGATGCCTATGCATATGTCATTTGGTTTAGATCCTCACTTGCCTCCACCTTCTCAAACACAGTTTCCTGCCTCATATCAGTGGATGAGCACCCAGTTTGATCAGAGTGCGCGACCTCCAACATTGGCAGGGTTAAGTGGCTATCAGCCGGTACATGGATTGTCAGCATTCGGTGCGTATCACGGGGGCCAGTGTAGTAGTGTCGCTGCAGGAGGGTACGGTCATGGGGAAACATCGCGTTCGTCTCGCAGTCAACATCAGTCAGGACAGGACACCCAGGACACGCAGGACGATTTTCTACAGGCAGCAGCAGAGGATTTCGATATTAGGCACGATCCTGATGCAGAGAGAGTGGGTGGTGTCATTCGCAGGAACCCTGAACGTGATGCACGTTCCAGACCATGGCCTACTTATACTCCACCATCATAGCATGTGAATCCCTATCTATGCATTTGAGATGTGTTTATGGATGACTGTACTTATGCATTACTATATATCACTGATTTCTTTGGTTCATGTGTGGTTTCATCTTTAGTTCGGTAGACTGCTTTTATGTGGGAAACGATATTTCCAATATGGACATGGTTGAAATGTATTTAGACTGTTATTTTCTGTATTTCAGGTACACTAGGTTTTAAAGTGTGGGATGCGATTCCCTGGATTGTCCATTTTTCTGTTGTTATGCTGTCCGAATTTCGCCCGTTTCCTGGTTACTATTACGTTGTCATGGGTGTCAGTGGTTAAGTAGTTTCATAAACTCAAAGCACGATTTTATAATAAAATATTGCCAACATTACAACACATTAATTTGATACGCGTCTTGTAGGACATGCACGCCTATTATGTCCGGCCATCTTACATATACTGCATTTAGTTTGGCTAGAACTTGTTTGGTCCTCAAGTTCGTCCATTTCATTGCGAATACGTGTAGATTTAGGACGCCCCTGTCCACGCATCATTGAGACATCAGGAACAAGCTTTGGTCCGGGATGTGGGGGAATTCCATCTTCACTACCAATCGGCAGAAATGGAGAAGAGTAGACACGCATAATGGAGTTTACAGAGAACACCGGATCCACGTATTGCTCAACATCAAGGGCTACCTTCTTACATGATGCAATAACATGGCTACACGGAATTTTGAATGCTTGAAACTTACCACATTGGCATTTCCCATCATTGAGGTTAACCCAAAATGTATCTCCTTGGTCATCGACTTCAAATGAGGTGCGCGCCACGTTATACTCCCGAACACGCATCGATGTAGCCCTCTCACTGTTCTTTGTCATCGCTTCTGAAATAGTTTTTGAGAAACGCTTTCCAATCTCAACATCTGTCTGTGCTTTACACCCTCTTTTAAAAAAGTAACGTGCAAGTCGACTATATGTGCATTTTACCAAAGAAGTTATTGGCATGTTCCTCGCTCCCTTGAAAACCCTGTTCACTGATTCAGACAAGTTAGTTGTCATGTGACCATATCTTCGTCCACATTCGTCGTAACTCCGAGTCCATTTCTCTTTTGGAACAGCCTCAATCCACGCAGCGACCTCTGGACTAATGCTGCAGAACTCGGCATACGCAGCATCAAAGTATCTTTATTTGCAATATATCCTGCAAGAAAAAACACACTATAATATACAAACGGACCCAATCGACAAAGGATATACAACACCCAATCGACAAAGGATATACAACATTTCATGTAACTAGTTTGTATATATAACCTAGCTTCTTTAGAAAACCCTTCATGTATTGATCCTTGAATCGTGTATTAAAATTGCTCCCTACATGACGAAGGCAAAACACATGGTATGCATTAGGAGGTTGCCATCCAATGTCTGGATTGGCCACTGCTGATAAAATGCTTTTGTGTCGATCCGAAATAAGGCTTATACCAGTCTTATTGGTTACATGCATTCGGATGGATGCCAAAAAATATTCCCATGCATCTTTTGTTTCACTTTCAACGACCGCAAATGCAATTGGCAAGACCTCATTGTTTCCATCTTGCGCTGTGGCGATAAATAATATCCCTTTATATTTACCGTACAGATGCGTACCATCGACCTGTATGACTGGTTTACACCATTTAAACGCCTCCCGACATTGACCGAAAGTTCAGAAAACACGTTGAAAAACCCTGGACCCAGTAATAACTTGTCCATTCATGACACACGGTCCATGTTGAATATGGTAAACTGACCCCGGAGAAAAATTCAACATGTGTGCGAACCATCTTGGCAGGAACGCGTATGACTCGTCCCAATCTCCGTAAATCTTAGCAATTGCTTTCTGCTTTCCCATCCACGCCTTCCTGTAAGAAACATTATATCCAAAAAGGGCAGTAACCCGTTCTTGTATCAAGATAACGGCCACCGACGGCGAAGCCTTCACCATGTCTGCATACAGATATAGAGCATATTTGTAATTAGTAATAATATCGGCCTTCACATGATAAACTCATAAATTGTCCCAGTACGAAAACTTCAACAATGTATAGTACCTAGAATGGCCTCAGATATAAAATGTGAATCAAGTTGTTTGTGATCTTGAGAAAGGGTTGTGCTGACACAAGAATGTTTTCCAACCCATTTACTGACTACCCAGCTGTTGCTATTCTTCGGTTTAATTGCCCTTACTCGCCAATTGCAGCCTTCTTCATGCTTATGGCATTTCATAGACAACTTCGTGGTTGTACTTTCAACCACTACACCTTCTTGATGCTCATTTATGCAGTAATGTTTTATAGCAGCTTGAACATCGCTCTTTGACCGGAACTCTTGTTTCACATACATTTCGTCTCCTCTTGTCCACGGACCACGACCTAAGCCTTCAACATCCAGTATGTCTTCGTTCGGATAATCAAAATTAACAGCCTCATAGTGTGGGATGTCATCCCAAAATGGTGTCATATCTACAAAAAAATACAAAAACAAATTTGGCAAATATTAAAGTGATTATATAAAAAATTAATCATACAAGACGATACAAGACGTTCAATGGCTAACCTGATGATGGTGGAATAACCGCATTATTGGACGTAGGGATAACAGTCTCCTGTGTTATGGGATTATCATGATGTTCATCATCACCTCCATCACTATCATTCTGATCATGGTCATTTTCCAGTAGAGTGTCTTCATCTTCCTCTTCCTCTTCATTGTCAGGTTCAACATCTACCATATAGTCGCTTTCATCTCCACTTGCAATAGTTGATTGTGTGGGCTGGGGTTCCGATGATGACAGCATTTGTGTCTGACTGTTAAGGTCCAACCCACGTGTCGGTATTGACATGTCGTCTGATGTCTCAATATCGACATATAACTCAACAAATTGAGACGTAGTAGAGTTTTGGACAAATGTTCCAAGAAAAATGTCAATGTCCTCATCATCAGTTATTTCTAAACCTGCATATTTTTGATTTCCACATGGGACTCGACCCGTGACTGAAGAAATTACCTGATTTTGTTGCAACTTCAACTTCTGACGAATCTTCTGAAGTAGATCTTCAATGGACAAGCCTCAGACAATATACATTGCTCTTTTTTCCCCTTCGAATCTCAACCCGCCTACACTGTTAATTTTAGAACCATTATAATATACAAAAGACCGATATTGTTCCATTGTACTGTGTATTTATGCAAATAACACAAAAGGAGATCTGATGAAAGTAGAGATTAAAAAAAAGTAAATAAAAAACATTAAATATGCATTACAGCAACTCATACAAAAAAAATTACGACATTACAGCAAGGTGATACAACAAAATTTTAACATTACAAGCAAAGCCACTGATACAAACAAAATTACTAGAAGTAAAGAACCCGTCAGTCAAAATCATATACAAAAATAGCAAACATCCCGAACTTTCAAAATGTCTCATACTAAGTAACACCGGAAGACCCTATATATAACCAGGCAGATATTTCCGTAAGTGTCAGTGGCGAGATTAATTTTGTAGTGTACGGGACGCTACCCCACGAGTATCGCGTGGGGGATGTAGAAGGACAACGTAAACCGTCACCCAAGGTGGCGGGAGTAGGTACACGTGGCTGGAACACGTCACATTACCTGGCGGAGGTTTTGTACACGTGGCATAGTCTCGCCAACTGATATGGCGGGACTCAAATAAGTCAGAGCAGCTGGCGGGATTCATGCAGACACGTGAGTTGGATCCTATGTGGCTGCTGATCACGTCGTTGTATGTGGCGGGACTAGTCACGTCAGTCAACCCTACGTGTTTGACTGCTCTACTCTCGTCAATCTTTACAGATGTGTTTCAACGTGGAGATACTTTTGCAAATTAACACTAGTACGGAATTTTTGCCTGCAAACTTCGGCATGATGAGATTTTGTTATATATGATACAATAGCAGGACAGAGGTATTGAGTATTTGTTAAGACTTTCTCGATGACGAGAACCGTAACAGCAATTAATGTGGCCGTCCAACGTTACCCTAAAGCTAAACATGCATAACCTTCATAGCTTTCTTGTACTTCACGAACATAGCATATCCAATACGTCACAATTAACTAACATTCTCTTATATTAAAGTTATAAAACCAGCAACGTACTTATCACCAAATCTGCAACTTTTCACTTCTCATCAATGAACAGCTTGAAATCCATCAATGTTTTCTCAGAAACCAATCAAACACAAACTCCCACCAATTTTTTTTCCATGCAAATATTGGATTCATCTATTCAAAGTCTAATAAAATCATGGAAGAGAAGACAAAGATGGTTGCTTCTTTTTACCAAATCCAGCCAACAAGATCTCAATAGAGCACCATGGCGTACCCTTTTGACCAATTTCCTAGAATCAACATGGGTTCGTCTGTTCTCAATCTCATTGCTCATTGTAGACCTCATCATCACAATTCTTGAGCTATCTTCCTCTTTAGTTTCATGTGAGAAAAAAATGAACAGAGTAGAAGAGCTGTGTTTCCATTGGATGGGAATTGGTATTCTTAGTCTTCTTTCAACAAAGACAATGGCTACGCTAGTGGGGTTAGGCTATTCATTCTTCAAGCATCCAGGGTAAGTTATGGATGGAGTTGTGGCCATTGGGGCTTTATTTTTTGGAAGCCTTTGTGGAGAGGAAATGTGGTGGTTTATTGGTTGTAGTGAGTTTATGGCGTGTCATTAGAGTTGTGGAGAGTGTCTTTGAGTTAAGTGATGAGGCCATTGAAGCTCAGATTGCAGGGATAATTTGCCAGTTTGAGGCACTCAAAGAAGAGAATATGAGGCTCTCATAAATAATACATGAGAAGGACAAGACTGATTTAGATAAATGTAGAGATGGAAGCCCTTAAATGAATTCAAGAAAATTTTGAAATTCACATCGTGGTCTTGTACTAATTTAATTTAGCAAATGATCTTGCATCAAGCATCTTTTCTTGCTCTTTATACGTTGGTTAGAGAAGACTTCTCTGCTTCTTGATCAATTACGATTGGTTGGAATTGAAGGAACAGATAAAAGGAAGAAAATGTATGCTTTATGAATAAGACAGCTAGTGCCATTGTTGTAAACAAAAATCATGAGGAAAAATGTATACATATTCCACGAACTTTTGGGTCTCATTGGAATTAGTTAAATCCATAAACATAGTTTTCTCGCTCTTTGGTAAAAGGTTTTTTTTAGGACTTTCTGAAAAACTAATGATGGTAATTTTATTTACTCACGTTTGGTATGAGATTTCTAAATTTTTTTTGGGTATTTGATTTTTTCCAAATTTTATTGTGTGTAGAATTTTCTGAGAATACCATATAAGAATACCGTCTCATGGGAGTATTATAGGATTCTCATGGCAAGGAAAAATTTAATACAACCAAACATTGCATCAAAAAAATTAATTCAAAATTTTTGTCTTACCAAATAATTTTTTTGATAATATTCCCGAGGTTTTTTTTCCTCTACCAAACATCCCCTCCCCTTAAGCATTTCTATAGCATTATTCTTTCTAATAATTTTCATTAATCATGTAATGATACTTTACTCTGACGCATTTTTTTTGTTTTGAGTACAATATTACTCTTAGGCATTTGAGTCGATGCTAATTGAGATTACAAACTAGTTGATACTTTTTTTTTCTACGCTTATGTAAGTTTCAATATTAGTAAAAGTGATAATTTCATGAAGTTTTTTAGCATAAAAATTTCACATATAATGACAATAAAAGGAGAAAAGCTTGTATTCATCACTTTGGAATTCGTGCAGTTCAATGTTAATAGAAGTTGATTAGAGTGAAATGGATATCTTAGTTTAAATCTTTACATGATTTTGTTATAATAATATTTTGTATTTATTTTTTTAATAATTTCCCACAAACTTGATAGTCTCACTTATTTAATACCTATTAAAGAAGAGATAAAAGAGAAATTTTATATAATCGAAGGAGGTTATATTTAGAACATTTTTTTTCTTATAATTGTTTTTATGATTGATGGATTAAAATTAAATAAACCATTCGTATTTGATATTATTTTATAGCTATTTATTTGATTTTAATCTAATAATAATTTTAAAAAAAATTAAAAGAGATTAAATATTTATAAAAGAAATGAGATTGTAACTTTTAAGTGCGTCTATATACCACCATGTGCACAATCTTCTAGTACACTTCATCTATATCTGACCCCCCCCTACAGCTAATCAGTGGATCATCTCAATGCTCACACACTTGTGCCACATCCTATCAACTAAGCAAATGACTCACACATACATCCCTTAATCATAAGGAAGATAAACGAACCAGTGGCCTTTGGCTCGACTCGTGAAGGCATAAACTTTTATGCCTAAAATTGGTTGTTGGAACTAGGCTTGAACTTGTATAAAAGCTCGTTTAATAAAAAGGGCCTCACGTTTTAATTCAAAAGCTCGATTTTAGAGCCTCGTAGGCTGACCTAGTATATTAATTTTTATTTTTATTTTATATTTTTTATACTATTTGTAATAGCCGTCTCTCTCTCCTCAATCTATTTCACTCCATTTTATTGGTTAAACAGACGTTTTGAATGATTTTGTTCTATATTATGTTGTTTGGATATACATTGAATTTATGAAATTACTAGTGTTGTTGATTGTAGATTCTGTTTTAATAAATTTTTGTTGTCTTATTTTTTTTAAACAGGCTAAACAAGGTTTTCATTTTTTATAAATAAGTCAGTCCACATGCCGATAATTATATTCATAACAAGTAACAGGCTTGATCAGACTGACTTGTTTAAACATAAACTTAACCTTTTAAAACCAAAGCTCGGCTCGGCTCGACCCGTTAAGACCCCTACTTAATTATTATAGTTGGTGTTCACTCTGAACAAGGTCAATAAAGCTTTAATGTGATAGCATTCTGAATCTGGATCTTCTTAAGCATAATAATGTGTAAAACTGAAAACTACTTACCAAAAAAAAAAAAAAAAAAAAAACTGTTTTGACAAAATCAGTTATTCAGATTTTCAAAAATACAAATCCATAGATCATGTAGATGTGAAAACTCACTCCCAGTACACTCAAAGAATAGCATATGCAACTGAAAATTAAGATGTATTACTTAAGCTAATTTGCCAATGCAATAATCACGACACTTAGTAGTAAAAGTCATGCCATAGCATTTTCACATGCTTGTCTTTGTTTATTTAGACATACACATACACATAAGAAGATATCTGCAAGAGAATCCAAACCACTTAAAAAGACACATCAACTGCTAGAAACTAGAAAGGTTTATTCAGCCAAATTCCTTTCAAAAGGGTAGGCATGCCCCTCTTGCCTAGCAGCAGCAAATACTTAAGGTACACTAGTATAAGCATTAAGCAATGCACTTCATTGTGCATCTTTCCAAGAAGAAAGTGGTGGAGTATCAGATTCCTTCCATGTAGGTATACCATCTCCGTATCTATCACCCTTAACAGCATCTTCAGCAACAAAGGACTCAAGTTCTGCCATTTCTTCTGGTGTTAATTTGACAGACAAAGCCCCAATATTTTGATTGAAGTTCTCAATTTTTGTTGTTCCAGGTATAGGGCACACGTCTTTTCCTTGGTGATGAACCCAGGCCAACGCAAGCTGAGATGGAGTACATCCCTTCTTTGCAGCAAGTTCATTAACCCTCTCAAATATAGTCTTATTGTGCTCCAGGTTTTCAGGTTGAAATCTAGGCAGAGACTACAAAAGATTTAAAAACATACACATAAGATTATATCTAGGTACCAATGATGAACATTTAAAAAGATAATAAGACAATTTCCCTGATTCCCATAAACAGTAAGATACATAATTTCAGGTAGGAAAATTCCCAAAACCTGGATCTAGGGAAGCAACAATAGGCCATAGCATCTTATAAAATCATATGTATTATTATATATTTCAAAGGTTTTCAAAAAAATTTCTTTACTTTGGTCACACTATTGTGCAGTCTGATCATATAAAATTCTCATCCCATAATATTATGTGTTAAGCCAAAACCCAATGTACTGCAGAGAAAATTATGTATGCCTGAAGCAAAGGATCCATGTGACGAAAGATATATCATCTTTTCCTTCTCTTCAAGCAATCCAATGTCTTCATTCATATTCTTATTTTTTTCTTTTAAATTTTTGTTTGGCCATTCAGTATCTCCTAAAAGTCCAGATCTCAATTTAGGACGAAAAGGTTAATTATGGGAAGTGAAAGGACAGTAAGTTCATAGGAAGAATGCAGCCTCGAATGTAACAGGGAAAAACCTATGACCAGCTTTGATGTTAATAAGCATTTTTTGTACTAAAGCCTAACAGAATAAATCAATGCCAACTCTTTGAAAAGAAATGTTTTATGGAAATCTCAATATCATGCTTTTCCACAAACCTGCCGGAAGTCATCCTGTGACAAATTCTCCATTAACTTTGTTCCTGATGAAAAGAATCCTCGCCCAAGAGGACTATATGCAACGATTCCAATACCAAGTTCCCTGAGAAGGAAATTTTAAAAGTCATAATGTTAGACCTTACATCATTATCATTTCAGTTTTATGGAAGTCCTACGAAAGAGAAATGTTGGAAAGCAAAACATAATGTTTGTAAATTAAATCACACCTGCAAGTTGGAACTATTTCTTCCTCCACATCTCTTGTCCATAGCGACCACTCCAACTGCACAGCTGTTATTGGATGAACTGCATGTGCTCTTCTGATTGTTGAAGCTGAGGCCTCAGACATACCAATATATTTTATTTTTCCCTCCTCAACAAGTTTTTTAAGCTCTCCAATCTTACAACAGAAGAAAAAGGAAAAGTTGAAGTCATCATACATTGTCTAGTTATACTCCAATATAAAATTTCACAGTAACTGTAAAGCAAGGAAAAATCAACTTGAGTTATAAAGAGTGTTCCGATCAATATTTTGGGAATAATGTTTCGCATATTATAGGAGATAAATAATTTATCTCCTACATACACATAAAAGTGTGTGGTGCTCATATTTTCTTTTTCTCACTCCTCTTCAAGTACTCAATCCGTCTCCTAGCCAATCATCAGGCTAGCTTGAGCACAATTCGGCTCTGATACCACAATCAGGCGGGTTCAGGGGGAGTCTGTGGTAGGGGACCACCATGGATGGGCTAAGCGAGGCCAACCACGTTAAATGGGTCCGATACCATGTTACAACCCAAAATCTTACGGCAAATTGTGTAGAATGAGTATTCACATTGTGTTCATCACATGCCATAATATTTTTCTAGCAGTTTAGATTCACAAAAATCTAGCATATATATATATGGGGAAGAATCTGTTTATAAATTTTTGAAAATTACACTATGTACTCCCGGGAGAACATAGTGTACTATAATGTTCTCTCAAGAGAACATAGTGCAATTTGTAAATAAAAAATTTGTAAATATAACTCTCCCCTATATATATATATATATATGAAAAAGAATAATTCTAGCAAAACATTTAGCACGGGGAAAAAAAATCTCATAATTCACCTAGCCTCAGGTAGATCTCATACGCTTTTACATACGTGTAAGATATAAAATATGAAAAACATTAATCCAATTAAAATTTCGAAAGTGTAAAACAGGGAAGAATCAGCATCAAGTTTAAACAGTGTTCCAAGTTCCAATCAATATGTCAGGGAAAATATCTAATTTCCTGAGTAAACTATAAGCTTCATAGTACTCTGTTCAAGTTACTGAAAACATTACCAAATCGAACTTTTTCAGAATCTCCAGAACCCAGGAACACAACCACATTTGTTAACAAGAAGGTGCCAAATATGTTGATATATAAAGAAAAGAAGAGAGTCAAAACTCAAAAGACAAAACCAAAGAATAGAGAAAGGATCGAACCGTGACTTCAATTGGCACACGAGTATCAACACGATGTTGGTAATAGAGATCAATGCAATCGATATCAAGTCTCTTCAAGCTTCCCTCACAAGCAGCTCTCACATATGCTGGATCACCACGGATCTCCAATTTCCCTTCAGGAAAAGAGCCTCCAAACTTTGTAGCTAATTCAGCCTTCTCTCTCACCCCTCCCTTCAAAGCCTGTCCCACAATTTCATACATGCACACTTCATCATATCATATGATCATATGCATGCTCAAAGCACAGGTCAAAGCAAATTGTAACATAATACAAACCCAGAATTATCATATCAAACAAGACATAAGAATAAAAAGAAAACCGAAAAGGGTAGCCGAATCAAACTTAAAGTCAGAACCTTTCCAAGAAGGATTTCGTTGGTGTGAGGGCCATAGACGTCAGAGGTGTCAAGAAATGTGACACCACTTTCTATGGCATGGTGAATAAGAGCAATCATGTCAGGTTCTGGCTTAGGAGGGCCATAGGCATCAGACATGCCCATGCAGCCAAGACCCTGCAAGGACACCTCCAAGCCTTGTGATCCCAGCTTCATTCTACCCACTTTTGCCATTGCAGCGTTGTGATGTGCTTTCACTACCCTTTATCCCAAATCAGATTCCACTATATTTAGTTTATATGTACGAATCCCTAATGGTTATTAGTATTATATAAGGCCAGATAGTGAATACAAGTCTTCGGTTCCTTGTAGTCTGCCGACCACAGTATTCAAGGTTTGTAAAAATATGATTATCTTATTGTCGGATTTGTCTTGTCCATTTCTGAGCAGGTCATCGAGTATGTCATTTTTGTTTAGATCGTCATCGAGTATGTCATTTTGTGTGAATTTAGATCGTCTTCGAGTATGCCATTTTTTTTAGGGAAAATTTAAAAAATACCTTCTCATAATCACTTATTCTCTTCATAAATTTTTACTTATTATATCATAACTTGAAATTTCTTTATCACTTATCCTCTAACTTGATTTTTCATCCAAAAAATAATTAAGGGCGGTATTGAATTAGGATTTTGAAAGATTTTTTTGAAATAAAAAACTTATACATTTAAAAAGAATATTTAGAATTAGACGGACTTTAAAAACTTTTTTAAAAGACATTTTTTAGAATCAAGATTTCATAAGATTGGATTTTAAAGGATTTTAATAGAATTTATAAGATTTGAAAGGATAATATGGATTTATAAAATTTTAAAAAATCATATGAATTTTAAACAAACATTCAAAATTACAAGAGTCAATAAGAAAATAACAAAGAAATGCAATGATATTAATAAAAAAAAGTAAAACCTAATATAATTTTCTCAATCAATGAAACATAATATAATTTTTAACAATAACTCTTCACATATTTAAAATTATACTAGTCCTTCATGCATTAACATTTTTTCATTCATGCTCTTGAGTTTAACTAATGATTAAAGATTATATTCTTCATTTGATATCAGAGCTACATATATCTGATTATAAGATCCAATTTTTATTTATTTATTAAAATAAGTCTAGGGTTCCTTCTATTCTGCCAATCACAGTATTCAAGGTTAATTTGTAAACTATGATTATCAAGTCTTCGGTTCCTTGTAGTCTGCCGACTACACTATTCTAGGTTTGTAAAACTAGGGTTGTTCATTTACAAAAAAAAAAAAAAAAAAAAAAAATTAGGGTTGTTCACGGTCTGGATTGGATCAGTTCTGGAAGCAAAAATTATCTCATCCAATACTTTCGGTTTGATCGTATAATCATCTATTTGATTTGGATATTTTTTCAAATCCGATCCGATTCAATCCAATTTTTTTCGGTTTGGATTGGATCGGTTTTCAGTTTTTTGAAAATCCTAAAATTTGTTTCATGATTATTGTGAAAATAATATCTTTTGTATATATTGACTTTGTAAGTTTTTTTTTGAAATACAAAAGCATCAGTAAACGATAATATATTTTTCTTTGGGGCAATGAGAGATAGAGCTTTACACAGATGAAATTTTGTTGATGAGATGTGATTAGGTTTTTTCTTGAGTGTAGTTGATGAGTTAACATGTCTTGAGTTTAGAAATTTTTGAGCTATGATTGGGAAAAAGTTCAAGTAAGTAGAGAAAAATTAATATATTGGATCGGTTTGGATTGGATATGTTTTCATCAACCCCTCCGAAAATCGATCCAATCCAATTAAAATTTGCGATTTTTTTTCAGTTTTTGTTTTTTCGGTTTTCGGTTTATTCGGTTATCGGTTTTTTGGTTCGGTCACCGCGGTTTGAATCGGTTTGGATTTGTTGATGAACACCCTTATGTAAAACTATGATTATCTTGTTATCAAAAAAAAAAAAAAACTATGATTATCTTAAGGGAAAAATATTTGTCCTTTTAAATGACACAATTTATATCATTTTACTCTCTCAAAGAGGTGGGACCCACATCTTTATCTCTTTTTTTGTCCACTCTCTCTCCCCCCCCTTTTTCTATCTCTTTCTCTCACTTAAAATGCAGTATTATTAAATCCGACCCGGGCATCGACCCGATCGGGGTACTGGGTCACTGGTCGGACCGGTTGACCCGAATATATATAGATATGTAAAGAAATATATAAATATGAACATATAAATTCAATTATATTTTTCATATCTAAAATGAATTAAACAAGGTTCACTAAATAAGCTAAAAACATGAAGCATAAATAAATAAAAATGCACGCTATTACTATGTCAATTTAAATTGCAACTCAGAATCCCCATAAAGATACCTATCAATGACATTGAACTTATGTTTTTTAAATTCAACTACATTAAAATAACATATGTCACGTTCTCTTAATTTATTATTCCGCAAATTGCTTCAGTATTGGAAACTGAAATTTGATGTCATTGTAGAAGAGTATACTAGCAAATAAAATTATAAAAAGTTTTTACCATGAGTTCTACATTTTTTTTTCTAATAAGATGAAACAATTTGGATTTTTTGATTTTTTTAAAAGAATGCATGACCCGACCAAGTCACCAGGTCTCCGGTTTTGACTGGGTTTGACCGATTTTGTCCGGCTTTTGACCGGGTCGATGTTTGACTAGTCCAATGCTTTGACCCGAACCGGTCCAATAATCAGGTTACTGGGTTCCGGGTCGGACTGAGTTTTACAACAATGTTAAAATGACACAACAGTACACTTTGCCCTTATCATATTGTCAGATTTGTCTTGTTTATTTCTGAATAGGTCATAGGTTTAATATTTTGTGTGAATTTAGATCGTCGTCGAGTATGTTATTTCTTTTTAGGGAAAGTTTAAAAAACACCTTCTCACAATCACTTATTCTCTTCATAAATTTTTGATTATTATATATCCTAAGAAATTTCTTTATCACTTATGCTCTAACTTGATTTTCCATCGAAAAACTAAAGTTAATAGAGATAATTTTTAAAAAAATATCAAAGTTACCCTTAAAAACAAAAAAATAGCATAAAAAAGCTAATGTTGTATTTTACATCTTCTCTCTTCCTCTATAATGACAAAGAAGAAGGCTACGACATATAATATGAAGATAGATAAGATGACACAAGTCATGGTTCATTTTTTCTGTTTTATTTTAAGCGTAGTTAAGGTATTTTTCAAAAAAATTAACTTTGTTAACTTTATTTTTGGATGGAAAAATAAGTTAGAGGTAAGTGATAAAGAAATTTGGCATAAATATAATTCAAAATTTTGAGGTAAGTGATTCAAGTTTTGAAATTTTTCGTTTTTTATTCAATAGTGGGAATTGAATACACTATCAAATCCCTCACCACTAAATCTATCAATATCATAATGTCTTATCGAGTATGTCATCTGAATGTATAAGGAATGAATATAATTTCTCATATATCACGAGACATATAAAAAAATAGGTGAGATCTAATAAGGAAAAAAGAGAAAAAAAGAAGAAGAATGGTTTACTAAGGAAAAGAGAGAAAAAAAAAGTGAATCTCGTCTACTTTTTTATGTGTTACACGAAATAATATATTCCATACAACATAAGAAATTATATCCTCAATGTTATTTATAAATGATTTTTTTAACAAATAAATAAATATTTGATTTAAAGGTAAACACATTTAAAATATGTAATATTTCGTAAGGTAAAGTGTGCAACCACGTCACTTTGAGAATGCTGGTGGTGTAAAATCCAGCAGCTACGGTTGGATCCTAGTTCTGCACGGGAACAAGGGTGTTTTGATTTACCTCCTCTTTACATCTCGTATGATTTTAGAAAACCCTCAAATCGGATTTATATCATTTTCTTTCAATTTTTAACCACCACATTAAATAAAACACTTGGATATACACTGAAATGAACATTTAAATACACATTAGATTATATTATAAATGTACAAAGGTACCATTTTATAAAGTACAATTACCTACTGATGAGGCCGTGGAAGAATAAGGAGCTTTTTTATGAATATTTTATCAGTAACTCCAAACCAGATCAAGGTGATCTAAACAACATATAATGATAAATGCCAAAACATTAATGTCAGATGGAATCCACCCGCATTGGGATGGATGAAGTCACAATTTACACTCTAAAATACCAAAATAATTTTGGTACTCCTGTTGTCATGAACACTCGGTATATCATTTATCATTTATCAAATATGACAAAAAATAATATTTTTATACTACCCTCACTTTTATAATTATCTTCACCCGTATCCCATATTTTTTTTTGAATAACCAAAAGGAGCTCCTAAAATAAGGATTGGAAGATAAATGCTTTGGTGGTTGAAATTTGGGGCGCACCGAAAGGTCTTAAACTGGGGTCTAATTCCTGATGTTATGTACAACACCCAGAGTAAGTGCCATGTATTTTCCTTTTTTGTTTTTTGGTAAACATGTAGTTTTCTTTCTTTTTGCCTTGGCCCTGTTTTATCCCAAAAAGAAAAATCAATGCTAATATTTTGAGTGAATTACACCTATCATAAAAGAAAATTGCATCCCAGTATACTTTTAAGTATACCCTACCCATTTGAGTAACATAGCTAAAATAAGCTTAATAAGGTTCTTTTAATCATTTAGAACAATACAAACAACATAAAAAAATAGTGGGTAGATGGTGGTTAGCTATGATCAACAGTAACAAAAGAGTGGTTCGTATTGGCGATCATTAAGATTCTTAATCTATTATGTCCGTAAATAATTAAATACATAGTATACCTACTCTCCTTTATATTGTTAAGGAGTTGTGCAATGTCAGCATATTCAAAGTCATGGGACAGAGAATGATTTTAATAGACTAGCACTAACAAGATTGAAAATGAAATTGTATGCTTTCTTTCTAAAATCCAAGAAAGAAATGATATGGCAGATAGTTGCACGAGCCTTGTGAGTGAACACAAGGTGGTTGGCTCGGAACAAAGTTATGTTAGATAGATGAATTAAATCTTCCATATGGTAAATGTGTGGGAGAAGATGTTCCCGGTAGCTCCAAAACTGCATGCAAAATGCAAACTTTGGCATTATGAGATTTTGTTACATATGATACAATGGCAGGATCGAGGTATTGAGTAGTATTTGTTAAGACTTTCTCAATGACGAGAACAGTAACAACAATTAATGTGGCCGTCCAACGTGACCCTAAAGCTAAACATGCATAACCTTCATAGCTTTCTTGTACTTCACGAGCATTGCATATCCAATACGTCACAATTAACTAACATTCTCTTATATTAAAGTTATGAAACCAGCAACCTTATCACCAAATCTGCAACATTGCATTTCTCATCAATGAACAGCTTGAAATCCATCCATGTTTTCTCAGAAACCAATCAAACACAAACTCCCTCCAATTCTTTTTCCATGCAAATATTGGATTCATCTATTCAAATTCTAATAAAATCATGGAAGAGAAGACAAAGATGAAGCATTTCTTTTTACCAAATCCAGCCAACAAGATCTCAATAGAGCACCATGGCGTACCCTTTTGACCAATTTCTTAGAATCAACATGGGTTCGTGTGTTTTCAATCACATTGCTCATTGTAGACCTCATCATCACAATTCTTGAGCTGTCTTCCTCTTTAGTTTCATGTGAGAAAAAAATGAACAGAGTAGAAGAACTGTGTTTCCATTGGATGGGAATTGGTATTCTTAGTCTTCTTTCAGCAAAGACAATGGCTATGCTAGTGGGTTAGGCTATTCATTCTTCAAGCATCCAGGGTACGTTATGGATGGAGTTGTGGCCATTGGTGCTTTATTTATGGAAGCCTTTGTGGAGAGGAAAGGTGGTGGTTTATTGGTTGTAGTGAGTTTATGGCGTGTCATTAGAGTTGTGGAGAGTGTCTTTGAGTTAAGTGATGAGGCCATTGAAGCTCAGATTGCAGGGATAATTTGCCAGTTTGAGGCACTCAAAGAAGAGAATATGAGGCTCTTAGAAATAATACATGAGAAGGAGAAGACAATTGAAAAGCTCAAAGAGGATTTAGATAAATGTAGAGATGGAAGCCCTTAAGGGGATGTTTGGTTCAGGAGATATTTTTTTTTTACTAGAGAAATGTAAATACAAGGAAAAACGTTGGAAAGTAAGTTTGGTAAGAAAGTTTAAAAAAAGTTGTTTGGTACCGTATAATATTAGTGGGGAAATTGGGTTAAATATACAGAGGGTATGTTTGGTTGAAAATAAAAATTTGATGGGAAAATGGATGAAATCTACGAAAGTAACCTTTTTTATAAAATTTTAAACCATTAGAACATATATCACAGAGAGGTATTAATGTCACTGTTTTTACCCACTTTTTTCATTTCTTCGATTTTGACAGAAATACCTGTGTTTGATGGCTAAAAGTAATGGAATCCTTCTACCGAACGAGGAGAATGGAGATTGCTACATGCACTTAGATGGGGAAATTTTGAGAACTCTTGAACCAAACACTCCCTAAACGAATTCAAGAAAATTTTGAAATTCACGTCGTGGTCTTGTACTAATTCAACGTCAACATCAACATCAACAACACCTTTATCCCAAATTAATTAGGGTCGGTGATAGATGAATCAAAATGAAAGTTACAAAAAGATTGAAAAAAGAAACATAAAAATAAAAATAAATAAATAGAATAGTAATAATATATATATATAGGGGAAGGTTATACTTACAACTTATTTTCCTTTACAACCTCTTACAACCAATATCTTAACCGTTGATTTCTGTCAATCAACGGTTAAGATTTTTGCAAATAAAATTTATTAAATAATTATTAATTCTCAATAAATCCTAACCGTTGATTGACGGAAATCAATGGTTAAGATATTGGTTGTAAGAAGTTATAAAGGAAAATAAGTTGTAAGTATAAACTCTCCCATATATATAAATATAAAAGTAAAAAAAGAAGAAGAAAAAAAAGACGGGAAAATGACTAAAAAAGACCCTCTGAAACCTATAAATAATAACGGGTATTGTACTAATTAAATTTAGCAAATGATCTTGCATCAAGCAACTTTTCTTGCTCTTTATACGTTGGTTAGAGACGACTTCTCTGCTTCTTTATCAATTACGATTGGTTGGAAGGAACACAGAAAAGGAAGAAAATGCTTGCTTTATGAATAAGAAAGCTATAATGCCATTGCTTCAAACAAAAATCATGAGGAAAAATGTATACATATTCCACGAACTTTTGGGTCTTATTGGAATTAGTTAAATACATAAACATAGTTTACTCAGGCATGTCGCTATAGCATTATTGTTTCTAATAATTTTCATTAATCATGTAATGATACTTTACTCTTTTTAGGCAATTTTTTTTTTGGGTTACAATTAGGCATTTGAGTGGATGCTAATTGAGTTTACCAACTTGTTGATACTTTTTTTGTTGTTGTTGGTTTTCTACGCTCATGTAAGTCTCGATTTTAGTAAAAATGATAATTTCATGAAGTTTTTTAACATAAAAATTTCACATATAATGACAATAAAAGGAGAAAAACTTGTATTCATCACTTTGAAATTCGTGCAGATTCAATGTTAATAGAAGTTCTCTATAATATAATATTTGTTTTTCTCTTTTAAATCTTTACATGATTTTGTTATATTAATATTATGAGAAGTTAAACTTATTATCTCTTTTTCTTATTATCTCTTACTACTAAATTTTAATCGTTGATTTTCATCAATTTAATAGTTATAATTTAATAATTAATTAATAAATATGACCTAATAAATTACAACTGTTAGATTGACGAAAATTACCAGTTAAGATTTAATAAAAAGAGATAGTAAGAAAAATAGATAGTAACTATAACCTCCCATTAATATTTTGTATTTTTTTTAATAATTTTTCGCAAACTTATTGTCTCACTTATTTAATACCAATTAAATAAGATATAAAAGAAATTTTATATAATCTAAGGAGGTTATATTTAGAACATTTTTTTTATAATTGTTTTATTATGGTGGATTAAAATTAAATAAATCATTGGTATTTGATGTTATTTTATAGTTATTTATTTGATTTTAATTTAATATTAATTAAAAAAATTAAAAGAGATTAAAAAGTAAATGAGATTGTAAACAACTAAACATTATGTGCGTCTACATAGTTTAGTACCATACATAATTTTATTATTGTATTATTTTAGAGATATGATATTGTTATTACTAATTAGTGTTATTACCAATATCATTATCAGTCTGTTTCACTGTTAGATAGATTATATTGATCCAACGATTCTGATTAACTTTCTAAAAATCTTATTTCACTGTTAGATAGATTATATTACCACAAAATTTTTTTACCACTTTTACAATCAACTTGATTTTAGATGGACTATTTGAACCCAATTCTTAGCAAAACCACCCTCTCTTGCTAGTATTAGGGTTTTTTCATCGTCCAAATTCAGAGATCCTTTAGATTTGGCTCAAAACATGGCTACCAGTACGTTAATGATCAAGACAATTTTCAGTTTCTTTTGTCAAAAAAAAAAAAATGTTACCTTTTCGGAAGCAACCTTCATAGGTTTCTTACTTCCCGAGCATAGTACGTCAATAATCATGTAATTAAGGATATAAATAAAACTAAAATTTTAGCTGACAGAATTTAGACATAGTTTCAGAAAAAATTCAAACATATTTCAAAAGTTAAAGATGAAGTTGTATATACTAAGACTCACAATGTTATTAATAGATATAAGATTGTTATGGACCAATTAAATGGTCTCCACTTCCTACTCCCACTACATTGCTAAGCATCTCACTCCACCACTCTCTCTCAACTTCCATCCACTATAAATAACCACCCACTAAGCATTGCATGACACCATTAATCATTTGCTAAACTACCCACAATGTGCACGATCTTCTAGTGCACTTCATCTATATATGACCCCCTATAGCGAATGAGTGGATCATCTCATGACTTATCTCAGTACTCACCACAATGGCTATAGCCTCCACACTTGTGCCCAAAATCCACTAAACAAATGACTCACACATACAACCCTTATTCGTACCATCAAACTTTGGCTTGAGGTATTGGATTTCTCATTGGGAGTTATCTATTTCATTAGCCGGGTAGATACAAATACCAACTATCATGCTAGATATTGATGTTCATCCAAGGACACTACCCAATCATTATAGTTGGTGTTCGCTCCTAACAAAGGTCAATGAAGCTTTCATGTGATAGCATTCTGAATCTGGATCTTCTTAAGTTCAATAATGTGTAAAACTAAGCTGTTAGGACAAAATCAGTTATTCAAATTTCAAAAATACAAATCATAGATCATGTAGATGTGAAAACTCACTCCCAGTAACTCAAAGAATAACATACGCAACTGTAGATGTGAAAACTCACTCCTAGGTCACTATTATAACATTTTTATTGCTGTAATTTAAAAATATAGAAAACAGATATTAAGACTTACTTGATTGGCAGAGTTTCGCTGCGCAAAAATCTCAAGCAAAATTCAAAGAGAAGTCTAGAAACTCTGATTAGGTAGATCCGTAACATCCAAAATTGGCCAAATTTTTGCGCAGCGAAGGGTATTTATAGGGGTGTTGGGTCGCGCCTAGGTGGGGCACGGCCATGCACCAAATGCACTAATTGGGGCGCGACCAATCAAGCCAATTTTGGATGCGACTGATTAATATAGATCCGTAAATTGATTTTAAAATACACTGTTTTTAATTTGTTGTTTAAATAATAATATTTTAATTTTTTTTTTGTCGCAGTTAAAAGTGCTTAACTTCACTCGGTCAGAATCTCATCTTTTTTCTTTTCTTACACTTCAGAGGACTGTTAAGAAAATTCGCACCGCATTTGATATGGAAAAAAAAAAAACAATCTCGAGTATTAATTTTGAGAGGATACTCACCCCTTTTTCAAGTTTCAAGTCATTTGCAACATTATATATGTAGTAAATCCAATAAATTCTTGGCTGGTAAACCAATACAAGTTTTTTCCTTTTCTTTACGTTTTTTTTCTTCTTATGTAGTGATATATAATGCAGGTTGTTTTAAGCTTCGATGTCGGCACATCCAATATCACTATAACCCCAAAAGCATATAGAAACTTGATTAACGGAAAATAACTACTTTTTAAGAACTTAAGGTTTCTTTCATTTGTACCCTAAACCAACTAATTATTCTTCGAAACCATAAGTTTATATTCAAACAAAACTCATTTCATGTAACATCGATTTCATAGGGTAGATTATGAGTCGTGAAAATCTTTTTTCTTTTCTTATGAATTTCACTATTTGACCTATAGTATTTGGTACTTAACATCAATTGAACTAAAACATAGCTGCAGTACTAAGCGGCCGAACTAAGCAGCAAAATTTAGAAAAGGTATGTGCATTCTTCCGATATTAATTGCTGCTAAAGAAAAAAACTAATCATTGGAATATTACATGGATGAATGTTAAAAGAATATTCAATGATATCTAAAATCAATCTCATACAGATGCTGTATATATGCCTTCTCCACTTTCGTTGTTGGTCTCTATTGCAGTCAGGTACTCTCTCTTGAGAGTAGTGAACTTGGCAGCTATGTCATCAGAGTCTGGCAGCTTAAGATGAACATGATTAGGATGTTGAGAAGGACATGAATATGTCCTTAACATCTTATCTTTGCTGTTTCCATGTCGCTCTTGGGGCATTGTCATGGCCCTTGAGTAGCGGTCTTCTGTTTCTATTCTTGTTAAGGAATCAGTAGTCCTTGGATTGGAAACATTGGGGGAGGAAGAGATCTCTGCTTTTATTTCATTGTTTCCATTACCAGCATGGCAACATTGGTTGTTGAATACATGATTATCAGCTACACCACTATAACTCTTCCTATCTAATCTCTAGGGGATAGTAATCAATTCTTCTCCCGGGTTCAACTCATCATCCCAAAAGGGTTGGCAATGACAACATTGATCAAGGAGAACTCCTTGTTGAACATGTGTAGCTCTCATTCCTCTCTTTGGCTTCATTGATGGAGCTTCCAAACAGTCTTTATCATCATAAAGGCAAAGGTAACATGGCTGGTCCAAACTGCAGCTGCTCATTTTAAAGTTGAAATTTTTTCTCATTGAGCAGTCTTCCCTTTGAAATGACTGTGAAATATTTTCCTTTTCTAAGAAACTATGTAGCATCAGTCTCTTCTGGTCATAACTTGGTTGGGCTATTCTTTCTAGTGAAGGCTATACTGAGTATCATGAGCGACTTCTGCACGGCTTGTGCACGACTTGTGATAATATGTCATATATTCAATATCCATAATGCATATGTTTTCCAGAGCGACTTGTGCACGGCTTGTGATAATATGTCATATATTCAATATCCATAATGCATATGTTTTCCAGAGCGACTTGAGCACGGCTTGTGATAATATGTCATATATTCAATATCCATAATGCATATGTTTTCCAGGGAGGCTGATCTCCTTCTTGATCTTCTCTCAGTTGCCGTTTTTCTCCTTCTGGGGGTCCTTATGCTTGATTTATCACTTTGTGATTCATCTTGATCTGTATCACTTTCATCACAACCAAATTGAATTTCTTCTCTCATGGACAGACCAAAGGATCTGAACTTAAATAGCATTTGGTCTTGGCAGGAACCATCTTTTGGTAAAGAAAACTGACATTCCTCAATGTCATCAACATAATCTACCATTTCTTCAGGATAGGGAGGGAAACTTACTCTTTCTGCATAAGATGCTAAAGCCATTCTTTTGCCCTTGATTTGCGGACTAGTATTTCTATAAGAAAGTAGCTCAGGAAAGTCTACCTCTACTACTTTCTTTTGCAAAGGACAGCTCAGGATATATGGGGGATATGTTGAACACAAGACACTATGACAGAAGTATTAGCTAAGCTAGATTCAGTTAGAGAAGATTCACTTGGTTTGGGAATAGATGAATCAACACATGTGATATCTCTTTTTATCTCTTCAACCTCTGAAGGGTGGACTTTAGATCCTTCATTTGTGTAACTTATTTCGGCATCACTTTCCACTAGTTGATACCCTTTGACTTCTTTCACCTGTACAAAAACATTCAACATAAATTTGGTACTAGTAAACAAGAAGATTATAAATTCATTAATATTACATTGAACCTAGTAAAGAAGAATGACCTGCACTTGCTGCCAATCAGGGTAGTATTTTATGACTAAAACCTGTTGTTGGAGGCAGTTATCCCTAGCTATTTCATTCACCACTCTGTACTTCAGATCATCCGGTACAGACTTCCCTGACAGGTTCTCTTTTAACTATGGTTTTGAAATTCCATGTATATGCATACATCATTAACAAATATGGAATTGCATCAAATGCAAAACTATACTTTATGGGGACAAAAAAATGTATCTGTTTGTTTACAAGATTTCCGGGAAATAGCTCCACAGCTGTAGTTGCAAACCTCTCACCATAACGCTGTCCAAATAGCTTCCTAATGACACGGAGCTCGGGAAGATCCCCACATCTTGCTGAAGCAAATATAAGGCTAGAAATTGCTTCCGTAGTATCATTTGGACAGTCCCTGATTTTGGAAAGTAGAACCATCAGAAAATTTTTTGGGAAGGGTGAGGGGTGCCAAATAAATGTATTTGATTTAGATAGGTAGAAATCAATTCATACTTGTGCCTTCGGATATAGGAGAGTCTCTTAAGGATAAGTTCACAGAAGTGATCTAACAATTCATATGCAGCAGCCAGGCTTTCATCTTCCAAGAGCTGCTCAACCTGAAATTGTGAGAAAATACATAGCTAAGATTTGGGACTGCAGAGAAAATTATCAAAATGTGATGAGTTAAGTTACTAAATTAGAATACCCGGTAGAATGATTCGTATTTTCATATCTATAGCATAGAGTTTCAGACTTCACCTAAAATTTAGTTCAAGCTGTAGTTAATTATAGTTCTATGTCTTACTGAGATTTTGTGCATAGTACTTTATCTTCACTGTATTTTACATCCAATTCTCCCTATATGGCTGATGCTATATCATTCATTAATCAATATGAGTGATGTTTATATTTACATTGGAGATTCAGTATGGAGATTACAACCAAGCAAATCCTATACAAATACTACCTCAACACCAACTCTAACGAGGCTTTGAAGTATACACAAAATCTACAAGTGTTAAACATGCATACACAAGACATATATGTATTTGTAAAATACATACTATCAGACATCAGTAGAGATTTACAAGAAGAATTTGGCAAACTAATACAAGATAATGAAGATATACTGAAACAGTTAAGTAGGATAAACTGTTCAACTTTGTTCATGGAAAACCATCTCCCAACAAACTCGACGGAAAGAAAAACCCCTCTTACTAAAAACAAAAAAACAGGATGTAAAGGGAGATAAGCATGCATGAACAGATTGAAATTCAATAAATGAGTATGATATTCATACAAACCCTATTAATAGCAGTTTCTTCATGGCCACTCTGTATTAGCTCAGCCAAGTCTTTTCGATGTAGCTTCACTATTGCCTGCCTCTTGTTCTTGAGTATCCTGAGCCGGCACCTTGCGCTTTTGATAGCCTTCTTACTGTAACACAGTAAAGCCAAAGACAAAAAAAAAAAATAAATAAATAAATCTTGAAGTCATACATGATTGTTATGCAAAATAATCTCGAGTTTTCAATTTACATAATACTATAGTTACCATTTTGAAGCTTTGGACCAACCGAAGAGTTTGTCAAACATGTTGGTAAAAATGAAAACAAGCTTTAGAGTTGAAGCAGAATAAGGAAGCCACCAAAAAAGAAAAAAAGAAAAAAAGATGTGAAGTTAGAATGCAGCTTGGCATGGGAAGATAACATAAGAGTATATAAATAAGGGCATTCGAGACCCAATGCAATGGCATTCAACGGAAAATAACTATTTTTTAAGAACTTAATTAATGTTTTTATCTTTTGTAATACTAGTACAGTACTCATGCGATGCACGGAGAAAAAAGATCAAAAAATTTGTTGGCGTCGTTCGTTAATCACTAAAAGGAAGAACCGAATACTGTTTTTTTAGCCAATATTTGGTTGCTTTTGCAAAAAGCAGAAATTAAAAAATAATTAATTTTTTTTAAAAATAAGATAATATAAATTTTTAAAATACAATTTTAACCTCATCATATCATACTTATTTTATCTGGTCTTATCCTAAGATTATGCTATTTTATCTCTTTTTTATTGTAATTCTATATATAATTTTTTTATTTATTTTAACATTCAAATAACTTTTTTATGTAAAAGTGATTTTCAGATCATATAACCAACCGTAAAATACTTTATCTTTTAGAGAAAAAAATTAAAAAAGCAATGCATAAAAAGTTATTTTTTTAAAAGCTCATCCAAACGCAACCTAAATGCTTTCTAAAATCATTGTAATATTACATGGTTGAATGTAAAGAATATTTAATGATATCTAAAATCATTGTAATATTACACGGTTGAATGTAAAGAATATTTAATGATATCTAAAATCAATCTCATACAAAGCCATTTTAATGGGTAATTCAAACATGCCCACTGTAAGGGTGTGAAGAAATAAAATAAAAGACGTGAACTGATTAGAGAACTAACCTGAATTAAACTATAAAAACTGATTTTTAAAAATTCAGTTTTTAAACTTAAACCAATTTATATTTTTCAAAAAAGGTTGGGTTATATTTATTATTATTTCTTCACTATCAGGATGTAAAGGGAGATAAGCATGCATGAACTATATTACAACGGGGCTCCCTCGGATCGGGTCGAGCGAAGACTGTTGGTCGAAGCTGAAACGGAGGTTGTTCTGCCGCCGATCCAGGCATCCAGCGAGGCCTGGCGCGTCAACTGACAGCTCAGGGTCCGCCGTAACGATCCCCACGAGAATTGCGGGAGATGCCGCGCTTCAATTGCGCGACAATGCTGTCCATGCCTCCATGGTGTTGTGATCGTAACAGGAAAAAAAAAAATATATATATATATATATATAGGGTAGGATATTCTTATAACGGTATAAGAGTTAGAAGTCTTACACTCATTGATCCACTTGTATCTAACTGACAAGACTGAGAGTATAAACGCTGGTGTAAAATAAATGATCCTGATCCATATTTATATATATATGGCAAAATGATTTCTGCAGCTACTGTACCTACTACAGCAAGCAAAGATACATGTCTAAATCCTAGGATACGGCAACGGATCCTGAGTTTTTTTTTTTTAAAAAAAAGCCGTGGAACTCACTTTTCTGTGTCAGCTGTAGATAACACTATCTACGGCTGCTGCAGAAATGTTAAGCCCTATATATATATATTGGGATAATGGATTCCCAATCTGAAGCTTGGTTGAATTGTTATGAATGACCATAAATTAGTAATTGAAATTAGAATCAAATTAGCATTTGGTGCCCTGCAATGTTTGATCTAGTAATTAAAGAATCATGCGCTATCTAGCAATCACATATCATTTTATGAAAAAATGCTCATCCGTATGGTAAGAACTTGTCCACTAAAATAGCACCCAAAGGGGATTATGTGATGAAGCTTTATTGGGGCCACAAGCACAAAATAATAACTGCACTAATTTTGGTTTTAGTTTGTCACAACCGAGACTTAAAAAGTGTGACTCTTACAAATTTTAGGTCGTGATTTACTACTCTGTTGTGAACTACTTGGCAGATTTGAGGTTACGATAATTTGAATTAAGGTAGGCTCTGAGGCCCGAACTTAGTTTAAAGCTGAAATTTTTATATGAAGTACCTAAGAGTAGGTATCTCTGTAGAGTTTCATCGTGAACTGAAAAATATGGAACCTTAAATGTTGCTTGAAAAGTTTGAGTTTGTATAATTGCATATTGTATATGAGGAATTCTTTTCAAACCTTATGTTGGTTAGTTCTAACTTGAATTCAAGTAGGAAAACACCTATTGTGTGCCTCAATTCTCTTCGAAATTTTGTTTAGCTTTGAAAATGAGAGTTTTTTTACCCAAATACTTCACCATTGTTAATTAGGTGACTCTATGAAACATTAAGTTTCTGCAAGTTCATCTTTTGCTCGTCTTGACTTCTATGTAGGGACCATTTGTTAAATTTAGTTCTATACTAAACATTTGTTAAATTTGTGATTGTTTAATAGTCTATTTGATCCATTTTCTATGCAACAAAAATATGTTTTCCCCTTCTTTACGAATTTGTACATATAATTATACTATTTGTGGTAGCCAAGGTATTATCTGTGGTGAACCGTTGGAGCTATTTTGCTAATTTTTGATTTTCTGGGTTTCCTAGTGAGTTTTGAGCTCACCCCTTTGCAAATGGTTTCAGATTTGTTCAAGAACAACCATGACCACCTTGATGACATTGATTGCAATTGATTATGCTTGGGTGTAGGTTTCTGATGAGGGAGTTTAAGCTAATATTATTAAGTACATTAGGATCAATGTTGTTAAAACGTAGAGTCTACGCCGAAACGGTAGGGGTGAGCAAAAACGTAAAAACTTGAAACTTAAACGAAACGTAAGAGTTTACTACATACCCAAAAAAAAATAAAATATCCAACATATAACCAAAGCACACCGATACATAAGTTCAAACACTAAGGAAATACAAATTAATTTTAAACTTAGTCATCATAATACATACTAAAATCAAAATACCAAGGTAATAAAATTATTAAAGAGATCAACATCTCTAATCTAAGTTATTGGAGTCTAAAATAAAAAAAAAATTGTTTGTTCTTCTCAATTGATGCCTTTTTTTTCACTCATACACATAAATAGTTTGTTTTCTTTTGAAATATTTAAGTGATCTGTTATTTATTGACTTACATAGGTTATGTACTTACAATACTAATATTATCTTGGTTATGTAATATGTAGGAAATGTTAATTTGATTTATAGACTTCGATATGTCGTCTATTGAACCTGAAATACCATGTATTATATGTTTGATTGATCTTTTGTTACACAATGGTGTGTAATTTATTATTTTTTATATTAAAAAATTTGGAATTTATATAAAAAAAAATTCAGATATTTGAGTATATTTACAATTTTTTAATATAAATTAATATTTACATATACTTATCGGGTCATACAATTGAACTAATGACTTATTGTTGAACTAGTAATCCAATAACTTAATACATCTATAGAATCAATAACTGAGTCGAGTTTAATAACATTGATTCATGGAGTCTTTTATTTTTCACACATTTTGCGGATAAAAAGCCATTGATGTCTCTTTCTCTCTCTCTCTTTTCTTTTTCTGTTTCGGTCTTTTTTGAATTGTGATAACTGATACCTTGTGCTTTGCCACAATTAGATGATCTGTTGAGTTTGACTTTGTTGACCATGGACATTAGCATAGACATTTTATTTGAGCGATTAATATTTCTCATATTATAAAAAATAATTTTATCTTCTACATAAATACAGATAAAACAAGGGAGATAAGCATGCATGAATCAATTGAAATTCAATAAATGAGTATGATATTCGGATCTGGATTCTCTAATATGAAAATTCACATGATCATGTAATGTGGAGAATCATAACCATACAAAGGTGGATCAATGGTAAAAAAGGAGGAGAGAGAAAAAATGATAAAATAGATAGTTATGAAATCATAACCGTTGATTTACCTTTGTATGGTTGTGATCTTCCCACATGACCATATCATGTTTTTTTGGCACATTAGAGGATCCATTTCCATGATATTCATACAAACGATGTTAACAAAAATTTCGTTGCGATAAAAATGGAGATTGAAGAAGATTATGAAAAATAGTAGATAAGATCAACTGTTATCTTATTTCAAATGTAACTAGGAGTATAAAGAATAAAGATTATCCTTATCATATGTTTAAATTGAAATTGTTATTGGATTCTTTGTATCATGCTATATTTAAGATGAATGAAACCTCCCTAAAAGAATAAAAAAATTGAGGAGGTTCTTTACTCGGGAGTTTGGAAATGATGTGGATCAAAACTGGTTTCCAAACCAGTTCAAAAATAAAAACCAATTCTGTTATGGATATATATATTATATCCTAACTACTCACCTAAGATTCTACTAAAGTATAAATACATAATTATCCTAACAATATCAAATAACAAAGTTATCCAAGATAGAGTCATTATCTCAACAGAAAGGGAGGTAAGTCCTATTGCAACTGGGAGATCTATGCAAACCCTAGAGATAATCTTTATAAATAAGAGGCTAAAGACCCTAGGTACACACTTTTGAACCTATTTTTACTATTGTTGCCATTTGCCAACACTGTGCACACACTCACGTCTTGGCTATAAGCCTATTGCTTGTGCGCAGTGATTGAGATATTGGCTATAAGCCGACTATGTGTAGAGAGTACAGAGAGAGGGGGAGAGAGAAGGGACTATATAAGTATCAAATCTGAACCGTCGAATCAAAATAACCAATCTATCGGTGAAATTAATTGGTAGTAACTATACTTGGTTTGGTTGTTACAATATCCTACATCTATTAATATTTTTTATTTATTTTTTAATAATTTTCACAAATTTTGTTTGTCTCACTTATTTAATATCTATAAAAGAGATAAAAGAAAAACTTAGTATGTATAATTAAGGAAGGTTATATTTTATAACATCTTTTTCCTTACTATTGTTTTTATCATTGTTATATCAAAATTACATCAACAAATCTTATTTGATATTATTTTATAATTATTGATTTAATTTTAATTCAACAATAATTAAAAAAAAATCTTTTGAAAGAGATCGACTAAGAAGTTGTAAACGAAATGATATCGTAAATATTAAGTACGCCTATTTGTACGTCAATTTTTGGTGGACTATTTGAACCCTATTCTCAGCAAAATCATCGCCTCTTGCTCCAGCGTTAGGGTTTCTTCATCGTCCCAAGTTTAGAGATCCTTTAGATTTCGCGGTGCTTTTACACTTAAAGATTCAAAACATGGCTACCAGTACGTTAACGCTCACGACAATTTCCAGTTTCGTTTGTGTTTTATTCTTTGCACACATAACACCTTTCGTCTCGTTTTTTTTTGTAGCTACGGCAAGGTCTTTTCTTCAAGTCGCCGCAACGGAGGAGGCTGCACCCCCTCTTAGAGTCGTCCAGATTGAGGGACTGGTATCAATTCTCTGCTTTTTCCACTTTAATTTTTCAAATTGATGCACAACCCCATAATACTAGTTTCGGAATCAACCAAAAAAAAATGTTACCTTTATATGGGGTTTTGAAGGTTCCCATTATTTGTAATTCTGGGTCTCTCTTCGTTTTTGCATCTAGGTAATCTATAAATGTGTTGCTTTGTAACTTCATGTGTTTGTGGACTAACCAATTATATAGGATTTTGGAAATTGCAATATTTAAGTAACATTTTACATCGTAGTCTATGCTGATTTACATTTTGCAAATATTGTACAATATAAGTTTGTAAAGCGTTTGAGGCAGGACCCCAAATTGTAAGAAAATCAATTAGCTTTTTGCATGGTGAAGAAAATACTTACACCGTTCTGGGTGCTATTGTTTCTTGGTTGAACAGGTTATCCTGAAGATAATTAAGCATTGTAAGGACCACTCACCTTCTTTAGTCACTGGACAACTTCTTGGATTGGATGTTGGCAGTGTTCTTGAAGTTACCAACTGCTTCCCCTTTCCTGTATGATATCACTTTTTCTTTTTATTTCTTTTGTTTCTCCTTTTTTTTTTTTTTTGTCGAATTCTCTAGCATTGCCCTGCTAAAGTTATTATCATCTCTTTTACTAAAAATTTCAGATGAGGGAGGAGGATGAGGAAATTGAAGCTGATGGTGCTAATTACCAGCTTGAAATGATGAGGTGCTTGAGGGAGGTTAACGTTGACAATAATACTGTTGGATGGTATGTATGATGAAAATACCACTTTACATATCAGATACCTGCACGTGTTTTCTTATATCATTGATTGATAAATGTGATAGAATTTTGGTTCAATATGTCCTTTGTAATGATTTCTCCAACACATGGGATAATTCTCTGAATGTAGGTACCAGTCTACATTGCTTGGCTCCTTTCAGACTGTGGAGCTGATTGAAACCTTTATGAATTATCAGGTAATGGCTCCCAGATTATTAATTTATTTTTTGCATAATTTCACTGAAACTGAGGTTTCTTGGACTAACCAACCTTATATAGTTATATGTTATTGTGGAAACCAAATGCTCTTATAGTTTTCTATTTAGTGTAAATATGCAGAAATTATTCTTCCTGGTGCCCCTCCAAACTATTCAACCCTTAGTCAAATGAGATCATAGATGGGAGGTGATTACAATAAGTTACATAGTAACCTGCAAAACTGTAAAATTGGAATGCCCAACAGGCCTACACAAGATGTATGGTCTGCACCACCAAATTAGAACTTGATAATGGGGACTTATTATGATACTGAGGCAGTGTGTTATTCTTGATCAAGAGTATCAGATATGGGCATAGTTTGTTCGATGAAAGTTACCTCTGTTACTGTTAACTGAGAATTTTACATGTGCTTACTTTATTGCTTTGAACTAGAAACTGGTGTTGGTAAAATAGGGGAAGTTGAGTAGACTAGGTATTAGGATGAACGAAACTATATTTGTGAATAACGAGATAATGAGAATCTCATGGTGCTTCCATTGTCTAGGTATTCTGTTTCTTGAATTTAATATAGATGACTGATGATTATTTCTCTTGTTAAAAACTGAAAAAGTTAATATATTGGATGCAGTTCTTCATGTCATTTTTTTTTTGCTGAAGACAATATTTTGAACAGTATCTTATTAGGTAAATGACTTTTTCTCTCAAACATACTAATGTTTTTCAGGAGAATATTAGACGCTGTGTTTGCATAATATATGATCCATCAAGGTCTGATCAAGGTGTCCTAGCTCTGAAGGCTTTGAAGCTTTCTGATTCGTTCATGGAACTCTATCGCAGCAACAATTTTACTGGAGAGAAGTATGAATTTCTTGTAGATGTCATGTTCTCTTTAATTGAACCATTTGATTCTTATTTTTCTGTCTTATTGTGAAATAGATTGAGGGAGAAGAACTTATCATGGGTGGATATCTTTGAAGAAATACCTGTAAGCTTTCCCAAACTTTGCTGTAACCTGCTGAGTAATAGTCTTTCTTTTAATGAATTATTCTTCTTTTTTTAAATTTTTCTCAATATGGAATGTCAATGCCTTACTAAATCATCTTAAAACTAAGCTTATTGGAAATTTGAGATGAAAAAAAAAAACACATTTATCTTGGTGGATTGGAATAATGATAATCTTGGTCACAGTTGTTAATGCAACAATTATGCATGAACTAGACATGTGACTGGCATTATAAAATAGGTCACATTTATCTTGGTGGATTGGAATAATGATAATCTTGGTCACAGTTGTTAATGCAACAATTATGCATGAACTAGACATGTGACTGGCATTATAATATAGGTCACATTTGCTATTTAATGCTGATCAGGTTTCTTACATATTTATATATTAGATCAAAGTTTCAAATTCTGCCCTTATCAGTGCTTTTATGACGGAGCTGGAACCTGATACTCCAGTCACCCAGGTGAACTATGATCCTTACCAGAGATTCTTTTGGTTATTTTAATTTTAGTTTATGTTTTCATCTGCTGTTGTGCCATTGCAGTGTGATTATGATCGTCTGCAATTATCAACCAGTTCATTAATGGAGAGAAATATGGAATTTTTGATTGAATGCATGGATGACTTGTCACTAGAACAACAAAAGGTTATTAAAGGTTTTCATTTAGTAGTTGATCCCATCTTTTTATTTAAAAAATATATTTGACTGAAGTTTCTTCTGTTTCAGTTCCAATTCTACTATAGGAACTTGTCTCGGCAGCAGGCTCAGCAGCAAGCATGGCTTCAGAAAAGAAGGTATGATTTAGTTTGTATTTGAACCTATAAAGCAAATATGGAGATTGACATCTGCAATAGTTAGCTTTATCCATTTTCTTTTTCTGGTTTTTGTAATTATAGGGCAGAGAACATGGCACGTAAAGCTGCTGGAGAGGAACCTTTGCCTGAGGAAGATCCTTCAAACCCCATTTTCAAGCCACTCCCCGAGCCATCACGGTTGGAGAGCTTCCTCATAACAAATCAAATTTCCAACTACTGCAACCAAATCAACGGGTATGACTATATTTTGACTATATCTTGAGAAGCAAAGATACCCTAGTTGCCTATTTGAAGTTTCTGCCCGTTTTCTTTATTATGGTTATATCTTCTCTAGCCAATAGAGTTTAATTTGTTACATTTTCTGCTCCATGTTCTGCAGGGTGTCAGGACAGAGCTTTAATAGACTCTATTTGATGAAGGCTTTGCATGAGGATTGAAACTGCAATTTTTGCTAGTGATTCTTGATGCTTGCTTTAATCCAATTTCCTTTCCGTATAGGATGAGAATTTTATGGCGAATTTGGTAGTATATTAGAGCATCATGCTTTTAAGGCGACTAATTTATGAACCCAATTGTAAGCAGTATAATCTGTTCTTTAGAGATACATGCAATATTTATTGGTCGTTAATTTTTTTGGATCTATGATCTATTATTTGGTTTTCATTACGAAACGCATCATCCAGCTATTTCAACAAACTACTTAATTTCAGTTTATTTTTGTCGAAAATATTTATACTTTTTGTGGTGGTATCTTGTAAAAATAGAAATTTAATGGTATAAACGAAGAACAGTGACTGTTGGTAAAAAAATTATCAAACTGTCATGGCAACAGTAAATTTTGTCAAAATGTTATGTGGCATATTTCGCTATACTGTGTAGTGAAATATGTGTTTAAATAATTCGTTACAGTGTAGTAAAATATTTTACGTCAGAATCAAAAATGTCACGTGTCAAAAAGGGAGAATTTGGTTGTGACTCTTTGAATCTCTCTCATAAACAGTGTTGTCAAAAGTGACTCATTAACAAAATAATTAGGTTTTAGTAAGAAATTGCACAAAAGAACATATGTTACATAAAAGGGCAAATGTTAATCATGGTAGAAAAAACAAGATCAAATCCCAAAAATCGCCAGTGAGAAATTTATTGATAAACACATTAATCTATGAGAATACAAAAATAAATAAAAAAAGTCACCTTGTTTCTGAGTAATTATAAATATTAGTACTTGATAATGATTAATATGAAGGAACATTTGTTAATCTTAAGAGTTGCATCTGCTCTGCTTCCTATTTTTTCTGAAACAAATTTTGGAGTTTATTCTAAAAAAATTAAATTCAGTAAACAATAGCTAAAAATACTAAATGTTGAGGAATGCAAGTGTGAGGGGGTGAAATCCTAATTGATTAAGAATAGACTAAGTGAATATAATATAACCGGAAAGACTCATGCACCTAATGCCTTAAAGTTTTGAATTTAATTATAGTATTTCAAACTCACCTAATATTGTTGCTCACTTGCCCCATAATTAACCGTCTCTTCCCATCATAATCTCCCTCGTGCACAGCCCAGCACTAACAGTGCAACTAGTTCCTTGTTTTTTTCTCCCCTTTGAACACAATAGAATAAAAAAAATATTTATTATTTATACAGGCGAATCATATCAAGTTTTGATTATCTTTACATTTTGAAAATAAAAATTGATTTTGGACATGTGTTCGATTCCCGCTGAATGCATTCTTGGGGAGGGAGCTGAACCTTTAGCCATCACTGACCCCCGCACTCTGGATTAGTCCCATAGCCGACTCAAAGAGTCGAAGCTTGTAGGGATACCGGAGAGAGCCAACTCGCCTCAAAGAGATAATTAGGGTTGGATAACTCCAAAAAAAAAAAAAAAAAAAAAATTCCAAATAGGCTCTGTTCTTTTATAGAAATACGTATTTAGGAAGGGTAAAAAAAAAAAAAAAAAATTTTGCTCGAGAAAAAGCAAATCCAAAGACTCGCTCGCATTAACGTCTTTTCTGTATATTCTATGGGATGATTATTCTCAACGCTGATTGACTCAGCTGAATTGAATAATGTCGATTAAAAAAGTCTTCAATTAAATGTAGCTTACCTGTGGTAATTTTCTCTTCACTAAAACTTCTTCTCACCCAAATTTAATTATAAGAACAACACAATTTTGTATTCTTGCCTAAGATTTATAGATTTGTTTTTTCCAATGTCCAACACATTAACTTAATAACGTGACTATATCGATTCATGTTGCTACAATATGTAACTTGATCAAAACTTTGTAAATATAATCAATAAATTCATATTAATAAAACAGAAAATCAGAGTTGAGAATTACAGATTTACATGATAGTGATTCACATTTATATAGGGAAAACCTGCCTGTACTCAGAATGAACAATCCACATAAACCAAACTATGAAGTTGAATAAGGATACAGAACATGAAGGAAACAAGAAAAAAAAAAAAAAAAACAATAATCTCAATATTAAGTTATTAACCAACATTTTCTGTACTTGAAGCTAGTTAAACATAGAAGCATATCTCATCAAAACACTTCCATCCTTTGAAGAACTGGAGTTTTAATAACCTGGAGTATTTGCACCACTTCTGCCATAGTAGGCCTACTTGAAGGTATATGAGAGGTGCATACCATTGCTAGCTTCAGAACTGGTAACACCTCATCCTCTGGATACTCACTCATGCTTGGATCCACACATTCCAACACATTGCCATGCTCAAGCAACACCCTTACATGGTCATTTAGTATCAGCACATTGTCTTCTCCATATTCCACTGGCCTTCTACCTGTGACTAGCTCAAGGATCATCACCCCAAAACCATATATATCACATTTCTCATTGACCCTTAAGCTCTGGCATGTTAATTCTGGTGCCACATATCCTAATGCACTCTGAAACCTATTGCTCATCACATGCCTGTCCAGCTTTGTCAGAAGCCGGGCTAACCCGAAATCCGAGATCTTTGGGTTGCAATTCTCATCAAGTAAAATGTTGCTTGGCTTTATGTTGTAGTGAATGATTGGTGGACGGAATGAATGATGCAAATGGGCAAGACCCTTTGCTGTTCCAAGCAAAATTTTGAACCTATTAGCCCAAGAAAGAGGAGGACTTGAAGGAAGCCTATCATGTAGCTTGCTTTGCAGGTTACCATTTGGTGCATACTCAGATACTAAAAGCTGTAGTTGTGGAGTCCAGTAGTATCCTTTCAATGCTATTAGATTTGGGTGCCTTGCTTTCCCTAGGATTCTAACTTCCCTATCAAAGTCTTCTGGATATTGGATTATGTTTGAGATGATAAGCTTCTTGATTGCTACCATTCCACCTTGTGATCCCAATGTAACTTTGTAAACTGTTCCAAAAACTCCTTCTCCAATCTCAGATGCCTTGTTGAGAAGGGATTCTGGATTGCTGATCAAATCTGGTGAGTAATGGGAATCAAATAGAATAAGCTTTCCTGTGGCTGGACTTCCTGATCTAGAAGAGCTTGAACACATGCTTTCCAAAGCATTGTCCACAAATGATAGCCTTCTCCTTACAGAAACATTAAGTAGGCTAACAGCAATGACACCTAATATGATGACAAAGGATGCAGAAATTGCAATAATAGCAGAAACACTAAGGAACCTGTGGTGATGAATTTGGCTAGATGATGATTCATTTCTTTGCCTTTGAGGACCCATTTGGTTGTTATAGACATTTGGGTCAAGCACTAGGGGCTTGGGGACATTCATCTTACATGGACCCTTCAGCAAGGGCGAGCAAAGACCCAGGTTTCCTTCCAAGGAACTTTTGTCCAAGTTCTGAAATATACTACTAGTAGGAAGCCTTCCTGTGAGCCTGTTATATGATATATTCACTGCAAGAAGATTTTGAAGCATTCCAAGCTCCATTGGTATCTCTCCACTTAGTTCATTGAATTCCAATTTGAGTATTTTGAGCTTGTTTAGCTTTGACATGGACTTTGGGATTGAACCACTCAAATTATTGTGAGACAAACTCCTGCATAGAAATAGATAGGAATTAGTATCTTTCAAAAACATGGATACCAAATGATACTAGAGCTTGAGAAATAGGAGACATACAGCAAATAGAGAGATGTACAATTCCCAATCTCTTCTGGAATGGACCCCTTCAATGAATTTCCATCCAGTTGAAGGACGGCCAAATTGCCTGAATCACATATATCTGCTGGAACCGAACCATACAAGGCACTGTTACGAAGATCTAAAACTGTTAGATTCTGAAGGAGACCAAATTCTGGTGGCATCTGTGAATGAAGATCATTCCAAGACAAATTCAAGTATCTAAGTTTTGAAAGAAGACCCATTTCTGCAGGGATATTTCCCTGGAGATGGTTCTCTGAAAGGTCCAAATTGGTGAGAGTTTCTAAGAGCCTTCTTGAGCCTGATGGGATTGAACCTATCAGATAATTGTGGGAAAAGTCTATTTCCTCCAATCCAAGGCCAAACAAACCCTCTGGTATGGTACCATTGAAACCATTACCTCTGAGCCTGATCACTGATAACTTTGTGCAGGAAACCAATGACAATGGAATATTTCCAACAAGCTTGTTGTTTGAAATGCTCATATAAGTCAGTGATCTCAGTTCCCCTATTGATTGTGGGATGCTTCCAGTGAACTGGTTGTTTGAGAGCTCTAGGTATTCCAGATTAGTCATGTTACCAATCCATTGAGGCAATTCACTACTGAAAAGATTATTTGATGCCTTGAAATAGCTCAAAGAATTAAGCCTCCCAAGTGATTCTGGTAGTTCTCCACTGAACTGATTATCACTAAAATCCAACCTATTCAAATGCAGACAGAATCCAATATCAGTAGGTAATGGACCTGAAAACTGGTTATCCTGGAACAAGATCTCTTTCAAGTTATGTATGGCTGAAATTCCATTAGGTAAATACCCAGAGAAGGCATTTTTGGAAAGATCCAAATTCCTAAGCCTGTTTAATGACCAAATCCCAGTAAAATCCACATTACCAGAGAAACGATTATTGGAAAGATTGAGGTTATTCAATGAGGAACATCTAGATAGTGTGCTAGGGACTGGTCCTTCAAACATATTCCGAGCTAAAGAAAGGTGATGAAGGGAAAAACAGCTCTGAAAAAAATTGTCAGGGATTGTTCCTGAGAATGAATTCTCTGAAAGATCAAGAAATCTTATTGAACTCATATTCACAAAAGAAGTAGGTATGGGACCAGAAAGACCATTGTGACTAAGGTTAAGCCTTTCAAGACTATTAGAAAGAGTAAGTGATGGACTAATGCTCCCATTCAAGTTGTTATGAGAAAGTGACAATACCGTTAGATGTTGCAACTTCTCAAGACCTCTTCCTATCTTCCCAGATAACCCCAAACCATCCAATGAGACCTCTGAAACTCTTCCACTCTCAGGATTGCATCGTACAAACTGCCATGAACATGGATTGACATCATCTTCATTCCATGAAGCAAGATAAGAAGAAGGGTCATGAAGGTCTGATTTAAACACAATCAGGCCAAGAACATCATCATTCAACTGGGCAGGTATGTCATTGTTTCCCAAGCAAGATAGCAAATGAGAAACTGAAATCAGCAAAGTCAAAACTGTCCAGTGAAACTGAAAACTTCTCATTCTTCTTCTTCTTCTTCTTCCTCTTCCTGAGACTGAGTTTCTCTTACTATCTTTGGTACTTAGCTATGACTATTGTTTTTATTTTTTAAGGATAGTATATTATGTAAAAAAAACTAATGACTGGTAGATGTTGCATGTGTGCTCACGAGAAGAAAAGTAGAATATGGTAATGTTAGTGTAGTCCGTGATCACACAATTTTGGTCCAACAAACATGACAAATTGCCACCCCATTACAACTTACAAGGTCTTTCTCCAAACAAAAGGTTTTGTCGTGTCCTTGAACCTCTTGCTTCTTGTGTCTTCGCTTTCTGTGTTTTGAGTAATATGCTCTTTTTTATTTAAAAAAAAAAAATGTGAATTGAAGAATAATTTTGTTTGCATATATGTTACTGTTTTCCTTGTGAGGATTTGTAGTTTTACTATCATTCAAATGGGGATGAGTATTTTATTCGTGAGACAATTATCATTGAATGATATGATGCATTGATCTTGATGCTTCTATGAGAAGGAGTTAATCCATGAGACTAGTTCCCTTAGGCCATTTTTTTAGTTGAAATTACACATTACACATTAATAGAAGCATATACTTCCAAGAGCTGTCTCTGCTGAATGTCATGTGATGTTTTTTTCTTTGATGGTTTTAAATGGAGAAATATTAGTTGTCCTTCTATCAAGAGAATGAGAATCTCCATTCTGGTACGTAGAATCAATTTCGTGTCTGATTTTATTAGAGAGAGAAAGAGATTATAGAGTTCAGTTCAAAAATAATATTCTATTTTCCATGTATACCATATGCAATAATATAGTATGGGTAGTAATGTAACAATAAACATCGGTAGAAATACACTTTATTGAAGAAAATGTTTATTTTAGCTAAACAAAAGTCAACAATAAAATTGAGAAGATTTTTCACCCAAAAAAAAAAAAATTTGAGAAGATTAAATTTACATACAAGTTAATTAAATAATTCAATTACGCCATAAGAGTTGTTTGATTCTTAATGTTGTTTAGCCTCAGTCACTATCACTCCATTGTATCACTGCCTTGATGTATATCAATAAATACTATAGCAATAGGTGTGGGGTGAGCAGAGTATTTATAGTAGTCCTGACACACTTACTTCTTTCATTGAGAGTTGTCACTTGAAGAAAAAAATAAAATTTCTCTCTTCCATGTAAGTAAGTCAAAAGATATTTATTTTTCGTTGACTTGGATCACTAAATCATACATGAGTCTGGACCATATTAAATATTTCGCTAAGAGTGAAAGTGATTCACACTTGTATATCACCATCGCAAATAAAGCATCCTATTACGACTAGCACTTTTTGTTTCATAGTTTCACTCTAGTAGCGAGAATATTAATAGAATAAAGCATCCTATTAAGGGGTTTTCACTTTCCACATCTGTGAATCGATCTGAATATGGCAAAATGGACTGTATTAGGATAAAGCAACTCGTGAATTAATTTCATTTCAAACTTTTGTTAAGTTAGTTTTAAGTATGGGTTACTTAAGTTTACAAGGGCTTATGGCCTAGTTTACATTAGATCAATTTTGGTCTATTATAAATAGTTAAATAGAACAGATCTAGACTTTTAAATAAATCTATTTAGAAAATAGGTCATAGACTTTTTTGTACATATCGGGACTATAAGCCTACAGGACGGCTTATATCATATTATTTATTTTAAATAAAATAAATAAAATAAATAAAATTATTATTTTAATAATTTTGAATAATAAAGTAATATTATTTTAGTTATTTTTTAATAATTAAATATATTTTTTTTGGAGTTACCCAACCCTAATTATCTCTTTGAGACGAGTTGGCTCCCTCCGATATCCCCACGAGCTTCGACTCTTTGAGCCGGCTATGGGACTAATCCGTAGTGCGGGGGAACAGTGATGGCTAAAGGTTCAACCCCCTCCCCAAGAATGCATTCAGCGGAAATCGAACACATATCCAACCCCACTAACTCAGCGCCAAATTACCAACTGAGCTGCAAGCTAACAAGCCTAGATTAATGTTTTTATTTTTTCAAATATAGGTCATACCAGACTTATAATTTAGGCCTACACAAGACTAACAGGTCAGGTCAGGCCATGCCTAAGTGTTTTTAGACAGACCCGACCTATTTAAGGCAAAACGTAGCCAAGCTTAGCCTATTTACACTCCTATTTTAAGAATATAATCGTGAGAATGAAATATTTTCATGTTTAGTTCAAGTTTTAAAAATAATTATTTATAAAAAGTAACATTGTAATATTTCCAGTCTTGTTTTGATAATGACATATTAATTATAGGAAAAAATTTATTTTCACCCACCGTGATTTTATGATTTATCATCTGATCCCCTGTGATTTTAAACTTGTCATTTAGCCCCATTATGCTTAAATGATTTATCACTTAACCCCCTGTATTTTTAAATTTTTACTTACACTTACTGTGATTATAAAAATATATCACTTAGACCCCTTATTGTATTATACATACATAATTTTTTTTTTATTTTTCTCAACTTTTATCTTATATTATTATCATATTATTAATTAAAATTATGTACCAAAAAATATAAATTATTTATTTAAATTTTAATTAATTTAAATTAATGATAATATCAATTATATCCTTATAATTTTATACATATAGATTTTTTATTTTCCCTCTTTTTATATCCTCATCTAATGCATTTAAGGGAAAATAAATAAAAATAAATTTTAAAAAATTTGACTTATTAAAATTTGACTTATTTTTATCATGAAAATAAATTCAAATCAAATATTATTTTATTTTATTTATTTTTTATCCAATATCATTATAAAATTATCTAAAGAAAGTAAATATTTTATTTTGATAATACATATTTAATTTATCTTAAATAATATTTTTTAATTTTTTTTATACGTTTTTAAAATAAAAAAATTAAGATATTTATAAATTAATTTCAAAATAAATAACTTGAAATACTTTTTAATTTAATATTTAATTATTAATTTTATTTGATAATATCATAATTATATAAAATAAAATTTAGAAAAAGTCAATAATTTTATATTTATAAGACCACAAGGGCTCTAAGTGATATATTTTTGTAACTACGATGAGTATAAGTGAAAATTTTAAACTACAGCGGATTAAATGATAAACTATTTAAACACAATAAACTTAAATGACAAGTTTAAAATTACAGAAGATCAAGTAATAAATTATTAAATCACAGTGAGTGAGTGAAAATGAAATTTTCTCTTAATTATATTCAATAATTCCCATAATATTTGCATATTTTTTTGGATGTAGTCACGTAAAGCATATGGTACCTTTGAAACAAGCCAAAAATAAAGACGAATAGATGTAGTAACTAAATTTAATAACAATTTTTCCTCCAACTTACAAAATTGTGATTAAAATAATTTCCACCAAAGATGGGGTCCAAAGCAACATGGGTTGGGCGTGATAGGCACCGGCATTGGTCGCAAGATCCAAATCTGGTTCACGGGATTCCTTTGGACCACACACTCACTTACCGCTTATTCTGTTTTTGTTTCTTTGTCTTGTCCCATACTTCCACACACTGTCCAATTGGGTTTGGGTGCATCATATTTAGGGAAGATATTTCTCTTCTTTAGCCAAATTGCGATTTCAAGCAACGATAGCGTGAAAGGGAATCAAAATTCCTAGGGGTGTCAATTCTTGTTACTACACGTGACATGAAAATTTATATTCGGATTGATCTATATTTAAATTAATTGGTGTAAGCAAAATATGTTAGGTAAAAAAATTTGTATTGTGTTATGTGTCAATTCGCAAACCTGTATTTGACCCTTTTTTTTTTACCATATTTTTTTAACTATTTACTATTTTGACCGGTTTGTATCTTGTTATTCCATGTTACCTTGTATAAAAAGTGATTCATATTAATGTCAAGAACTCATACATTTCAATTTGCTTGTTATATTTATATGTGTCATGTTAACTCGTAAAATTTTAAAGTATTCATATCGTGTTAAATTTATGTTGTGTCAAATTCAAATTCTGTCAACACGAATTGGCACCTCTAAAAATTCCTCTCTTTTAAAGATGTGATCGGAGAAAATAATCTTAAAGAGGTAATTTCAACATAAATTAATCGTTTTGATAAATGTTCTGATTTAATACTTAACATAGATATTTTAAAAACTTCATAGTATTTTGATTGGGTTTTTTATTATTTAAAATTCAAATTTAAAGTCTCACTTATATAGGTGGGTGGTAAAAAATTCCAACTCCTCCAATCCCCTCTTCTCTTCCGCTTAATTATTTTTATACCGGAGTCAAAGATTCTTTCCCATTTATGATAAAAGTAAAAGTCTAAATTATCTCCTCCAATTTAGGTCATGTCATAGTGCACTTTGATCTTAAAATTTTAAAAACATGTAACGCGATCATAATTTTTTTTAATATGTGCATTTTGTGTCACGCTATAATTACCTGATTATTATTTTTATCAAATTTATTGGTGGTCATGTGATGTCACTTTACTATGATGATTTCCATTGGAATTTAATGGAAAATTCAAACATTAAATAGGTATCCCATTGCTACTTTAAGTTTCAAGTCTGAACCGTACATGACCCTAAGTCAAAGGGACTAAAGTAAATTTTTCATGAAGCTCCATGATGTTGTCCGTAGAAAACACTGAAGTTAATGACCAAGTGTATAGTTATACACTGAAAGTCATTGTTGTACTGCTTTCCATATGTTAATGCCTTGCATATGATGATTATTATGGGCTCATTTTGTTAGTCATTGTCTTGTGACTTTGTTTGCATTTGTTATGGAATTTTGCGGTCTTTCTATTATATATCATGAATTTACGCAGAATTTTCTCATCAGGACAACATCAATGCATGTGATCCTGTAATCTAAATTGTCCACTCTCCCGTGCCGTTTTAAACCTTAATTTTGCAGCTGGAGAGTTCCCACACCTTTAAGTGTTTCACCAATCCCTATATATATTGTGTTGTATAAGTATAAGTAAGCCCAGTAGATGATAAAAGTTGAATTCATCATTATGACAATGGCTTCATAAAATAATTAATTAAATTAAAATATTCATTAACGCAATTAATTTAAAAATACAAAACATTGAATTAATATTCCCCTGGTATAGAAAATTTTCTTTTTTTTAGTACAGTGGTATAGAAAATATTCTAACCTATTTCGTATTATTTGTGTATATATTGATATGCAATTTATGTAATGTATATAGGGTGACTAGAATTAAAACATATAGTCATCCTAATGAATAGATATTTGGCTGGTAAAACAACCAAAAATTCTCACAGAAGTCAACTTTTAGTCAATAAGGATCTTGTCTACGACTCATAATCACAGGAATACAGGATCATATCAACTGTCTTGTTGTATATTAATATATAGCATAGCAATAGGTGACGAAAAGACCAAATTGCTGTGCTATCAAAGGACCGATTGGGCGCTTTCAGTATATCACAAATGCAAATAATTAAGCATCTCACAGTAACTTGCACATTTTGTTTGCTTAGTTTCACTCTAGTGGGATAATATTATGTAATGAATCCACTTCTCTTAATCCTTCAGTATTGCAATATTAAGATCAAGCAACTCCTTTATTAATTGCACTTTCCTACAGCAAGCCATTATTACATCACTCAATTGTCAAACAAACAGAACAATTATAGAAAATTGATCTTCTCATATTTTATTTAACATAATATGATTACGTGGAGGAATTATAACCATATAAAGATAAATCAACGATAATAATTTTATGATTACCTATTTCAATATTTTTCTCTCTCTTCCCTTATCACAGTAAATTCATCTTTATATAGTTATGATCATGATTATGATTCTCCAACATGACCATTGATATCTAATATTTGTGACGTATTTTGAAAGATTTAATTATAATTATTTATTTATTTTTAGAAGGTAATTATCATTATATTTATTTTTAGGATTTTATATTTTGAATTTTGAAGGTACTTAAAATCCTTATTGTAGTTGAATTTTATTATTTTGATAATTAGAAATCGAGAAAAAGAGAGTTATCTTTTAGGAAAACCCTAACTTTTAGTTTAGTCGTCTTATTTATTACCTTCTCTATTACACGATACTCTTTTTTTCTTTCATTTTGAAGATGAGAGAGAAGGTAAAAAAATTATCAAAACAAAATAGCTTAACTCAGAATGACATAAAGTTGTGTCTTTTAAATGACAAATATTTTCTTATATATATGAAAAAATCATTTCTCGAGGAAATAAAATTATCTCTTGCAATCCCAAAACTATATTGTTTCAAGGATTGAGGGAATTAATAAGGAGTATTTTGATAATTTTGTTTGTTTCTTTATTGTATAAATTTTATCAAAACACCTCTCATTAATTCTCCTAACCTTCAAACTTGTAATTTTAGAGTTATATGAAATAACTTTATCTCTTATGACAGAAAAATGATAAACCATATATATATATACGGGTTCCACACCTTGTTTAATTTTGATGATAACAAACAAGTGATACACTGCTTAGGAAATAAGATAAATTTAAGAAGTAATAAAAAAAGGTATAAAAATTTTGAGCTCACAAGATTATTCATGTTCATGTTTTTTTAATGTCAAATATGAATTTTATGACTCAAATTGATATTGTGTGCATGAATCATGAAAGTTGCATTAACTATTCTCTTCTACATGTGTTACTTCTATATAAAGGCTTCTGAAAAAATCCAAATACCTATTACACTAGCAATTTTATGGCTTACCTTTCATTAACAAAATGTTTGTTGTTTAATTTATTTTTTTATAGTTACAAAACGTTATCATGCTTTTACTTTATTATTTTAAGATTCATACTGGAAACAATAAAAAAATAATAGTTATTTTCATTATTTTTTTATAAATCCTTTTAGTCCAAATTTATTATTATTATTTTATGAGATAAAAATTGTTGTCTTCGTGTTATATAATTAGTTTTTATTTAATAAGTTTTTATTTAATAAATAAGTATATAATCCATAATGCACGGACAAGTTCTTTCTGGAAAGAAATGCATGTTGGATGACACGTTTAGACATGTGTCCGACATGTGATCAATTTTTTGGAACATGTTGACTATTTTGATACGCAATCTTGACCGTATCCGATACAGTTCAGTGGCAAAAATGTAAAATTGTGGAAATTTTTATAAAATTAAAATAATTTTAAAATGAAACAAAATTTAAAAAAAGAAGAAGCAGATAATGAAATTGAAGAAAACAGATAAAAAAAAAAAAAAAAAAAACTCAAATACAAGATCCACCTTCAAACTCTATCCGTTGGATCCGTCAATGGCGAGAGCTGTTGCTTGTTGGTATTAGAATCGCTATGTATTCAAACAGCACATTTGTGAATAAGAGCAAAAAGACAAAGAGTGAAGCTGATTGTTACGAACAAGAGGAAGTTGGAGAGCAAAGGATTTTGTGGTTAACGAAAGTAAACATAGGAACAGCTTTATATATCAGTATATCAGTAGTCTTTTGGTAGTCTCCGATATAGAGATGGTAACTAGGGTTGGTGTTTTCATTATTATATAATTATTTAAAGATGCAGCTATATGTAACAGTTAGCTATATTGAATATTAGTATTGGAGTATTTTAGTGATGTGGCACTTGTTTGTCGTTAGTGGTTAAGTGTCAAGGTAATAAAAGCCTGGCGTAACTGATGTGATTCTCATTCTAGATGAAATAACAAAATAGTTCCTTCTGACTTTGCTTTCTTTTTCTCTGGGTCTCTGTTTGGGTTCATTACCCTTAACACTGATCCTTTTATTTTCTCTCTAGAATTTTCTTTTTCCTTTTCCTTTGTTACTTGGAACCAACAACACACAGAACAGAAGCGAAGCCGATAAAGATTAGAAAAAAAAAAGTGAAAGTGAAATATATATTAAGTTTTATTTTGATTTTGTTTTTAAGTATTCACATTAAATAAAAAAATAAATATCAATGAGTAATGACATTTTTAATTTTTATGCAAAATCTTAAAAGACAACTTGCCTGGGAACGTTGGTAAATATTAATATATAATAATGTAAATGTAGGACTAATATAAAATAGAAACCTGACTCCAAAAATATAAAATAGAAACCATTCTGGGTTTAAAGTATTTTGATTGATTATATTACTCATTATAGATTATTATATGTATTAAATATAAATTATATTATATATATATTAAAAATATAATTTAATATCAAAACTTGTCCTAACATGTTGAAATATTGTTTAAGATGATTTAATAATAAATTCTTTTAAACCTGATCAATTTAATTGAGTAACAAAAATTGAATGTTGAAAACAGAAATTCAGATTGATCTTAAACACTACGTGATTAGGTTAGGAATAACCATTTGCGTAGAACTTAGATCTAGGGCGTTCATGACATTTGAAAATGTATTTGAATTAGGAATAATTCAGATCATAACTGAACTAATGTTCTAACGATGGAAAGTGCAGAACTGTTGTAGCAGATTAGTTACTTAGTGAAGGTGTTGCAACAAATTCCGCGAAATTAATGAAAAAAAAAAGAGAATTTGATAGGATTTTAGGTCTGCATATAAAATTCTGCCCTCCCATGAGTTTCATCATTTTTATGTGTATATATGAAATAAAAGTATTTCTTATAATATGAAAAATATTAATCCCTTTTATTAAATATACTTTCATGGTGGGGATAACAAATTTTCCATTTAACTAAGAAGTATATGATTAATTTTTTCTTTGCCAGACTTTTAAAAGCATGTGTATTTTCCTCCGTGAATTACTAAAGAATAATATCCCCTCAAGAATATAGAATAGATATACTAAGTCACCTTGTTTCAAATTTTTATTGCGGGTAGTGCATTCCCTTTTGAGGGTGACTTGATATAATGATGTTCCTAAATGTGAACTAATCCGTAATCATCATAATAATCTTAACAAGAAAACAAATAAGTCCCCCAATCCCAGTGTAGATGTGCCCTTCATTGACCAAATCGTTTGGTTCATCAAGTTACACACAAGCTAAATCCAAGATGAATCATTTGACCACAAAAAATCACTCCATGTTAAACTCGACTAATAGTGTGGGGTAGAGAATATCTTTGTACACAGCCTTATCCTTACATAATTGCAAAGAGACTTTTTATTTTACCACGATATCCAGAAAAAGAAAACATAACAGCCAATGTCAAGGCACGGCTACACCTTAAAAGTAGCTTAGCCGACCACTATTTTATAATGTGCTTTGTAGAACATAGACATGAAGGAAGGACAAAATATATAATGATAATACAAAGCAATTTCCAATTTCTGTTGATGGCAGTCGCATCAAAAAAGCTCAGAAAGATGTATCCAAAAAAAAAAAAAGCTCAGAAATATGAGTTATGGAAATATCTTATAATGCTGTGGTCTTGATTAATCAAACTGACCTACATAAAATACCATATATAGAATCTCACAATGCTCTACAAATAAACAATGATGATATTGCTAAATCAACAATAGGAATCAAAGATCAAAAGTAGGAATCAAGATATTCATACGAGTGCTTCCTATTATACTGTAGCAAGCTTGCATAAGTCCGGTCCCAGATTCCAATATACATACACTCATCATCAGGACTTAGAGAAACCCCAGAAATTTCCCCAAAGAAATCAATCTCTTGACGTTTTTTGTAATCTGCCTTTGTACTATAAACATGCACAAAATCTGCAGGTTCAGCAACTACCATAAATTGACCATCCGAAGAAAAGCGAATAGACCTTGTTGCCCCCATGTTACCCTTGAGAATGGCAATGGGAGATGATAAATGTCTAGCATCCCATACTCTGCAAGTCTTATCCTGATTCCCCGTTGCAAAGGTGTGTCCATTAGGATGCCATGCAGATGCAAAAGAGTAATCTCGATGACCCACCAGAGTAGCGACAGTCTAAAAAAACAAATGAGTCCCAAAGATGTTAGTGGAAGTTTCTGATGCTGCTTATGGTAGGGACTACAAAGCTACCAAGTACCTACATAGTGTTCACTTTCACCGCATTTGTATTTTGCAATTTTAACTCCCTCTACCAACTATTTTCATATCTAGAATGCATTTCCTATCCCTTGAGATGTTAACAGTGACTACACATATCACAGCATATACATGTTCTATGAAAGCATTGCTTGTTTCACATTTTCTCCTCGTATGGTTTAAACTAAAGACAGATAGGTCAGCAACATGTGCACAAACAAATTATGAATTGTAATAGGAATTAGTTTCAAATTGATCAGAATAATTCACAAAATTAATAACAAAATGAATAAAAACCCTCTAAAACAGTTATATGTACCTCCTAAAATTACCAAGAGCTAGTGACTTATTTTGGTGATCGGAAAAAACTGTATAATGTTTTCAAGTTTTCTACCAATAATTTATCAAAAGATTCTTCGACTTTGCAAAGGTAGGGGTGAGGCAAAGAGGTTGATTCCCAGACTCAAACCCAAGACCTTCCACTCACAAAGAAACAACCTTCTCACTTCTCCGAGGCTCGCCCTCTTTCTACCAATAATTTTTTTGAAAGAGATTTCTGAATGACTTGAGGAAATTGCCTCAGCAGCCCCATTCTTTATAAATAGGATTTACAATCACTAATAAATGGAAAGAAAGAAACTACAAATCAAATCAAGCTAATTAATCACATGATACATAATCCCTAAAATAGTGTATATGGGATCTACTTCCTAAATTAGAAAATACTATCCAACAAATTTAATATAGAAGAAAAATTAAAAGACCCATTAGCAAATGTATGAAAAATGAAAAGATCGTAAAAAGCTATTTCAAAGACCTCAACAGAATATTTACCAAAAAAGGACTTCAGCAGAAAATCCCAATAAATACATTATGAGAGGAAAAATGTACCTTCCCATTTTGAGGATCCACTAGCAGTGCATCTAGGTTATCTCCAACAACAGTCATAAGCTTACGGTCTGGACTGATTGATGTGTGCTGCATCAATCAAGGCAGTATATAAGGAAAAATAAAATAAAAAATAGTTTATAAATAGTCAATCAAAATATCCAATCACAACTGCATTTTCTTAGATTTAATTAGAGGTAAGAAAGATAGGAAAATAGTCGAAGTTCATACAAACTGTGAATCCAAGTGACCATGAGTAAAGCAAGAAAATAGTTTATTACAACTCAATAGTATAAGAAATCTGAATGATGGAGAAACTAGGGAACTTCAATCCCTCTTGGTTTTACTTGATTATGTTTTCTTTCCAACTAATCAAGACATAAGAATTTGGAACCCGAATTCTTCAAGTATTTTAAAATTTTTATGCAAATCTTATATTCAATTCCCCATTAACTCTCCTACATGAAAAATAATTTTCTCTAGATAAGCCAAATTGGAAATCCAAAGCTCCTCTTAACATCAAATATTTTGTTTTTACAGCAATACTCAATAGAATTAACACTAATCACATGTTGCAGGTTCAATGACCACTTAAAGCTCTCTCTTTGATATGTGTGTTGACTATCTTCGGAATAAGCACTATGGTATTTTAGGCAGGAATTGGGTTTGTCCTAGTTCGTTGGATTGTTTTCTTCATGTACACTTTCAAGGGTTAGGTAATAAGAAGGAAAACAAAACCTTGTGGCGTTTGGCGGTTCATGGGATTTTGAGGTTTATGTAGTTGGAAAGGAATGCTTGTATCTTCAAGGGTGTATCTTTACCTTTAATTTTCTTTGGGATAAAATTGTGTATTTGATTTCTCTTTGGTGTTCAGCACAAGGTTGATCAGTATTTCAGATATGCAGAGAGATTGGAAGCTCTTCGACAATGACTAGTTTTATACTTATAGGACTTTCATTTCTGTATCTTTTTGTTTTGGTTTTCTTTATCTGCTCGAAGGATTCCTTACCCTTTATCTTTTTGTCCTGTTTTCTTTTTCTATTTCTGATACAACTTCTTCTTTCATCAAATAAACATATTAATGAACAATTAAGTCCACCAGTATAAGAGAGGAAAACTGAAACGAACCTGAATAGAAGTATAATTAGACGATAAGCACTAATTGAAAAAAGAAAAGAAAAAATAAACTGCACCAATCAGAATGCTTAAAGAGTGCTCACATTCACTGGCCAAGGAAACTGGAAGTGATTCAAAAGCTGAAACCTTTCTGTGTCATATTCTCTCACCCCACAATCATTATTGGATGCTATAAAATGAGTTGCACCGCTGCAAAAGTTTCCATGTTAAGCAATGTTCCAGACTGAGACCAATAAACTTGGTATGAGAAATACCTCAAGCTGTCATAAATATCGATTGCATTTGTTATAGCATTATCATCATGTGTGGTCCGCGTACAAAAGCTCACTCCCTTCTTATCCAAAAGCTGCATTCAATATAGACAGTATAAGCTGCATCCAATATAATCCTAATAGGATAAGTTGAAAAAATAGAGTCCATCAGAAGGACTAGGCTTGTGTAGCAGCAATAATTCCTAATACATTTCCAATAAAATAAATAAATGAATCTATAGATTAAGTATATAGTGCTAACCCAGATGGAAGCAACAACAATAACAAGAAAAAGAGGGGGAGAAAAAGCACCAAGATCATAGAATTGAATAGGAGTTTGTTAGGAACCCAGTTACACATGTCTATAAGAGGGATAAAAATAGACGAACATGGGCTGCTAAGGCTGAAATGGGCTCAAATCAATTGGGCAATGTTGAAATGGGCTCAAGCCAGACTGAAGGGCCATTGGGAAATGCATCTGTATCAGCTAGTGGGGATGACCAAGTTGCCCCTTAACAGAATGCATGCGTGGAAAGGCAAGGCTGAGGGAATTCTGTTATAAGGAAGTGGAGAAGCATGATACCAGCATCCAGAGAAAATAGTAGAGCATTGGTGCTTGGGAGAGAGTGAGACCTCTCCAACTGTCTCACACCTATCTTACTTTTCATTCTGCTGTGCATTGTTATTTTCTTACAGAAGAGTTGTTAGTTTAATTACGCATTGTATTTGAATTCTAGTCTCGGTTGTAATTTGTTTCACAAATATATGAAAATGGATTGATTCAGTCCCATAACTAGTATTTCTGAGTTGATTGTTTTTATTGATTTGGAAGTTCCTAACAATTGGTATCAGAGCTCCGATCTAGGAGCTCTGTGGAATGACGGTAACCACCAGAAGTATGGACCATCGAATGGAGACGATGGAAGAGGAGCTGCGCAGAAATCATACCCGCCAAGATAAGGTGTGTAGAAGATTAGAAGCAACAGAAGAGGGAATTACCCAGATCCTCCGTAGGCTGGATGGGATGGCTGATCCAAGGAGAACTCGTAATCGAGACGAAGAAGAGGATTCAGACGACCACAATTCTGGAGTTAATGGAGGGAGAGTGGATCAGAGGATCAACACGAACCCTCACCTGGCAAGGCGTCTGGAAATTCCAATGTTTTCCGGTCACGACGCTTTTGGTTGGGTGAGCAAGGTAGAGAGGTACTTCGTTATGAATGGAGTCACGGAGGCTGAGAAAGTGACGGCGGTATTGATGGTGTTAGAGGGAGAAGCACTTCATTGGTTTCATTGGTGGGAGGTGAACAATCCCAACGCTACTTGGTTGTTTTTCAAACGCGAAATCCTTAGCCGCTTTGAACCCGAGGCGTTGGAGAACCCATATCGAGCTTTGTATATGCTCAAACAATGGGGGAGCGTTGCTGAGTTCAGGGCGGAATTTGAGACAGTGGTAGGAGCTCTTCGTTTAGAGGACGAAGACTTACTCAAGGGTGCTTGGCTCAACGGTGTGTGGAACAGTATGAGGGAGGAGCTTTTGATGACTCCTAATCTGAACCTATCGGACATGATGAAGCTGACGATGAAGATAGAACGAAGGAATGGGGCTTGGGTGGAAGAAGGAGTTGGGGTATCAGGAAAAAACTGGACCCAAGGAGCAAAAAATACTAATATGGGCCACCGAAACCTTTTGGGCCCAAATGAGCCAAAACGTAGCAGGTCAACATCTGTGGGCCCATCTACCTCATTTAATCATACTCAGACTCATTCCGTTCAGCAGTCGAACGTAATGAACCCTAATCCCCAAAGTACGCAACCCGAAAATGCAAAAGGAGGAACGACGGCGACGAGCTCGGCTTCTGCGGTCGGTCAGCGCGCGACGGAGGGCTACATGAGCCAAGGAAGACGCTTGTCACAGGCGGAGTGACGCGATCGTCATCAACGTGGCCTCTATTTCAAGTGTGAGGAATGTTGGAGACCAGGTCATCGGTGTCAGGTACCACAACTCCACATTCTTCTGGTCGATGATGACGAAGAAGAGGGAGGAACGGAGATGGAGGACGTTGTGACAACGATGCAGCCCCAGGCAGAGACAGAGACAGTGATGCCGCGGCAACTATCGTTGAATAGCCTTTTAGGGCTCACTTCAAGCCAATCTTTAAAGGTGTGGGGAGAAATTTTTGGGCATCGTGTGGTAATCATGATAGATTGCGGGGCCACGAGTAATTTTGTACGGCAAGCGGTGGTGGAGCAGCTCGGGTTGTCCGTGTTGGAAACTTCCACGTATCAAGTGGAGGTAGGGGATGGTCACAAGGTCAGTTGCCAAGGGGTGTGCAAGGGTGTGAAGATAAATATTCAAGGCACCTCTATTGAGCAAGATTTATACCTCTTCGAGCTTGGTGGAGCAGATGTAGTGCTGGGGTTAGAATGGTTGACTCAATTGGGGGACATACTGTTACGGTTGATACATCACCAAGGTACCAACCTGCTACGTGGAGGTTTTATACCCGTACGAATAAACCAAGAATAAGTAGAGAAGAGGTACAAAACGGTTGAGAAGTTAGTTACTGTGGGAAGAGGAATGGGAGAGAGGATTTTGTATAAATAGGAGTATTAGTAATTGTTGTGGCACTTTTGGGAATTGTCTTGTATCCTATGAGTTTCATCTCAGAATTGAAGGGAACCTTTCCCTTGAGAAGAGCAAGTCTCTTGTAACCATTTTACTTGATTCAATAAAATTGTCTCTCTTTCTCTTTCTTTACTGTTCTTCTTTATTTCCCTTTCTTGTGTCTACTGGTGTTATCAATATTTGATACCCTTTCCGTAACAGTGGTCCGACCTACCGGATCTGACACAGGGCAAATAATAATAATGGAGACGAGGGTCGAAACTCTAGAACGTTCCATGGAAGCGTTGCGCAAACAAACCAGCGATACCCAACAAAGCGTGGAGGATATTCGTTCAATTCTCAAGGACATGGCGTTGAAGAAGAACGGACACGCTTCAGATTCTCCTACCATCAGTGATGACGCAACTAGTGCTGGATCTACGGAAGTAACCAATTGGACGTCTAAGGTGGAACTCCCTAGTTTCGAAGGCATCGACCCACTTGGGTGGATTGCGCGGGCGGAGAAATTTTTCGAGTTACAAGGAATAGCTCCGATTGAGAAGGTACAACTGGCATTTTTGAGTATGGAGGGGAATACCATACATTGGTTTCGATTCTTAAAAAAGAAACGACCCAATTTGGATTGGAGGGAGTTAACTAAGGCTCTCATTCAGCATTATGGGGATCGTACCCTGGGAAACATTTATGAACGTTTGGCTAATCTCCGGCAAGAAAATTCGGTGGAAGCTTACATTCAAGAATTTGAAGTTCTCGTTGCACAAGCGGAGGAACTTGGCGATGAACAGCTTTTAGGGTATTTTTTGGCGGGTCTAAAAACAGAGATTCGTGGTCGGATTCGACCCCATAATCCTCAAGAAGTGATGCACGCGATGGATTTGGCACGGGACTGTGAAGATGGGGGAACTTGGACGACGGTGAACGGTGGGGCAGCTTTTAGTGAACGTTTGGGGTCATTTCCTTCCTTGGGCAGAATTTTGGTATAATACTAGTTACCATAATTCTGCCAAAACCACTCCTTTCGAAATAGTTTATGGAAGAGCACCCCCTACTATCACCAAGTATATTCAAGGGGAGACTTTGTTTGAATCTGTAGCGCAAGATTTATTAAGCAGGGATGAGGCATTACACCAGCTTCGATTCCATCTACACAAGGCTCAGGATCATATGTCTAGGAAGGCTAATATTCACCGTACTACATCTCCAATTAAGGTGGGAGATCATGTCTACTTAAAAATTCGACCTCATGCTCAGCATTCATTAGGCTCTCGGTTGAATCCCAAACTAGCAGCACGCTATTATGGTCCGTTTCTGGTCATTAAACAGATTGGTGCAGTGGCATTCCAAGTTCAATTACCACCACAAGCACGTCTTCACCCTGTATTTCATGTTTCTCAGCTTAAGAGGGCTGTAGGAGATCATCTTGTGGAAAGCCAATTACCGGTAGAGCTTCAGGTTGATCCTGAACGATATGTACCTGCTGCAGTGCTAAATCGCAGATCTGTTACCAAACAAGGAATGACAGTTGATCAAGTTTTAGTGCAATGGAAGAAGCTTCCTGTTGAAGAAGCATCTTGGGAGGATATCTCTACTATGCAGCAGCAATTTCCGGAGTTCAACCTTGAGGACAAGGTTGTTCCGCAGGAAGGAGGTATTGTTACGGTTGATACATCACCAAGGTACCAACCTGCTACGTGGAGGTTTTATACCCATAGGAATAAACCAAGAATAAGTAGAGAAGAGGTACAAAACGGTTGAGAAGTTAGTTACGGTGGGAAGAGGAATGGGAGAGAGGATTTTGTATAAATAGGAGTATTAGTAATTGTTGTGGCACTTTTGGGAATTGTCTTGTATCCTCTGAGTTTCATCTCAGAATTGAAGGGAACCTTTCCCTTGAGAAAAGCAAGTCTCTTGTAACCATTATACTTGATTCAATAAAATTGTCTCTCTTTCTCTTTCTTTACTGTTCTTCTTTATTTTCCTTTCTTGTGTCTACTGGTGTTATCAATATTTGATACCCTTGTCGTAACACATACGGGCTAAGTTTAAGGAGCTAACTATCTCCTTTGGGCAGGGAGAGACAGAAGTTAAACTGAGGGGAGATCCTTCGTTATCCAGGTCGGAAGTGTCGTTCAAATCTATTGTGAAAGCTTTGAGAGACCAGGGGGAAGGATATTACTTGAGTGTGGAGACAGGCACTGTTGGAGAAGAAGGTGAAAGCTGGAACGGGTTAGAAGGTCTATTGGCAGAATATGCGGACCTATTTCAAGAAGCAAAGCATCTACCTCCCACAAGGAATTGTGACCACGCCATTCACCTCAAACCAGGAGGGCAAATCCCTAATTTACGGCCTTTCAGGTATCCCCACTATCAAAAGACTGAGATTGAAAATCTAGTTGCTGAGTTGTTGGGTAATGGTTGGATCAGACATAGTACCAGTCTGTATTCAAGTCCGGTCATATTAGTGAGAAAGAAAGACGGCAGTTGGCGTGTATGCGTTGACTATAGGGCTCTTAACAAGTTCACTATACCTGACAAGTTTCCCATCCCTGTGGTAGAGGAGTTGCTGGATGAACTTGGGGGATCCAGTATTTTTTCTAAATTGGATCTTAAATCTGGATATCACCAGATTAGGATGAGGGAAGAGGATATTCCGAAGACAGCTTTCCGGACACACGAAGGGCACTATGAATACTTAGTGATGCCCTTCGGCTTGACGAATGCACCCTCAACCTTCCAGGCGTTGATGAATGAGATCCTTAGGCCTTTTCTGAGGAAGTTCTCGTTGGTGTTCCTAGATGACATCTTAATTTACAGTAAGTGCAGGGCTGAACATGAAGACCACTTGAGGAGGGTATTTGAAGTGTTAAGGCAGCATCAACTGGTTGTGAATAAAAAAAAATGCAAATTCGGAAGTGATCAGGTGGAATACCTCGGTCATATAATCTCTGCAGTAGGCATCAGTGCTGATCCAAGTAAATTGAGGGCTATGGCTGACTGGCCCATTCCCAAAACGATTAAAAAATTGAGGGGGGTTTTGGGATTGACAGGGTATTACAGGCGCTTTGTCAAAGACTATGGTAAAATAGCCAAACCTCTGACTAATTTGTTGAAAAAAGATGGGTTTCATTGGAACTCAGAGGCTGAAGAAGCTTTTGACCAGTTGAAGAAGTGTATGGTCTCTGTGCCAGTTCTAGCTCTACCAGATTTTCAGAAGCCTTTTATAGTATGTACGGATGCTTCAGGAAAAGGTGTAGGAGCTGTACTCACCCAAGGGAATCGACCAGTGGCTTACATCAGTCAGGGGTTTTCCCCTAGAGCTCAAACCAAATCGGTTTATGAGAAGGAGCTAATGGCCATCGTTTTTGCTTTACAAAAATGGAAACATTATTTGATGGGGAGTCATTTTATAGTGAAGACGGATCAAAAAAGCCTAAAACACCTGTTGGAACGTAAGAACTTGGGGAAAGAGCAGCAAAGGTGGATGTCTAAACTCATTGGGTTTGACTTCGAAATCCAGTATCAGCCGGGCAAGGAAAATTTGGTAGCAGACGCTCTTTCTCGTCAAATGCAGTTAGCTAGTTTGTCTCAGTTACAATTACCAGATTTGGACCAACTTGAAAGGGAGGTTCATGAGGACAGCAGGCTACGTTTGATCAGTCAGGAGTTGCTGGTTAATCCTAAAGCTCACCATAATTTTTCGTTGCAAGGAGGCCGTTTGTTCTTCAAGGACAGGTTAGTGTTTCCCAAGCATTCCACTTTTATTCCTTTACTGCTAGAAGAGTTTCATGGTTCCAGTATGGGTGGCCACTCTGGTTTTTTGCGCACCTATAAACGGTTGATGGGTCTGGTGTATTAGGAGGGGATGAAAAAATGCATTAAAGATTTTGTTGCAGCTTGCTCCATCTGGCAGCAAAGTAAATCCCAGAATCTCACCCCTGCGGGTCTACTACAGCCCCTTCCCATTCCCACTAAGGTCTGGGCAGATATCTCCATGGATTTTATAGGAGAATTACCCAAGACAATGTAGACACGATCTTTGTGGTGGTAGATCGTCTGTCTAAGTATGCACATTTTTTTTCAATCAAACACCCTTATACAGCACGTGGAATAGCAGATTTGTTTATCAGGGAGGTCGTACGGTTGCATGGGTTTCCCATGACCATAGTTTCTGACAGAGACCGTGTGTTCATGAGCACTTTTTGGGCTGAAATATTTAGGAGTGCTGGCACCAAGCTCCATTATACCACCGCATACCATCCACAATCAAATGGACAGACGGAGGCTGTCAACAAATGTGTGGAAGTGTATCTCCGCTGTTTTTGTGGTCCCAAACCCAACAATTGGCCCAAATGGGTTCATTGGGCCGAGTATTGGTTCAATACCACTTACAAAGGCTCAACTGGTATGACCCCATTCCGGGCACTCTATGGAACTGAACCACCTACTTTGCTCAAAGTAACCAGTTTTGCATCAGCAGTAGATGAAGTCTCTCAGGCCTTGGCTGACAGAGATATCATCTTACAGGAACTGCAAAACCAACTTCTTCAAGCTCAAGACCGTATGGCTCGACATGCTAATCAAAAGAGGAGAGATCTGCAATTTCAAGTTGGTGACTTTGTTTACCTTAAGTTACAGCCTTATAGGCTCAAAACTATTGCTAAAAGGGTCAATGAAAAATTGAGCCCACGCTTTTATGGACCTTACATGATTTTGGATCGAATTGGGGCTACTGCCTATAAATTACAATTGCCAGCTCACTGTCAGGTGCATCCGGTGTTCCATGTGTCTTTGCTTAAACCTGCGGTAACTGCTGGTCTGGTAACACAACCCCTGCCTCAATGCTTGTCCGATGAGTGGGAGCTTCAGGTCGAGCCTGAACTGGTCAGCCAGTGGCGGTACACACAGCAGGGTGTTTTAGAAGTCTTAATCAAATGGTCCAATCTGCCAGAGTTTGAGAGTACTTGGGAGGAGTTTGCTGTTATAAATGCTCAGTTTCCTCATTTCCACCTTGAGGACAAGGTGCTTAAATTGGGGGGGAGTATTGTTAGGAACCCAGTTACACATGTCTATAAGAGGGATAAAAATAGACGAACATGGGCTGCTAAGGCTGAAATGGGCTCAAATCAATTGGGCAATGTTGAAATGGGCTCAAGCCAGACTGAAGGGCCATTGGGAAATGCATCTGTATCAGCTAGTGGGGATGACCAAGTTGCCCCTTAACAGAATGCATGCGTGGAAAGGCAAGGCTGAGGGAATTCTGTTATAAGGAAGTGGAGAAGCATGATACCAGCATCCAGTGAAAATAGTAGAGCATTGGTGCTTGGGAGAGAGTGAGACCTCTCCAACTGTCTCACACCTATCTTACTTTTCATTCTACTGTGCATTGTTATTTTCTTACAGAAGAGTTGTTAGTTTAATTACGCATTGTATTTGAATTCTAGTCTCGGTTGTAATTTGTTTCACAAATATATGAAAATGGATTGATTCAGTCCCATAACTGGTATTTCTGAGTTGATTGTTTTTATTGATTTGGAAGTTCCTAACAGAGTTCAAGTATGGTACATTGGTACTTAAACAAGCGCAGCCCATACCAAGCATATCCTACATATACTGAAGCCATTGTAAGCATTAGCTTGACAGGTGTGTAAAGAGTAAAAAAAGTAAAAACTATTGAGGAAAATCTTGTGAGTTAGGGAAGGTTTGACTTGATCCCTAAAATCAAGGGTTAAATGGGATTAATCCTAGGTGATTAAGTGGAGCTTGATTGAGAAGTTTAATTAGAAGTTTCTTATTCCTCAGCCTTAATCATCATCTTACAGGGAAGACAAAGACACTACTCCAATAAGACTGAATGACAAACAGAACAGATTTAATAATAGGATTATTCCAGAAAATGCAAGAAGCTTTTCAGTCCTACCTCTAGATATTACTCACCAACTGTCAAAGCTCAAGCTCGACAATCTTTAATAGGAAGTCCACTAAGAATGAAAACCTACTAAAAGTGTGTCCCCCTTAAGTACCAATAAGGATAATATAAAAAATGTAGTTTTCATGAGTGGGAGTTTAGACTCAAACTCACTATTAGCTTAATGCAAAGGACCACATGCCGACAGAATCCCCCACATCCCTAATTCCATATTCATAACCCGCCATTCAATCAAGCGTAACCCTCTATAGCCACCTACCCTACATTTGAGCATGGGACTATGTGTTCACAGCAACCTAGCTTTTCAAGAGAATTTAATGTCTCCCAATGGATGGATGTTCAAGCAACATCACGTATATACAATCTATAACTGCTTGAGATCAGTCTTCTGAAGTCCATCTATAGAGGAGTTAGTATCCCTCCCCAGGGCACAGTATGAGAAAACAAAAAAATGGCATATCAGACATTATTTCCTGATTTTAAATCATGTGGATATGATAAGGTACAAATCATGTGGACTCACCTTACAAGTAAGCTCTCCTTGGAAGCCACCAGCAACAAGTAAATTATCCTTGACAGCCAATGTGCTAATCTGGGTCTGTGAAAATCCTTCCAACAGATTTCCTGCATATTTCTACAAGACCAAAGAATGTATAAGTTAAGTAAAGCTCAGAAATCATAAAAGTAAAGAAAAATCATTAACAACATTTAGATCTGGTTCTTGCATAAAAACAAAATCATTTCTAATTAACACTCTTTAAGTAAATTATTTTCTCAAACGAATCATGTTAACTTTTCTAGATTCATTAATCACATGTGCATATTGAACAGCTACAGGTTTCTTATGATCCAACAAAAATTTGCAGGTTTCTACACAAGTCTTACATCAATAAAGCATGGAAAAGCAAATAGCATTCTCATTCCTCTTTCTTTATAGATGAACAAGGTTGTGTAAGAGACTGCATTACCTCGGTAGGGGCCACGTGCCCGGCAAAATTGACTACCTCAGACAAATTTCCCCTTATTGATGACCAGTGCATAATTGAGTAATTGGAGATAAGGTAGACATCATGTTTTGAAGTAGCCCATACTAAGTTCCTCAGCTGCATCCCACAGACAAGCATGTCATTAGGCAAGAATTTTTACTTATCAAAAGTCATTAAGCTTGAAAATTAATTAAAAAACTACTCAAGCCTACATTTTGTAAGACAGTAAACTATAAAAAAGAAATAGTACTGTAGTCTCCAGAGCAAATTGGCACGTGGTAGATTTATTATATAAACAAAACAACTTGAAACCAACTTGTACGGCACAGTACAGTTAAAGGATTAGAGACACACAATATAATAGATTTGAAGATTATCCAGTTTTGTTTTCTCAATATACATGAGTGAAATTAGTGCACAAGAAGAGGTGCAACCATACAACACAAGACAGCCACACAACCCACAACATTTTGGTCAAGCAATGCTAGATACTTATTAGCCATTCAAAGATACAGACGAATAGCAAGGAAATAATTGGGTACAGGAAGCATAAGAAAATAAAAATCAACAAACCTGAAAATGAAGGATAGTAGGCTTAACCACTCTTGTATTATAAAAGAATTCATAGTATTTGCCACCCTTCTCCATTTGTTTGAACTCCTGGGACGAAAAAAGAAATAAAAATATAAAATTGAATATAAAATATTTGTCAAACAACTTCTTATGTTATTTCCCTACCTCCCAACAACCTTAAAAGAAAAAAGGGATAAAAGGAAAAATTTAAAACCTTATCTACAGCTTCACCAGATGAAAGAATGTTCTCATAATTCCTGTACTGCTCAAGCCTTGTCAATCTATACCTTTCTCTTGTTATGTTCAACCTCTCCCATGGAATACCTTGAATGTCCTTCCCCTTCCTTGCTTGCACAGATGATGTATCAGTCACCTTAGTAAGCTGCTCCAATAATCAAACACAGCAAACAAAAACAAAAACAAAAACAAAAATATTTTCTCAGTTCAATGAATGAATACATAAAACAACCACTCAAAAAATGCAGACCCAGTAATAGAAAAAGGAAAAGGGAAAACAAACAAACAAACCATCTCATATTCATCAAGACCAACATCTTCAACACCCCCACCATAGTTTTGGTCATCTATTTCATCAAAGAAATCTTCTTCGGCCATGTGATCAAATGGGTACAAGTCCTGGTAGGACATGATGGTGTGTATGCTTGCAAGTTCAAAGCTTGCCTTGATTGCAGTATGTTTTCGGAATTGAAAAGGGTAAAGAAAGACGGTTTTCTCTTCTATTGCATAATCATATAATAATAATATCTTATGAGGGGGAAGATGTTACTGAAAAAGTAAAAGATTCACTAAAAACGTCTCAAGATTTTCTCTTTGTTTTCTTTCGATATATATACAGGGAATTAATTTTCTCATTTGATACGAGAAAAAAAAATTATATTATATGCATAATATATGAATGGGATCCAAAAAGAAATGAGAAGACAAAAAATCAAGATGAAATTCATTCATGTATTATGAGTGTAATATAAAAAAAATTCTCATATAAAATGAGAAAACTATTTCCCCTATATATATATTATTTATTATTTATTATTTTATTTTTTTCCCATCTTATCTATTCATCTTAAGAGGAGAGACAAAAGGTAAAATTTAAATACAATAATATTAAAGATAAGAAGGTAAAAAAAAAAAAATTTATCTCCTATACACATAAAAGTGTTTAGAGCTCGTATTTTCATTTTCTTTCTTTTCTTTTCTTATAGACCTATATGGACCCACACACTTTTATATGTGTAGGAGATAAACTTATCTTATATAAATATATTAAACCTTATTTATATATATATATATATATATATATATATATATAATGACACAATGATTTATAATTGTGTATAGAACCTGTAATATTTATTTTTATATTTTTTATGATACAAGAAGTCAAATACGAGAAGATACAAATTTTAATATAATAATAAGTTTAAGAAAAGTTTAATATTTTAAAAATAATAATTAAAAAAATATTATTTAAGCCTAAACTTTTTTATTATTATTTAATAAAATTCACAAAAAAATTGTGAAAAGAATCAAAGAATATATTACTAATATTTTGCCATAGTAATAATAATAAGGAGGCAGGAAAACGCAATAGGTATTATGACTTTGCGAATTGCGATGAGAATATGAATGAATGAATAAATAAAGTGGCATGTGGGATATGTGTGGACGAAAAGAGAGATGATGACAACCTCATGCAAACTCTTGAGTATATAACTATATATTATCTTCCTCCGCACTACCCAATAGGTGGTCCCTATTAACAGGTAATAAGTAATATAATATACTAAGGATTTAAAACATTTTTATTTTTAATTTATTTTAGTAACCATATATGATTTTGAACTGAATTGTTATCTGAGTTTAGTTGCACTCGATGAACCTAAGTTGGTTCAGAGGCTGATGAATCTGTAGAGGTAAAGTTTGAAAATTTTGGACATAATTGAATCTTGTAAATAATTAAATCTCAGTCTTTTTGTCAATTAAAATTGGATTTCGTAAAAATATAAATAAAGATAATATAGCTTATTACAAACCAATTAACATTAAACTAAACATAAAAAAATTAAAAATAAACTTACATCAAATTTATTATAGACCTACAGCATCAAATTCCTAAAAATAAAGAAACTGGTACACTCAAATTTCAACTCATTCAATTTTTTTGGCAAAAATTACATCCAAATTTGCGGCTTATTATCCATCTGAGTTCAATAAATAAATTAACAAAAGTGGTTAGGTCAAACTTTATTAAAAAACATACAAATTCACTAGGTCTATTATCACATATGCTATGGTGTTGTCACATGTTAGCACATCAGCAAATATGCCATTATTCTCAGTCTATTAAAAAAAAATCCATTTTTACACCCAAAAAAAATCCATTTTCTAACTATCAACTATTTAAAATCATTAACGAGACAGTATGGTCAAAATGTAAGTTACAACGTTGTTAGATATATTCCACAACTTCTCCAAAATGAAAATTACAATGTAGCACTAGAATGCCCTTATGTCGTTTATGGCATTAACAGAAGCCACTTATTCCTAGAGCAAATATTTGCAAACTTTGTCACAATTTTAGTTATATTTGATGATTTTTTTTTCAATAAAATGGAAGTGGCATCCCTTTATTTAAAAATAAATAAAAATGAAAGATGACAAATAGATTTTGACTCGAATAGTGTCTTGCCTTGGAATACCACCTATTTTTCAATTTCAAATACTTTTCAATTTCAAACATATAAATAGTAGGGGTGTTTATTCTCTATATTGTATCGATTTTGAAGTAAAAATCGTCTAATTCAATATTTTTGATTTGATTATTTAGTGTCCGTTTGGATGGACTTTTATTCCTAAAAAAGTTACTTTTTTAAAAAATAAAAGTTCTTTTGAGAATTTCTAGATGTTTGGATAACAACTTTTTAAAAAAGCATAATTTAAAATAAAAGTTAAAATGCTGCTTTTTTCTGTAGCCAGTAGTTGGTTGCTTTTCAAAAAAGAAAAAATTAAAAGATAATATAATTTATTTATTTTGAAAAAATATAATATAAATTTTTAAAATACAATTTTAACATCATCCTATCATATATATTTTATCTCTCCTCATTTCACGATCATGCTATTTTATCTCTCCTTTATTGTAATTTTATATATAAAAAGTGTTTTTTTTATTTTAACATCCAAATAACTTTTTTATGTAAAAATGATTTTCAGATCATATATCCAAACGTAAAATAAATTTACCGTATAAAAAAAGTTCTTTTAAACAAAGTAATGCATAAAAAGTCATTTTTTAAAAGCTCATTCAAACGGGCACTAAATAAAAAGTTCTTTTAATCATTCATTCAGTTTGAATTTTTTTTTTAAAATTTGATCTAATCCAATTTTATTCAGTTTGGATTGGATTGATTTTCGATTTTTCGAAAAGATTAAAATTTCAGCCATACAAGTCACTAGTTATGTCAAAATAAAGCTATTCAAAGTTACAAACACTAAAAAATTCAAGTCTTCAAACTAAAATAAGTCTTAAAACTCATGAAGAGTTAAGATAAATTAATAGACAATAAAAAATAAAACAAGATAATTTGCTATCAATAACATTGAAGATTCTGAGTCTATAAAACAACAAGATTCTAAGTTACCATCTTTCAAAAATAATAAATACATAATACATTGGATCAATTTGGATTGAGTCGGTTTTCACCAACTAAACCGAAAATCGATCCAATCCAATTAAAATATGCTTGTTTTTTATATTTTAGTTTTCGATTTTTGGTTAATTCATTTATCAGTTTTTCAATTCAGTTACATTGGTTCGGATCGGTTGATGAATACCCCTAATAAATAGGTTTTGATGCGACCCATTTTGGTAATTTTCTTTAGGACCTGAATAGGTCATCCCGCCCTAATTTGCTATTGCATTTAAGTTGAGGTTTAGTTGAAATCTTCTAAAATTAGAACTAAATTGATATTTTTTTAGAGATGGTCTTATAGATTCTTTGAGAATATGTCCTCTCATAAAAGAGTGAAATAATTTAAAAAAAAATAACAAAACGTTTAAGTGTTGGTTAAAGAGATTGTAAGCCACTGGAACTAGTATAGAGGTGAGAAATTTGAGTAGATTGTATTAGGTTATATGTTCAATTCCTATTTGTATTAAAAAAAAGATAGTTATAGATTCTATGAACTTTTCAAAAACTTGTAGGTAATAAAGATATTTAGAAATGTTTTTATAATTAAAAGAGATAGTGCAGACATAAATTTATTTTGTTAAATTATATGAAAGGAAGTTTGTGTTTTATTTCTTAAAACTGAATTCATCTTTAAGTGTTAGTTAATTGATCCTGCTCTGTCGAAAATACTAAAATTAGTTGGACACACAAAATGATAGAAGATTCTGTATATTTTTTTAGTAAAGAGATTCTCATTCTGTAGAAGTTTTAGCTAATCCCCTTCCTCACTTTTCAGCTTAATAAAATGATAGTATTTGTTATTGATAAATCTCCTTTTAGTTAATTGAAATTATTTTGAATATTTATATGTTTACAGCTTGTTTAATTGTTAGAATAGATGTCTAATTTGGTCTTCGAAAAAATTTTAAAACAACAATTTAATTTTAAATAAACCATCAGATTAATCCTAAAATAATTTTTTGTCATCACAGGACAATAATTTGTTCCGAATATATAATAGCTTTTGAATTATTTTGATATAAAAAAAAGAATCATTTCAATGACTAAATTAATGTAATATTCACTCAAGTATCAAATTTGGTATACAAATATTTAAAAATGGGATTTTAATCTAATCGTTATAAAGTGAATAAAAATGAGATAATACATACTAAGTTATCGATGAAGTTATTGCACCAATCACAACCTAGAAATTTTGATAATGACATGAATAGTGAACATTTTGCTTTCTCGTCCGACATACAAATTGTTATCGAATTACATTTTTTAAAAATCTTTTTCAGGTCCCCCAGCTTTATACCTTTTTTTTTTTGTAAATATACAAAAAATTTGGAAGAAAAAGGTGCCCATTCGAAAGTGAAGGCATGCTACAAACCACAATTAAAGCTTCCAAAAACCAGCATAAAAAATAAACCCAAAAGCTTTTAGTTGACGTAATTTAAACTTAAGCCTTAAATCAACTCTAGTTTAATATTAACCTCGAAGACTTTAATGTTCACACATACACTTCTCCCTCTGCTCTACGCCCGCTATCTATGATCTATCTAGAACCTAAGACTTAACGAAGAAAAGACATTGGATAACCATGCTAAATTAAGAACTGAAATGGATAGATAAATGAAGAGGGTTGGCTGTAGCATTTGACCGGAATTTGTAAAGTCAAACAATAGTTGAGTTCTAACAATGACAAAATCAAGTTGAAAACAATAAGGAGGGATATTCTTACTACTAAAATCTTCTATTACCAACTCACTACCTATCTAATCACCATTAGATCAACATTTTTTCTTTTTTCAAAATTTTTTTAGCATTCTTTCTCTTTAATTCAATGGTGATTAGATAGGTAGTAAGTTGGTAGTAAAAAATTTTAGTAGTAAAAATATCCTTCCTCGAAAACAATTATACCCACTTGTGTGATTGAGTTTAACATCTTTTTACTTTTGATTTATGGACAACAAGAATTTAATTTGCACGAGATAACCCACTTAACATACATAGAACCAGTTTACCAAAAAAAAATTATATACATAGAACCAGTGTCTAGACTATGAAGGCTTGGAACCAAATAATTGAATGAGGGAAAAGAGAGGAGCAAGACCTGTACTTGTAGCATGAATATTTCAATGAGAATCCGAAAGCCCAAGCATAACAGGAGGATGGAATCTGAAACAGCTACTCCAGAACTCCTTCAACTACTTCGTTATGTGGGACCAATATATTTCCATCCGGGCTACTTCATCAGATCATAGACTTTCCACATTTTCCTATGGAAGATCTCCCTTTATTTCAGTCTAGAGTAGTTCACTTTTGATCTAGAGCAGTTCCTTTTCTTTCAGAAGAGTAATGCTTGAAAATTAATAATGAACTTTTGTGAACTCTTCTCTGATGAAAGTTTTGCAAGAGCTGTAATCTTCAATTTGCTTCTCCAGCAGTTTTAAACAACTTATAATTTTCGTAGTTCTACAAAGGTTTCACTTTACAAACCTCGATCATAAATCCACATTCCATAAGCAGTAGTAGCCATGCTCGCTGCTGTTCAGAGAGTCGATCCCGGGGGCCTTTCACTTCAACAAGCTTGGCTTCACCACTGTATTCTCCATGGAAACGCCATAGCAGCAAATCAGGCATTCCACTAGACCAGCTCCGATAGTCTTGAGCAAGAAGTTGGCAGAGAGATGCCAAACAAGGGGCCCCAACACAAGTAACAGCAGCACGAAGCTCATCTAAAGAATGGCGGTCCCAGTTAACTCCTCTACAAGCTGTTCCGATATGTGTTTCCCACGACTTAATAAGAAACTCCTCAGCCATGCCATCGCGAATTTGCTGCAGATGGGATTCTATGCTGCTTTTTCTAGCTGTATAAAAGCTATCAGTACCCAAATCCAAAGGAGCATTCTGTAATTTCAAAGACAAAGTACAACGAATGAATATAATTGTTTATAATGAATGAATATAACTGTTTATAATCAAATATAATGTATGAGTCTCCAATGTTATAGACTTAATTTTTTTAAGCCTATTAAGTAAAAGTAAACAAATCAGGGGAGGAAGGTACAAAAGGAAAACATCCGTGAAGGAAAATGAGACAAAATAAAAAAGGAGGAGGTAATTTTAGTAAACCGAATCTTTGATTAAACTACAGCAGAGTATAATAATGAAAAATAAGATTCGTAGAGGATGATTGTAACAGTGATCAAGAAAAGGAAAACAATCTGTAGGTACTCCCAACATAGGTGAACAGAATTCAGTTCCAAGAATTGAAGGTTCATGGAAAGATTAAGATCCTTTGTCCCTTAGTTTGTCAGTCTTTTAGGTAAAAAGTTAGTGGGTGGCTTCCCCAAAAAATTTAAAGTGAGGGTAAAGCAGCTTCAGAGAACAGTCATAATAAAGAAAACTGTAGAGGGAAGAGAGGAAGAACTAATCATCCAGCATAAGGCTCCCGCTTCTTGAAAACATGGATTAAAATACAGCAAAAAATTGAGACTTGAGAAAAGATGGAAGGTTAATTATTCATTCAATAAAATGTACCTGAAATCTAGTATAGAAGACATTTGGCACATCAGCATATATGACATCCCACATAAGAAGCCCAAAAATGGTTAACCATATCCCACTCTCTGTATGAACACCTTGCCATCCACCACCCTCCCCAGCATAATAATGCAAAGCAAGCTCTTCCACTCCACATTGCTTACCTTCTTCATTGTAGAATCTGTTCTTTGCTCCCAATTCAGAATTCAAAGGTCTCCCTCGAACATAAACCTGAATCATCACATGGGCCACAATGAGAAAGCCATAATGTTAAAGGAGATATGTAATGTCAATTTGCCAAATCAGAAGTTAGAATCATGATCATAAAACAATAACAAATTACCTCAGGGATCTTCTGCAGAGCAGACCTAGAAAAGCTAGGAACTCTCCAACGCCTTGGTGGTTTTCCTAAGCGAAGAACCCGCCTTTGCAGTGCCATTCTTGAACCAGCACGTATCCATGGATCCAGCAACCCATTTTCAGCTACTTGAAGGCTCTTATCAATGCATCTCAGGTGCTCCAAGTCAACTGATAACCTCAGCGTCCAATATCCTCTTCTTACATCACAAGTGAAAACATTTAGCAGCCACTTTAGTAAGTCAATTGCATCACTGTACCTGAGAAACAGAGATCACTTCTCTTCAACATCTGTAGTGCACAAGAAGATAAATAAACTGCAACCATAATACCATGTCAATGTAAGAAGAGATATAAGCTCCAACTATTTCTACATAAATGGCAACCAAGTGCACTATTAGCACAAATGATGTGCTGCTGCATTATCTTATCATATGAATGGAAAAGTTCTCAATTAATTATAAAGTTCAGCATTAAAGTAGCATATCCCACATCCGTTAAAATAAGCATATCTAAGACATGTTTGCATAACATCAAATATAGAATCATATTAGACAAAATCCTTTGAGCTCTTGCTTCGTTATTGGAGTTCATTAGACTAGGAGAAGGACCTAGAGTTCAGCATCTTTTATATGTGAAGCTATTTCATTCAGTAAACATGGACAAATAAATACAATAATGTGGTTGATGGATGAAAGGCAGCAGGGGAACCTGCATAACTAGGGTAGTCATATCTGGAATCAATAACGCAACAAAAAGAGATGGTAACAAAGCAAGCAATGAGGAAACTTGTTTGGGCCCAGGGGGGCAGTAGAAGATGGTGTTTCCTAGGAGGTCTAAAACTGGGTATATCTAGCACCAATTAGCTGTCATAGCAATAGTAAGAACAACAGACTTGACCATGGGAAATGAAGGCAATAGCCAATCCTGAGTAGTAGCAAAGGCAAACTGCTGGGATTATGCTGATGTCTGGTTTGCGCAGATAGACCAACTAACCTTAAACAACTTTGTTCGATCACTTGATGTGACCAGTCACCAGTCTCAACACAATTATAAGTTAACACAAACAAAAGCATCAGTGACTCACCCACCATCACAACACCCTGCCTCCCGTGCCATTTTCACTACTCAAATCGGTACTAAGGAGCTGCATCACTAGAATCAAACCCTCTAAGCATCTTTATTGGAATCTCAACATACATTAAGAAGCCTAAGATACACATCACTTAGAGATATTAAATTGGTGTCAGCAAGCTAGTGCCAGAAATATCATATCTTGGATCAGGACCTGTAAAAAAATTCAACTACCAGTTGTTCTTGCTTCTGTTTCTCCACATCACTAGTAATGAGAAACGGGGCCTGCATCTCTGCAAAAGCATGTTTAATCTCGACTCTAATTTGGGAGTAAGGTCGTCCTCGACATTCTACTAGTAGTATATGTGAAGAACAGATCATGAATATGAGAAAAATCCTGCTGCTATAAGTTTTAAGTTATTTCACAACCGTTTTAAGGCATTATAGTGCTGGGTACCATCATCAGTGGAAGGAACCAAGGTAATCTGAACCTGATAAAATATGTCATCAACCACCATCCACTTTTTACAAGCATATGTAGTGGACTTGAGAGGTGGGGCCTCGTCAAGTGATTGGAACAGTAGAGAAATAATTTAATATATTTTCCTTTCAATTAGTGTAATTCTGCTTCCCCATTAATTTCTGATTGTCTTTTCCTAAAACTGGATTCCAATAATGCCATACAACACAAGCTCTAAATATTTCTGCTTTAATATTTACATTAGTCTTGTACATGTTTAGGACATCCCCTACTAATTCATGTAGGTTTTTAACTACACTATGCATTCATTTGACAGCTTTAAAAAAGTGTTAACAATTTGTAGATTAAACCGCGAAATTCCATACCTGCGCTCTTGCTCAAGGAAGGAAATCCCTAATGAGATCACTTTGGAGTATACCCATGATGCTGTAAATAAGCGACGAATTGTAGTTACTGATTCAGAAGTCGAGTATTGTATGGGCAAAGCAGTGGGTACACGGGATTCAGCAATCTCTATGCATCTCAATACCACATCAGTTCTGTTTGCATCAAGAGCTTCATCCATAATTTGTGCCACTTCAATGGCCTGAAAAACCAATGTCATACAAAATGAAAGAAGGGACAGCCAATAGCATCTCTGAAGTTAGACATGTACCTCTTCATATGAGAGCAGATTCCTGCGATTTGAGAAAATTGGTTCTGATATTATGCAGTTGTAAGTTGGATACTTTATTTTTCCCATATCAACTAGTAGAAAGGATGAAAGATCCTGTTCTCCATTTAAGAAGAAAAGTCTCTGTAAAAGCAATATCATTTATGTGAGAAGTAAATAATATCCAATTTTACCAAATTTGCAACCAACACACGCAGAAGAAGTCAAAGCGATACCTCAGTACGCCAAATAAGAGATTCAGCTCTTGAAGAAATCCTAATACAGGAACCAGTTCTATTCAAAATCATAGTTGATAGGTGGGTCCTGAATATACAACAACACGAACCAAGCATTAAACAAAACACTAATTGACTCCTTTACAAATTAGAAAAACACAACTAAAAGTATGAATACCATAGTACGCCTGCATATGTAGAAAGAAGAGATGAAATGAGATGCTGCTTCTTCATCCCACGACTGCAACTCTAGAACATCAATAGAATATACTAAATTTTATAGCTAGCTCATGAGAGAATTGACTAGGAGAGACAGAGGAAATAATACATAGGAAATGCATTACCTCCGGCTTATGACAATTTTATTAACATTTATATATACAGAAACACAATAGAATGTTCTTATGTTTGGCCCGTATCTGTCCACAAAGTATGTCTCTTACTATGTAGTCATCGAAAGCCAATCAATTTAGGAGCATCTACTATGGATACAACCAAATTTAGAAGGATCCATCCAAAATGCTCCACTCACTTATAATATAAAACATATATATGCTCAGGCTTCTCTCTTAACCTATATAATGAAAATAAAAAAGTAAATCAAAAGAGAAAAAAGGGGGGGGAAATGTGTTAGGTACGTAAGATCTGAAATATTGAAACATAATTTGCAAAATTGATCCAAGTGTTGCATATGGATGCACGAACCAAGAAACAAACAGGAAACAGCATAAATCAAGCTGAGATTTGCACAGACCTATATGAAGGGAAAATTAATATCACTTCATGTATGTCGAAGGAAACAACTATTATTTCATCATAAAGGATATTAATACCCACGTTATGAACTCATGGAGCATGAAACTTGTAGACAATGTAAGACAACTAGTAAAATCCATTAATGATGAAGATTGTGATGAAAATAAAATATAGCTCTAAAACTAGCGATTGATTCCAACCTTTTTAAGCAAAAAACACCAAATTTCTTGCAGCTCAGGGACAGTGAGAATATTCAAGATATCATTCATGTCACTTTCACACAGTTGATTTGCATCTTCAACAGAACATATGTATCCTTTCTCTGCAACATGACCATACCAAAGATACAGGTCACAAAGGTGGCAATAAGAAGGGTTTGTCAGTAAGATAGCCAATTATGTTTGCTAGGAAAGAAAAAATAAACCTTTCTAATTATAATAAATTACCAGCAAGTTCCTTGACTGCGTTTTGAGCATCCACTATTTCAGAATATGATATACTAGACATGCGAAACCAAGGTCCTTCATAAGAGTCCAATATGAAAAATATATCAACTCCAAAAAAATAAAAACAATTTAAAAAAGAACTAGCTAGTTCAGTACAACCACAACTTAGGTACAAAAAATGACATCAAGAAAGCAATTTACTCCAATAAACATTTTTCTTATAACTATTTCTGCACTAAATTAAGAGGGTGAGCTTGAAGTAAATGGTAAAGTTGTTCCTTCGTAACAAAAAGGTTACGGGTTTACCTCTTTGTAAATATGCATGGATAAGGCTGTGTACAAAGATTATCATCATCCCTACCCTAACTAATTAGGGTTGAATGGGAAGTGGTTATTTTTTTTTATTGTGACACTACAGTTTCTACTTAGATATAAATTGAAGCATATCCGTTAGATGCCCAGATGCACTACTGCTCAAAACATTTCACAGATGAGTGGTACACTGGTACTTCCATGACATGAATAATGAATAAAAGACATTTCCACTGTCATGATATATATCTACATTTTGTGATGTGGGTAATCTGGCACTACCAATTTTTAATGCTTTAGGGTAGACAAGTTGTAAAGCACCAATTCAATCCAAAAGCTTAAACTATTGGGTGAGGCTACATTAATGATTTTATATTTCTCTAACACACCCCCTCACACGAGCCAATTGAGCTTGAAGGGTGGATGATGTATCAGACCCAACCTACTTGTGTTAATAAACTCCACAATATTTAATTATTTTTATTAATACACTGAGGCGGTAAGGATTGAACTCATGACCACTCATTCACATCAGCTCTAATTCCATATAAAGCATCAATTCAACCCAAAAGCTTAAGCTGTTGGGTGAGGCTATATTAATGATTTTATATTTCTCTAGCACAACTGTTACGAAAATCATCTTGCAAAGGTAGTTTACGTGGCAATAATGTTACAGTCAATTCCTAAGCTACTATGGCTTGGTGTCAGTTTCTGTAGTTGCCTTAAGAAGTTCCCACATGACTAGAGAATTCATAGCCTACTTCCTTTAAGGACCTTTGATTCAGATGTACTCCAAATGCCAAGGTAATTGGAAAAGAGCCTTTTTCATTCCATGGACCAAAATCTTCCCCCAAGATTTCATTTATATGAAAAATCAGAAATATTGATATTACTGATATGTTGCAACTTGCAAATTTCCAGACATCATAAAGAATTGTATTCTAATGTGTAAAATATTGTTCTAATTCAAAAATGACAGTTAATTTATTTTACACTACCCATAACCATTTTAATTTACCATGAATTTGTTGGAATATTTTCTAGTAATTACCTCAGATTAGGTTCAAAGGCTTTGGTAGGAATATGGAAGAAGCACGAAGTTTAATGGTATTGTGCTAGTTTTTTTTCCCCCAATAAAATAGGAGTATGCTATGTAAGATGTCTTTTGGTGATTTGGGACGGGTAAAGGAGAATGTTAAAAGTGTACATATTTGGGTAGTCTCTGATCAAATATGTTGCAGAAAATAACTGTCTTTATGGCCTCTTTGGTTGCAGCACATATTATCATCAAGAATCTCAGATAGAGGTGCTTAGGAATTGGAACACTCAATTGTCTTCATGAGTTCATTTGTTTCTAAAGGCTTTATCTTTTTACTATGATTAACAAGATTACATATCATCTTATTTTACTATTTCTTTCCCTTTTAAAATAAAAAAAAAAATGATCAAAAACGAGAAAATCACTATAAATATCACAAGCACTTTATATCAAACAACAGAAGTTAAATTGAAATATTCAAATAACCTTTTCTAGAGTATAGCCGGATAAAAAGCCTCTGACTGTCATTTGAGAGTAAAGTGAATGACTCTGCCAATGGAGGAGACATTGTGTAAAGATTAAACTATATGATAAAAAAAATTTCAAGATAATAAAAGCCACAAGTATTAATATTAATAATACCCATATAGGTTTTTTCATCTTCTGTTAAAAGGTGAATGTTATTTCTCAACACCTCTTGAAGCATAAGAGAAAAATTCAGCTGATACTTTACAGATGAAGGAGGATTCCTGCTTCCAAATTCAACAACATGCTGAGCATTTTTCCATAAGCATTTAAAAGTCTCATTATCATACTCGCTTTCATTTTCTGATGCTCTGTGGCACATAATCTGAATTGGAACAACATCAAGAGAATGTTTTGGAAAAGAAGTGACAAGTCCCTGGAACAAGTTCCAAAGAGAAAAATGATGAGAGCTTGAATCAAGTAGTTAAATCCACATTTTTTGAAGTAAAGGGAAAAGGGCAAAATCCGATGCACAAGACTCCATGGCTTGCGAGGGTAGGGGTGAGTGTCGATTACATACAGTCATACCTTTGTATTTTTTACAAAGAGGTTGTTTCCTAAACTCGAACCCGTGAAACCGTGACCTTCCGGGTACAAAGAGCAACCTTACTACTGCTCCAAGGCTTGCCTCTTTTTGGAGTAATTATTGTAAAATACTTTTATTAGGATAATGACCAGCAAGTCAAATGCTACTCATTATGATTATGACTAGACTAGCTTAATCAAGTAGACTAAAAATTCTACAAGGATGCTAGTCATTGTGACATTATGTAATTAGTGCAATCATTAAATAATTCTAGAGGAATGCCAGTCATCATACAATAGGTGATTACTGAGTCCTGTTTTAATGTCTTTAGTTTCCCTTACAAGCTTAATAGCAGTAGAGTCTTAATCTTAATAGAATTAGGATTCCATACCTAATTATTGTAGGATAAGTTATAGAAGGGCTATTATGATCAGTTATAAAGCTGTATTTTTCATAGTACAATAACATTATGTCTTGATTTTGTGATGCAATCAAACCATAGGTATAATGCCTATGTTTCGTCTTATTCCTCTCAATTGCTAACCTGTTTTCTTCGATTTTATCAACCACCTAGAACAGATTTCTCAGGAAAACATCAATTTCCTCCCCATTAAAACCCAATAATTGGATCTTTCTTTATTGGTTTCAAAAACTATCATACCCAAAACATTAACCCTGAAAATACCCAGTTCACAGCACCACAATAGTCACATTTCTAATCCTTAAATCCCTTCGTATTGCCAGCAAAACCCCTACTCTCGCATGAACCCAATGAAACTTCCATCCACCTGTTTCTATAACTGACTTACCCTAGACAACCCTAATCCTTACTCATTAAACTGCACACCTTTTGCTGCCTGCATCAATTCAACTTCAATAAAAATACACCTGAGAAACTGCATACTACAGCATGCCACAACAAAGATTTTCCTTCTTCCCAGTAAAACCACTAAAACCAATCAACAAAAACTGCTGACAGTCTAACTAATAGTCTGCTCATAAAAAAAGCAGTAGTTTCTGAACTAGAACAATCACATAATGCACAACTCAACTCTCAAGTGCCTTCTATATCAATAATTCGTTTGACTCAAGTACAAATAACAAGCAGATGAGAAGTGATAAAGGCACCCAAATACACAACCAACTCATCATTAGGCTAAAACATTTTAATACCTGAAATCTAAGGCCATACTCATCAATTAGAGGAGATAGATATTGTGCAAGCTCACGGGGGAGAAAACCTAATAATTTTCCATCCGCAGAATCTGCAGAAACAACCTGAACAAACCAAGAGGAGCAACGAGTTCCTTAAAATTACATATAAAAGACAGCACTATATTATAAAGGCAAAAAGAAATGAACCTTGATGGCATTGGGGTCCTTAACATTTTGAGGGTCTCTCAAAAGAGAGATGGTAGTACCATGACATATTTCCTCTTGATCAGTATATCTCCGGCCAACGATAAAAGTTTCAAGTGCCACTCCAGATATGTCGATTTTATGATTATCAGGCACCTCATTGTTCAATGGCAAGTATGAGGCGGTGCTAATCGTAGAATCAAGATCAACCTCTTGATTTTCAGCAAAATCTTCTTTGCACTTGCTACTCTGAATTTCTTTTTCTTGCTGAGGAGGCAGCACGGGTGACACTGCATTACCGTTACTGGATACGGGGTAGGTGAAGTTTAACTGAAGGAGGGTGCGTTGGGTGAGTTTTCGTTGCGCTCCTCTTCCTCTGGATTGGGATAGACACACATCTGAAAGCATAAATTGACATGAGAGTAGACCATTGGTTAGATATAAGCTAAGCTTACTCTAATCTGTTTACCTAATTCAGAATATTGTTTAGTCTGAACTCCAAACAAACTCTTAACTGTTTCTGACAGGTGTAATAACAGACTCTAACTGACTAACAGAATCGATAACAGCTTCTAACATAATCAGTTTCAACATCTGTCAGATTCTAGATCTATAGAGTTCCAAATCTATATTAAAAACACATCACAGCAATACAATTACAGTTTCTCAGCTTCTCAGTTTCAATTTTCCCTTGTTCTTCTCTCTCTCTCTCTCTCTCTCTCTCTCTCTCTCTCTCTCTCTCTCTCAGATTTTTATATTCTTCATCCATGTTATGCTTCAACACCATTCAAATGGAATGAAACGAAAGTATATATTACATACCAAGATGAGAGTTGATGCGTTGGTTATCGCCGTGAAGCTTGCGACCACAAACCGGGCAATATGCGTCGCCATTTTCGGGGTTATTATCTCTTGCGTTTGGTTGCAATGGTTGTTCGGGTTCCAGAGCCTGGATAGGAACGGGAATAGGAATAGGATCGGAGAGGATAGAATCGCGATTGTGAAGGAAGCGCCTCCGTTTGCCGATCAATCGAATGAAGCTTTCTCTGCCACTCAACACCATTACCACTGCCACTAGGAGGAGATGAAAACGGTGTCGCTAAAGGGGCGAGAGAGAGAGAGAGAGAGAGAGAGAGAGAGAGAAAGAGACAGAGAGTTTTTCTTTCCAACAATGAAATGAAACCCTCAAAATGGAATCTCCCGCCTCCTTCACCATTTACCCTCTAAATATTTCTTATTTTGAATAATTTGTAAATATTTTTTGTATGAGCTTTGTTTTTGGTTATTTAAAAATCCTTCAACTGTACATAAAAATAAATAATTTAGCGTTTTATTATTTCTTTGTTGAAGCTAAGAAATGATTAAGTAAAAGAAAGAAAGAAAAAAAAACACTACTTTAATTATAAGATCTTAATTTAGTTCTTGCATCCAACACTTCTTAACAATGAGCTATTTCTTTGTTGGGTTTTATAAGAGTTATATTGTAGGAAAAGTGATTATGTAATATTATAGAGATTCGTTTTGCGTGTCGTAATTTTTTTTTTGGTTTCAAAAAGTGTGAGCCCCACAAAATGTTGTGTTTGTAGGAAACTTTCTTGTGTCATGTTAAATGATAAATGCAAACCCCTTCTTTGTTTATTAAAAAGATTAAAAAGTCATTAAATATTTTGTTTTAAATAATATAATTACATCCAAAAAAATACTCTTTTACTTTGTTAATGCAAAGAAAAAGGGATAATCTTTTAACAAAAACTAACTTATTAAGATTTAAAATTAACAATATAATTATTAAGTATCCAAAAAAATTAACAAATAATTTAAAATATATTAAAACTTCTAAACAATATAATTATCTACAAGGTCACATGACAAAAAAATACCCGTATGACAGTATGAGTACCATACTAAAGAAAAAAATGGATTTAAAAAAAGATGTAAAGTTGTGTCATTTTAAGATAGAGAAAGAGATAGACAAAAGAGTAGAAAAAGTTGACAAAAAATAAAATAAAGATATAAGTCTCGTCTTTTTGTAAAAGTGAAAGGATATAAATGGTAAGGATAAACACTTTTACTTATTTGTAACCTACATCCTTGTACTCAAAAGTTTCACGTGGGGTTGTCCACTACAGACGAAGATTATCAAAATCTCTTCAATGGGCTTTAGTGTCAGCCTTTTTCTGCCCCATAACGATACTAACCAGACATTTGGTGGAGAAAAAATATTTTTTTATCCGAAAATTATTATTTTTAAAAATATACTGACAGAATAAATTTCTTCAAAATATTATTAAAAAATTATTTGATAAAATAAATTTCTGTCGGAGATTTTGTCGCGGGAGTCGCGGACGGAGACGCTGATAGAAAGCGTGAGAACAGTGGCCAGGTGCGGCAATTGGGTGCCTTCGGTGGCCAATACTGACCAGTGGAGTGTCTCCGGTGGAAAGGGTCTTATGACTGAGAATCTGGGTTTAAATAGTTAAATTAATTTTCTCTTTTATTCTTTAATTAATAACGCAGATTTGTGCATCGAGGTGTTGATTTTTTTATTATGTTTTTGTCCACATTATGTTTCCTTTTAATCATATCGTACACACAAAGATACGACTCCAGCCTAGAATCGTTTTTGTTAGGATAGAACTGAATTGATCCAAATACACAACAATGCACAGAGGTTCAAACAAGAATCCCAACGAAGAGAAGAGATAAAGTTAATTATATCCCAAAAAATTGTCAAATATTCAATACCACCCATTTGGTATGGGTGGTATTTCAAGATGACATTTTCTGAGAATCCGACTTTCCCAGAAAAAATTTTAAAATCCTTATACCAAATATACAAATCAAATTCCCAATCTCAGATTCCCAGGAATTCTAAAATTCTTCCTTCTATCAAACATCATCTAAAGTCTTTTACAACAAAGTATCTGAATCTTTATTATATTGAATTAAAAACTTCGAACAAGATGTAATATTCTTAATAAGATTTTCTATTTCATTCTCAAAATAATACGGAGAACAAATGAGTTCAAGACAATTCAATAGCCACTCTTTCCATTTTCAGCTTTCCCAAATCAAGTTGAATATTGGAGAAACTCTTATTTTAGTTTAATACTAATGGAACTGAGAGAAACAGCATCTACGCAAAAATTCACAGACCAGTCGTTTCTAATCAGACTGGATTGAGCATACTTGTAATTGACGGTGGGCACAACTTCTGAAAAGCCACACCAACTGGTGAAGACTCTCTCCCCACAATAGGTTCAATCATCTATACTTCACTGGGTATCAACATAAAAAATAAAATAAAATAAAGTCAGTTCTATTATTGTTAACTGGTAGAACGAGTTTGTTGTACTACTGCATCTGTTGCACTGCGTGTTCTAGAAAGAATTGGAGCATAGACGCTTGAAAACTTCAGCCCAAGCAAGCCAGAACTAGATCCATTCGTTTTGTCTTCTTTAGGAGGAATCTTTTTTGAATCCACATGACTGCTAGAGAAACTTCTCTCCTCTGAAATTCGACGACTATCCTGAAAGGGCAGATGACCAAATAGTCAACGAAATGAAGATTGAAATTACAACTAGAAAGACAATTCAGACCAAATGAAAAAGAGAATTTTTTTTTTCTTGCAAAAAGCACATCAATAAAAATATAAATGGGTTTCGAAGTTTGTAAGTACAATAAACTTAATAATGCACATAAACAACCTTGTCAGCTATGTAAGCCACAAACGTATAAACTACCGAACATTATATTAAAATGCACAAATGTATGGAATTGATCATTTCTTGGCAGTCAAACATAGCCAAGCATCTCTCAAGTAGACATGTCATGTAAAAACTAATTATTTTCTCTTCACTCCTCTTCAGTATATTATCTGAATCCAGTAAATCATAAATATAGCAAACCTGGTCAGATCCAGTAGAATTCCATGGAGATGGTGGATCAGTTGACATAGTTAGAGGTAAGGATACAGTCTGTCATGAAAACAAATTGTGGGAAGTAAGAACTAGCAATCAACACACAATAACAAGGCTGCAGTTAAAGGTTTTAAATAAAAGTTAAGCACAATTACAATGGCTGCATATTAGTAAATAGCATAGCTCTTAGCTTCTGCTCAGCGTTGTATTTTAGCATGTTTACACCTGCTTGTATCTGATAGCTTCTCAGCTATTCAGTTAGTAGTTAGATAGTATTGTTAATCTACTGACTCAGCTTTGAGTCATTGCCTAGCTCTATAAATAGGAGCTTCCTCTTTGTATTAGAACAGATTTCAGATTATTCAATATTACACAATGACTTTCTCTCTATTTTCTCTCGTTCTCTCTCTCACTTTCTGATATGGTATCAGAGCTCTCCTTCTGATGGCCTGTTCCATTTTGAGCTTCTCTCATGGCTTCTGCAACCTCAACCTCTCAACAAGATCAAGAAAATCGAAACAGCAACAACAATTCAAACCAGAGCTCACAGATCTCGTCAATGGAGAAAGTTCCAAACTCAACTATCAGATCTCTGTCAAGCTCACAGATCTTCATTACTTAAAGGGTACAATCTCCTTCGGTTTGCACCTCCAGGCAACTTGTCCCACTGGTGCCTTAACTCTCACAGATTACTGTGATGCTGACTGGGCAGCAGATCCAGATGACAAACGTTCTACATCTGGTTCCTGCCTTTTTCTTGGTCCAAATCTCATCTCTTGGTGGTCCAAGAAGCAAACTTTGGTTGTTCGCTCAAGCACAGAGGCTGAGTGTCACAGTTTGGCTACAACGTGTACTGAAATTCTATGGATTCAGTCTTTTCTTAAGGAAGAGCATCTGCCTCTGTCCATTCCTCGTGTGTTCTGTGATAATATGAGCACAGTTGCTCTCACTCGCAACCCTGTTCTTCATGCCAAAACCAAGCATATGGAACTGGATATCTTCTTTGTTCGTGAACGGGTTCTTAACAAGGAATTGGTGGTTTCTCATATTCCTTCATCTGATCAAGTTGCTGACACGTTGACAAAGCCTCTGTCTTCTGCTTATTTTGCTGATTTAAGAACCAAATTCAAGGTCTTGGATAGCTCCTTACTTACATCCAAGCCTCCTTGAGTTTGCGGAAGGGTATTAGTAAATAGCATAGCTCTTAGCTTCTGATTAGCGTTGTATTTTAGCATGTTTACACCCACTTGTATCTGATAGCTTCTCAGCTATTCAATTAGTAATTTGTTAGTATTGTTAATCTGTTGACTCAGCTTTGAGTCATTGCCTTGCTCTATAAATAGAGCTTCCTCTTTGTATTAGAACAGATCTCAGATTATTCGATATTACACAATGACTTTCTCTCTATTTTCTCTCATTCTCTCTCACTTTCTGATACTGCATATTCTTTATGATATACAATCCCTACTCAACCATGCAGACCCTAAGACAGACCAGAGATGCCCAGGAAATATTAGCATCATAGACTAGCACTGGTATAAACTGTTATTTGTATATTTATATATGTTTCATATAATGTATTGTATTATTATATAAGTTACCCTTGATGATGGCGTAACAGATGGTGGCTCAAGAGATAGCCTAGAAGGAACTGTCAGTGTAGCCTGTAAAATTCAGATTTACAGAGTTAAAATAGGAATAAGTTTCAAATATAAAGCCAAACTTAATGACTGTATGTCCATTCTTTGACTTATAGTTAAATACAAGATATACTTGGACAATGAACAAATTATACAGATAAACTAACGGCAAGAAATCCTATTAATTTAAAATAAATTATCCTATCCTATCATGTCTAATTATGATTATAGTTTCCCAAATAGGACATAATTGCATTGATAAATAAGCCTGGAAAAAAAAAACACTTACCCTGGAAGAGGGTGACACTGGTGGTAGCTCAAGGGCTGGCTTGGAAGAACTGGATGAAGATGCCTATATCATTAAAAATATGTTATTAATATCGCAAATAAATGGAAAGAAGATAATAAAAAGCGCACAAGCCTGAATTGTATCGAAAGTTGTTCATGCCTGAATATACTCTGTTGTTCTACTATTCTTCAAACTCAAGGCATATTGACCCAACTCGTGTACTCCTTCAATTGTGGTAGCCTAAGCAGAGTAGAAACAGTAAATCATGGGAATAACACCCCCCTTAAATGAAAATAAGAAATCTTTGTAATTAAATACTGCATAGTGACTTAAATCGATTATACCTGTTTCCCTTCTACTTCTTTGATTCTAGATTCCTGAGAATCAAGTAATCAGACTTAGATAAACATCCAGCAAAAAACTTAAATAAATAACAGAATTCTTGCAATGAAGTTACCAGAACATGGACCGCAGCACGACAAGAATTGAAATCTCCCGTCATTGTATCTGCATCCCGTTGTATTGCAGATACCTATAACAGAAGATATTCTATGTTAAACAATCGAGAAGGCAAAATTATACAACCTAAATTCTTTACTCACATCCTTCCTGGTATGTTCAGTTAGGGTAGCACATTCATCTAAACTTTTATCCACACGGTTCATTCTTGCAGATAACTTCTTCTTGGAATCCTGAAACCATTTCAAATAAGTAAATATTTATCCTCAAGTATTCCATGGTTAAACAACCATCTATGTTATCCTCAATGTCTAAAGAAAGTCAGAAAAATAAATTGAGCAAAATGCAAGCTTTAAAAGATCATTATTATTGAACAAAGAAAGTTCTTTTCAAAATTGAATTTATTTGAAATACAGGCCAGATGAACTTGTTTGATAATGGAACTATAACCAATTATCATAATGAAAACGATAAATGCAAGTTATGCACTTAACACTATAACAGAAAACATTTATATGAATAAGATAATACACAGAGGCTTGACAGAAAACTCAAGATGGAAGATCATTAGAAAAGAGGATCAATTAAATTAACTGGCTTTTCTCCTTTTTGTATGTCAAACTAGAGTTCAATAGATTACCACCAACCTTGCTCACAAAACAATTTATATTGTCATTGAAAAAAGTACCACAATGATACATGAATAAGAACAAACTAAGATCTTCACTAGGTTCAAATGTTATGTGTATCTTCTAATTCAAAAGAACAACATAAATAAAATATAATTGTATTAAAGGGAAAATCCTGATGCACAAGGCTTTCCGACTTGCGAGTGTAAGGGTGAGGGTCGATAGTACACAGTTTTACCCTTACATTTTCGTAACCCTTACACTTTTGTAATAAGACTGTTTCCTAGACTGGAACCCATGACATTCTGGTCACAAGTAGCAACTTTTCCGCTACTCTAAGGTTCACCCTCAAATAAAACATAATTGTATTATTAAAAAAAAATTACTGATTTGGCTCCATGACATTTTGTAATATAGCTATACTCTAGTGAACACAAAGTTATCATTTAATGTCATCATTAATAGAAAATGCCTGGGTTTTGACACAATCTAAGAAGGAAAAATTGTACAGTAAAAAAGAAAAATTACCTCCATTGATTCATAAATCTTCCCCATCTGATTACCTATAGATGTGGTAGCATCAGATAAACCACGCCTTGTTGCAAACATCATATCAGGAAGCTTCCATCCCTACAAACAAATAAAGGCCATAAAAGTAAAGATTAAGTCAATTACTAGAGATTGAGTCAATGATCATCCAGCTGTTCTGGCATAAAAATTCAGTACAACTAAATCCATGCTCAGTGACAGAACTATGTATATAAGAGAGAGAGGACAAGCCTGCAACAATTTAGGGTAATAATACATGTAGTTTGTACTAGCAAACCAATAATTTTGTCGATTTGCTCCCATAGTTTTAGGAGTTCTTTTGGTATATATAGTTTGTCCCCATAGACTAAAATACTTGGATTTGTCACTATCCATGCACACCCACCAACTAAATATGATCAATTGCAACTTGCAAGTAACATATAATTGATTCTGCTGCAAATTACGTGGAAAATATTGGTAGCAAGTAGCAACATGAATTAGGCTCAAAATGAAATAGTAAAACCAACTCTCAGGGAAGAATTATAAACACAGTTTGGCTAAGTTAAACCAAATATTAGACCAATTTATCCATACAGAAAGCAACTGCAACAACCCAAACATGGATGCCATTTGAGCAAATCCGAATAAAACTGAAAGAGAAAGCCATACCCAAAAAAAGTTTACATATCTTTGCAAGGTTGATAAACTTCCAATCATATGCTTGACACTTATCATGTGGATATATAGCACAAAGAAGTTATTAAAAGCACTAACATTTGAATTCAAATTTCCACCACACAAACTCCCAACAAGAATGTAACAGTACAGCATCCTGTTACTTAAATCAACAGTTCAGAGAAGAAAAGACATTACCTTCCACCAAATGTATCCATATCCTAACACAACAATAACAATGACTGTTACATATTTTCTTGCACCTGTGCATTGCGAAGGCAAGTCAGAAAATAACAAAAATATAAGAAATAAGGAAACTTTGGTTAGCTAATACAAAGTATGGACACACCCTATAATTAAAACCAGAGATTGCAGAGTTTGCAAATTATCATTTCACCATTTATTAAATTCCTGAAAAAAATTAAAAAATAACAAAAGGCTCCTAAAGTTTGTAAAAGAAAGTAGCTAACTAGAACCTGTTCCACTTGCATTTACAATAGTGATCGATCTGTCTCTAGCAAGAAGCTGTAGTTCCTGTTGAAGAATGTTAACCTGTAGATCAAAGGTTTAATCAGCATTTTCAATTACCCTCATATTGCTATATATTTACAAAAATAACGGGGGAATAGCAATCCTATTTTAACTACCAATACTTTTAACTCTTTCTATATGGACTGTGAAACATGGTCAGGCTTTTATTCAATTCATTGAGTGTGAGAAAATATATACAGCTAAATAGCTAGAGAATTATGTACAGCTTAGTCTTGCACACCCATCCACCCCTTTTCCAGATTGTACATATCGAGTATAAAAACAATTATATATGTTTAAATATAAATGCAAGAAGTGTAAGGTTCACAAGTGTATATATATCTACATGGAAATTTACAATACCTAACCTCTTAAGCTATGATCACTACTTTTTCATATCATGCAACATTAGCACTGTATATTACGAGTTACAAATAACAATGGAAACACTAGTTAGTGTAACACATTCACAACATGTTTCTTTCACAGTGATGACTATGTATGATACTACTACTATATGTTTCCACATAGCGTTAAGTTTTGCTAAATCATAGATGACTGCCTACTTTAGAATGGTGCAACATAAGTAATTGTATAGATGCTATTTACCATAGTACTTTTGACCTGTTTCAGTTTCAAAACACGTAAATGAAGTTACTCTCAACCATGTACTGAGCCACAGGTTAGCATATACGCTATGTACATTAGCATATATAGAACATGATGTTCAAAATTCAATTTTAATTGTTATGAATAAGACATATATACAAGTATACAACAAAATGCAAATGCTCTGAACTCGGGTCATAAATAAGATTCACTAAATGATGTACGGCATGATGCATGAGACTAGACTTAACCATACTAAGTATTATTCATAGACAAACCACAGTGCACAAAGGCTCCTCGACTTTGCAAGGGTAAGAGCGAGGGTTGATTACACACCGCCTTACTTCTGCTCCAAGGCCTGCCCTCAGCCCACCCTCACAAAGAATTATTCATAATTAAAATTAAATCAAACAATAATGAAAAGGCAACAACATGCGGACCTGTGCCATCAAAGCATCATTATGTGGCTTTTTAACAGGTGGAGCAGAATCATTGCTTTTAAGTTGCTTCAAAACCATCTGGCCAAAAAAAAAAAAAAAGAAATCAGTCCAGAATCAGCATAGATCCTGCATCATTAGTTACCAAGAATAAATAACAGCTGCAATTTACTCACTATATTTGTTGAGTGTGTTGTAAATAGAATAGTTTAGTGTAAGGGACAAAGTCCCATATCATGTATTATTCCCTATGAAGCACCGATACTCCTTACATTTTTTTTCAACGTATCGGATACGCGTATTGAAAACGTATCGGACACGTATTGTTTGGTAATCGACATCCTTTCAACATCCTGTATCATCAAGAACGTATCGAAAACGCCGTATCGGTGCTTCATAGATTATTCCTATGTAATCCCTTTTATTTAGTTATATATTAGTGCCTCGGCTGTATATCTTAATCGCGCGGACTAGATATCCTTGAACATATCTTCTCTTATTTTAATCAGCATCTCAATCATTCTGCTTTGAACACATAAAAGATGAAAACTGCATAGTAGTTAATTGCGCCACGACCCGCCCCGTACGGGCGTTGCGGTGCCGCGCCGCACCGAAACGCAATAACGGCTATTGCGATCGCATTTGAGGCTAAATCACAACCTATTGCTGTCGTAAGACAAAATGTCAATTTTGTCCTAAATTTAAATGTGTACTAGAAAAAAATTTAAGGGTTTTTTAGTCTATTTGCGTCTCTCTCTGTCACTTCTGCTATCTCTGTCTTTTCTTTTTCTTTTTGTCATTATTTCTGTCATATATCTATTCCGCCATTTCCGCAACCCCGACCTGCTATAGCACAATAGCGTTTTTTGGGGTTGGCCGCGACATGCCGCAATCCGCATTTGATAACTTTGGAAAACTGCATTTATATATGAAACAGGACCTATTCCTAGATCACATTGCTGGACAGAAGGGGAAATTTTTTGAGAAAAACACAAGCAATATTCCTCCAGAGTAAAAAAGTAAAAAAATAAAAATTAAATGCATATACTAATCTGTAGTATCACCATATTACGTGCATACACCCTTCACCAGAAGCTGCTTAAATGCATGCAACGAATAACGAAAAACGGCAGCACCCAGAGATAAGTTGAGCTTTCAAAAACTAACCTTGAACGCACCAGATACAAGACCAGAGACATCTGGCATGCGCCCTTCTTTTGCAATTACAGAACCAACAATACCTAAAAAAACAAACGGTTTTCAGTGAGGATCACCATTCACAAGTCTCCAATATGCTAATGTGTGTGTGTCTATATATATAGGGTTTAGGGAACGATAACCCTAACAATGCAAAATTCTGGTTTCATCAAAAACCTAGATTTATTTTTCTAATTCATGCGCCGTGAGGAAACGATGTTAAATTATGATTACATCAGTTTAGGGAAACAAAGGGTAAAAAAAACGAAGTTAAATAAAAAAAAATAAAATAAAGGAAACAGAAGAAACACGAAGTGGATAACAGTGTAAACCTGCACCGACGAGAATGGTGAGTTTCCCGAGTGGAAGAGCCATGGGTGACCTCAGCAACTAGTTCACTCCGTTGCGAAACGCAAGCGTTTCAGCTTCAGCGATGCGTTCGCTCCTGTGGCAGAACAAAAACGTCTCCTTCTTCTATTGCTCTCTCTATCTTTCGCCCGTAGTGAGAATCGATCACGAAGCTAACAAAACAAACCCTTGTTTGGGTTGCTACTGCGTTTCTCCTCAATTGACCAGACCCTAGTTTTCAAGTTGTACAAAATTACCGGTATATTCCCTTTCAACTTGGACCTTTTTTTCTTTATATAACGGGATGGATATTGTGACAACCAAATAATGTTACTACTAATGTTACTACCACATCTTAACCGTTGATTTCCGCCAATCAAAGGTTATCATTTATTGCGAATTAATAATTAATTAATGAGTTTGATTTGAAAAATAATAACCGTTGATTGACGGAAATCAACGGTTAAGATGTGGTAGTAACATTATTTGGTTGTCACACTATACTCTGTTCCAAATTATAAGGGATAGGATATTGTGACAACCAAATAATGTTACTACCACATCTTAATTGTTGATTTTCGCCAATCAACGATTATTATTTTTCAAATTAAACCCATTAATTAATTATTAATTCGCAATAAATGATAACCGTTGATTGGCGGAAATTAACGGTTAAGATGTTGTAGTAACATTGGTAGTAATATTGTTTGGTTGTCACAATATCCTATCCCTAATTGGGATAATTAATTATTAATTCGCAATAAATGATAACCGTTGATTGGCGAAAATCAACGGTTAAGATGTGGTAGTAACATTGGTAGTAACATTATTTGGTTGTCACAATATCATATCCCTAATTTATAATTATAATTTAGAATAGGATATTGTGACAACCAAATAATGTTACTATCAATATTACTACCATATCTTAACCGTTGATTTCCGCCAATCAACGGTTATCATTTTTCAAATCAAACTCATTAATTATTGAATCAAAATCATTAATCAATTAATAATAAATTTGATCCATTAAATTTAATTCAATAAATTATAATTATTGATTGACGAAAATTAATGATTATGATCTAAAATGACATAAGGTTATAAGGCTAAATATTTTTTCAATATTATTTCGACCCTGAATATTTTTTTAAATTTTTGATAAATTATATTTTAAAATATAAAATTGACAGAACTAACCCACTCAATGCATTGGACTGCTTGGCCCATTAAAAATGCACTGGGCAATCCCATGTGGAAAGTTTCTTGGTGCCCAATACATTTTTGTTCACATAAAGAGGAAGCAAGACAGTACACGAGTCATGGCATATATGTACACTTTCTTCTTCAAGATTTTTATTATGTATTTTTTTCATGTATTTAAAATAATATAATTCTATATCTTTCAAAAAGATAAATATTATTTCCTTAATTTTGAATATAAATAAATATTGTTTTTTTAATCAGTTCATCGTTTCACGACTAATTCGATTTGAGACGAGTCTCAAAATTAAGATTTTAATTCAATATTATAAAAACTGGATCGTCCCAAAAATCGATGACCGGTCATATAACTAGTCTGATTTTTATATTGGATCGGTTATGTAATAGAACCGGTGCAACCCTACTAGTTCAACCGGTGACTCGACCCGGTTCATAAAAAAAATCCAAAAAAAAATCATAAGGGATATCATATTTTTAAAATTCACAAATGGTTTGTTTTCTTTTGAAATATTTGTGTAATTTGTTACTTATTGACTTACATAGGTCATGTACATACAATACTAATATTACATTTGTTATTCGCTATGCAAGGGATTTTGATTTAATTGATAGCTAGAGATGTCCACTACTTAACATGAATCACCAGTATCAGAAGCATTATATGTTTGTTTGATTTTTCGTTGGATAATAATGTGTGATTTATTATTTTTATAGTAAAAAATTTGAAATTGGTATTATTATTTTACCAGCATTTAGTATGTTTATAATTTTTTAATAAAAATCAAATATTTGCATATACTCACAGGGTTATGCGGTTGAATCAGGGACCCACTGGTTCTGGTGACCCGGTACCTCAGCCGGATCAATGACCGGGTTGGATTTAATAATATTGCTTTAAACCCCTACCAAATATGGTACTACGGAGGATCAACCACATGCTCTAACGAGTCTAACCTCCACCTAAATAAATATTGTATTGACCCTGAATGTAACATCCTCTATAATTGGCTAACATAGAGAATATCACATAAATTTTTAAATCTTATTTTAAATCAAAGAGTATATGATTCTCATGCAGCGGATATAAAATAAAGCATATAATAAAAACACTTAAATTTAATTATACATATGACTGAGTCAAATTTATTGATTTAATGTCTCTAAGCTATTTTACATTAAGTAGTAACTTTAACTAAGCTTGTATACATGATATTCATGAACTCTGCACGGTCATCATCATCTTAATCACGATACTTCATCCTACTCTGATGATACACATACTCACATGTTTACTCTATGGAAAGGTCAGCATAAAAATAAACACACGTGAGATAAATCTCAGTAATATTGACATGTTTACTCTCATTTCTTTTATTTTTTTGTTTTTTTCTCTCTCTCTATTTCTTTCTTTATTTTCTTCTCTCTATTATTAATTTCCTTTATTTCTTCTTTGCTTTCTTCCTTTCTTTTATTTCCTATGTTTACACTCTTTCTCTCTCTCTCTTTTTCTCGCCAGGTATATATATTATGTATGTATAAGTCACATACTAATCTCTTTTAAAATATCCAACTCATTCTTTTTGAATCTTAAAAATCAAAGACTTTTGCTCAATTACTTCCGCATTACACTCCTAATTTATTTCTTATATGTGGCACTAGTAACGTCATTTTTCTTCTCACACCATGGTGCTTTGCCAATTAATTACACAACTTTTTGTGCCAAACTTTCATGGCATATTTTGCGCCAACCGTAGACACATGATGGCGTTTTAGGTGCCACCTTATTTATTTTTTTATTTTTTTCCTTTCTTTCTTGACTCTACAAGTGCCTATCTTCTTTAATATTGTGGTGTTGTCAACGCCAATTTCACATATAGATGGCGTCTTAGGCACCAAGCTTAGGCATATGTATTTGTTTTTTTAATTGACTATTATATTTCTTATCTTCTAAATCAAATTTTGTCTCCGAAATTTCGATATACCTTATAAAAAGATAATTATAAATAACTTAGTTCAATTATCTATGATCCACACAGTGATAATTAATTTATGCTAAAAAACCACATTCATGTAGATCATAGGAAGATAAACTAAATCTATGTCAATAACTTCTCTTCGATTTGAAGAGAATAATTCATACAAACTTGAAATATGATTTTATTTTCTCTAACAGAAATTGAGACTTTAAGATAAGAATGTAGAATGGAAATTGGTAACTTACACCAAGTTTGAAGCTTAAACCGCCTCCTAACCACTGATAGTAAATTTTTTTCCTTTTGCTACAGATTGGTTGAATGATTTCTGACCTTGATTTTGAGGACGATGCTTCATCAGGTGTCTTGACTTCCCACACTTAAAACACATGCCTTTTCCTACTAGCCATTCTCCAATATGATTTTTCATACTCTTAGGACATACCTAAATCTGATAAGTTATCTGTTTCTGATTTTCTCTTTCTTTATTGTTAGCAAAGTTGTTTCTGAGTCTTGTGCTTGTGGAAATCTCTCTTTGTCATTGTCATCATTCTTCCTTTTCTAATTTGCACCTCTGGCTTTCTCCCTTGCCTTTTCAGCTTCTATCATGCTTGTCTCAATGTCTCTGTACTATTTATTAGTGATAAAAATTTCTTATTTGATGTCATATTATCATACTTTTCATTTCATATTTTAATCCAGATTCAAACATATTTGTCAACCATTCTTCATTTGGTTGATTTTGTAAATAATTTGAATATATAGATAGTTACTTAAATTTTGCCACATATTCATGAACAATCATATTTCCTTGTTTTAAATCAAGGAATTCTATTTCTTTCCTACTTCTTATACTTTGAGGAAAATGTTTTTCTAAAAAGACATATTTAAATGATGTCCAAGTAATCTTTCTTCTTAGGCTTTGGAAATATCTTTTGGTATTTATCCACACCAATGGCCTATTTCTCCCATCAACATATATGTGGCAAAATTTATCCGATGAATAACAGGGCAGTCCATTATCAGGAATATTTTCTCAAGTTCCTTTACCCATTCCACAATTGTCTTAGGGTTATAATCTCTACGAAAAGTATAAGGTTTATGCTTGCCGAATTCAGTTAATCCTTTGTAATTAGGATTAGATCTTCCTTGAGCATTTGCAGTTTTAGATTCATTTTCATTTTCAGAGTTATAAGTGTGGTTTCTGGTTGCACTATTCTCCCTTAACTCCTGAATAATTTGCTGATTCGTTACCGTATGTTTTTTAAGAGCTTCTGCCATCCGGATAAATGCATCAGTTACTGGGTTAACTTTTGGTTCAGAAGTTGAAGATATTTGTCTTGTATCTGCCATAGATCTACATATATTGTTTCATTGCAGTAAGCTGATTAGGCTCATTACTAAATATTTTAAAATATGCATGATCTATGACAAAATACTAAGTAATATATAGTTTAAATCTTTTATTTACTTGAGCCATTATGTTCCAATACCATAAAATGTAGCATCCTTTATAATTGGCTAGCATAGAAGATATCATATAAATTCTTAAATATTATTTTAAATTAAAGAGTATAAGATTCTCACACAGCGGATATAAAATATAGCATATGATAAAATACACTTATAATTTAATTATACTTATAACTGAGTCAAATATATTGAATTCTTGTCTATAAATTATTTTACATCAAGTAGGAACTTTAACTAAGCTTGTATACACGATCTTCATGAACTCCACACGGTCCTCATAATTTTCAATCATGATACTTCATCTTACTCCAATGATACACATTTTGACATGTTTAGTTGTTTACTCTCCAAAAATGTTAGCATAAAAATAAACACGTGAAATAAATCTCAGTCATTTTGGGATTTTCAAATTATAACCAATTCAACCACTTTAGCTTATAACTAATTTGAATAAATTCATCAATTTCGCACATTTAAAGATAACAAATAAATCAAAAGAATAGTAAAGATTCATAAGAAAATATTTGGATAGAATAACTAAGGTTGCAAAACGGGCCAACCCGTATGTAATGAGAAAAAAATGAGCTGGATTAGAGTTGACTCGAAAAAATGGCTCATGGGTTGGTTTGAAAAAATGGCTCCTGAGTTGGCTCAAAAATTGACTCGCGGGTTGGCTCGTTTTCAACCTATTTAAATGAACCTGTAGTATTAATGCACCAGCTATGCGACTTTCATCAGCTTAAACAATACAATTATCTTACCGAATAGTTTATAAAAAAAGCAAAATAGAAAGTTACAAAATAAAAAGTAAAAGCAAAATGTTATAGTTTCGAATTTTCTTCGCAACAAATTTGCACCAACATCGAAAAATAATCAGAACCACTTGTTATCAAGTGAGTAAGATATTTGAACCAAACAGAGCCAGTGTTTAACAATATAAAAATGGCAGCAATGTGAGAAGATTAGGGACTTAGGTTTAGAGAAGGAAGAAAAAACGATGATAGCGTTTGTGGATTTTGTTCATTTTTGTATATTATATTTTGAATTTTTTTATATATAAAAAAACAACTCAATCCGCGAGCTAGCCCGTTTGAACCGCGAGTTGGCTCATTTTTTTCTTGAGCTGGCTCTGATTGACAACTCATTTTTGACGGGTTACGAGCCAACCCGACATATTAGCTCATTTTTGCTAACCCTAAATATAACGGTACTTTAACAGCTTTTAAAGAAATAATTTCAAAATAACAATTTTACATATAAAATAAATAAAAAAATAAAATTAGGAGAATAATGTTATTATTCCCAATATTACCTTTATATTTTATTTGTCCCATTTTTTTTTTCTCTTTCTCCTTTTCATTTATTTTCTTTTTTGTTTTCTCTCTATTTCTTTCTTTCTTTTATTCTCTATCTTTCCGCTTTCCTTTCTTTTATCTTTCACATTTCTTTATTGGCGCTACATGCGCTTATCTTTCTTTAATACTGTGGTGCTGTCAGCGCCAATTTCATATACATATGGCGCCTTATCTGCCAAGTTTAGACACATGTATATATATTTTTTTAATTGAATATTACACTGAACATTTTTTTAAATTTCTGATAAATTATATTTAAAAAAATGGAATTGACAGAAATGCGCATTGGGCTGCTTGGCCTATTACGAAATGCAATGCGCCAGCCCATATGGAAATTTTCGAAACACAGACTAAAATATCACTATTCATCAACTTTTTTTACTTAAATTATTTTTCAATATGTCACAGGACAAGTTCGCTACCCTATGTAGCGAACTCGGTTTGCTGACGTGTCATATTTTTAATGGATAACAAATATCAAATTTAAAAAAAAAATAATAAAAAAAATGAAAGTCGCCTACCATGCAGGCGAACTTGGTTAAAATCAAGTTGGTGTCCATTAGAAACGTGACACGTCAGTAAAACGAGCTTGCTACACCAGGTAGCGAACTTGCCCCATGACAGATTGAAAAATAACATGACATTTAAATAAAAAAATTAGTGAAGAATGACATTTTAATTGGTGTTCCAAAATTTTCTTGGTAGCCAAAACGTTTTAGTTCACATAAAGAGGGGAAGTAAGAAAGTATTCGAGTCATGACACGACACGCAACCGCTAGGATATAATTTTCTTCTTCTTCTTTCGTCTACGGTTCCATATAATATTTAATATTAACATATACTCTGTTTCTCTTTGTCAATATTATTATCATTATTATTCCTTCTTCGTTGCTCTCTTCTTTTCCTGGAATGGATTCTTCTGCATTGACTTATCATTTCAATCGCTTCAGAACCTCCGCGAACTCGTTCCTATCCCAATATGAACCTCTCACTCTGCTTCTCGCTCCTCTTCTCTCTCTTCTTCTCGCACACGTCGTTCGCTCTTTGTTCCGGGTTCTCCATGACAAGGGACTCAAAGCCACACTCATAGGGTTTTTCATGACCTCTATCAAGTACTATAACTACTCCATGCACTGTATTTTTGAATTAATTAATTAATTGATGATAATATTATTATGTGATAATTACTCATTTGTTTGGTGCTTTCTTGATTAATCTAATTTGTGATCTCTGTTTTGGATCTACAGATTGATCCCTGCTGTTAAGAGTCGTATAGATGCTGAGAAACGGAAGGTCAGGTGTTGTGTAATTTAATTGGATTGAACTTTGTTTTTGTGTTGTAAATGGAGTCAACATCGCATGGCTTTGTTGATTTAGTTGAGCTGAGATTTTGTTTATTGTGATTAGAGTGGTAATGAGTTGGATTTGATTCTCTGAGGTTTTTTATGCACATTATAAGTTCGTTCGTGAGATTAGTGGTTAGTTCTGTATTTTGTGTTTTTCGAAATTGCAAAATTTTTGAGACGGGAGAGCTTGAACCAGTCTACGCCATTTTGGTTAAAAAGACCTGTTGGGTTGTTGTATTATCTAGAATTATATTAAAATGGCTAGATGGAAGGCGTGGTAACATTGAGGCAAGACAGTATGGAAATCTGAGTTTTTGAAAGGATTGACAGTGATGAGAAAGTCAATGCCCTCTCAGTCAATATCTTCTTCTGATGGAATGTCATCTTACTGGAGGTGGAAAAAATTCATGAATAAGTTTTATTAGTAAAATTGTATTGAAAACTGATCAAGTCCATACTAGGCTTACCGTGGGACTCCAAACTTAAAGTTCACGAGGTGAAGAAACCAGTTGGGTTTTTTGACTATTATTTGTCAAATCCAAACACACGGTTCAATTTGTACCATTATTCTTGTTCCTTATGCAGTTGATGAATACTTTGATTTGTTTGTGGACCTGACTGTCAATAACTCTGAGAATGTCCTTTTTGCAAACAAGGCTACACTTTTATTTGTTAATAACTGGGCGTACACTTTGTTTGAACAATTTTCTGCTTTCTTTAAACCATGGATTGTGGATGGTGACTAATTTTGTTATTAATCTGGTCATTGGGCACACAGGTTGTCAATAAGTTGCAGTCTGATAGCAAGTCTAAAAGAGAAGGTTGGATAACAGAATTGCCAAGTACAGGATTAGGGACATCTGTCCTTGAGAAAATGAGAGAGGAGAAAAGAAATGATCCGATTTGGCAAGGCAAATGCTCTGGTACAGTGTATGTTAGCCATTTTGGTAAAATTAAATATTAAATTCTGCTTATTTGTGCTTGGATTTTTTAAATCTTTTTGGTCCATTTGGTTATATGTAGACTCTTTTATAAATTTTGTTTATTTCTTGCAGCTACATTGGAGGAAGTGAATCTGATGGACATTTTTCTCTGATAAATGAGGCATGCTCAATGTTAGTAAGACATGGCAGAGTTTTCAGTTGTACTTTTATATTTCTGGCAATATTAATTTTTTAATATACTGATTAGCAATTATGTTATTTAAGTTTGTGATATACATGTAGATTGATTTGTGCATAGTTCTCCAGTTTTGAAACTAAGTAAAATATCAGTAGACCTAGTTCGGAGTACCTGAGTTCGTTTTGCTTTTTGAGCTGGAGTCATCTCATTGTTGAGTGATACTATCAGATTATGTATTTTGCCTTAACACTGATGGCTTATGACTTAGTCTGCCCTAGGCATTATAGGAAGGGCTTATATAATCGTTTGAACTTGAAAATATTCAAAGCAAGCGTATGGTTATGACTTCTAATTTTGCCAAACAGAAATGAACTAACGAAGTTGACATCTCTTTGATACTTTGACCGTTACTTGATTTTTACAGATCAAAATCTAGATTAGTTCTATATGTTTCCGAGTCTAATGGAACTGTTTCAGAATTAGGTTTTGATATCAAATTCATTGATGATTTTGAGGCATTCAAATAATTTACAGTTTAGAGAGTTACATTTCACAAGTCATTTCCATGCTTATTATCTGGGCTGCTGATGTTTCCATATACATTTGTTGCATGTATCTAGTAATTGAAGTTGATGGACTTTCAGGTTTTCACATACCAATCCCTTGCATTTGGATGTATTCCAGAGTGTAGCACGCTTTGAGGCAGAAGTGGTTGCAATGACAGCAGCACTCCTTGGAAGTAAGGAAAAATGTTCTGGAGGACAAATATGCGGCAACATGACATCAGGAGGGACTGAAAGTATATTATTAGCCGTCAAATCATCTCGTGACTATATGAAATATAAGAAAGGAATTACAAGACCCGAAATGTATGTCACCAATAATTCATCATCATATCGTTGGTAAATTGTCTTCTTTTTAATGTAATTTCAAAATAACTTCTCATTTGTAGGATAATTCCTGAGTCTGCTCACTCAGCATATGACAAGGCTGCACAGTATTTTAATATCAAACTATGGCGTGTTCCAGTTAGCAAATTTTTTCAAGCAGATGTAAAAGCAATTCGACGTCATATTAACAAAAATACCATTTTGGTATGAAGTTAATCAAGCATGCTCGTTTTTTTTTTTTTTTTTATCATTTACAAAATTCAAATTTCTTGGTACAGGATTTTATATGGTATGCAAAAGCCTAATAAAGCCTAATAACTTGAATTCTTGTTGTCAAACGAAATTGACTGTCATATGATAATACAGATTGTTGGATCTGCTCCTGGGTATCCTCATGGAATAATTGACCCCATTGAAGTAAGTTTTTTAATTTTATTAATCCAATGCTGAAAAAAATAATATAAGTTCAACTTGCTTGCTGATTTACCCTAATGCAGATAATTTGGCAATTTCTTCCATAGGAACTTGGTCATCTGGCATCAAGCTGTGGTGTTTGCTTCCATGTAGACCTTTGCCTTGGTGGCTTTGTATTACCTTTTGCTCGTGAGCTTGGGTATGGTTGGCATAACTTAATATATATTAGTAAACTATTATTCATTGCTGTTGTCTTTTTTGTTATACTTTCACCTTCAATTTTTACCTTGTCGTTGTTTAGGTGCTATACTTTCATATTAAAATTTGACCTTTGGAGCTATATCTGTCTATGCATTGGGCCTTTTCTTCTCTAGTTGACAATATGATGGACCTCTATATCATGGGCCTCAACCTCCAATTTATGTATATTATAGAAAGGTGAATGGGGTGTAAGGGTAGAGTGGGGAAGGAGCTGGGAAGTGTAGTGGAGGAGGTTGTTACAGGTAGCTCTAACAGAATTGACACTTGGCAGCAGGGAATTGGTGGAGAGGATGCTGCTATCGTGGAAGGGAACATGAATAAAAAGTGAATGGAGGGTGATGAAGCGGGTATCGGGTCATTTGGGTGATTAGGGGTGGGTGTAGATTGTCGCCATAAGAGCAGAGATAGCATGTTGCTTCTCTAATATTCTCTATTTTTTTGTCGTATATTCAAACTTTTTCTACATTCCATGTTTTATTTATTTTTTATTTATTTGGAGCTTGCTCCTAGTTGTTTTTCCTTCTAATTTTCACTGTTAAATGCAGGACCTATCACAATATATTCCAATTCTTTTATTAACTGTTTGAGTAGCTTTCCAAGCATTACGTTACCGGAACTGTTTCACAAATACATAACTTTTTCAATTTCTTTGTATCTGCAGATTTTATTGTTTGTTTGGGATTATGTGTTTGGCATAGTATTATCTTCATGAAAGAGGCACTGTTATATTGGAAATGATATGTAGATCTTATCTTAAGTCATAACTTTTTGTAAAATGTCAATACCAATATAAGGAATTCATATTTACCTTTTCTTCATAGGTACAACATTCCGCCATTTGATTTTTCTGTTAAAGGAGTTTCTTCAATATCAGTTGATGTGCATAAATATGGTTTAGCTCCCAAAGGAACAAGTGTTGTTCTTTATAGGAACCATGAAATCAGAAAGGTAAGTCATTGGGCTTCTCAAAAAGCTTTAGGCAAAGGCTGATGAACTATTTTTAAGTCTTTAGTGTTATAGAAATTTTTTACAGTTAATTTTTGCAGCATTTTTGGAACATCTCACATAATATAGTGCGTTTTAATCTTCAAAAAGTAAAGTATATGTTCTTTCATGTTCCATTTTTCTTTCTGGTGTTGATATTCATCAGCACTGTAAAAATAACAAAATTTAACATATTGTATTTGATTACTAGTGTTTCTATTTCATAACTTGAAGTTTTTCCCCGGTGGATATATGTTCCCCTCCTAGAATCTGCATTGATCTTTCTCTTGGCTATTGCACACATGGATCTCAAGCCTAGGGCCACACATGAAGATCGACTTAGTTCAAGAGTTCTTCATCTCTTTCTCTTCTTTAGGAAATCATGGAGAGTTATTCAAAATATTCTTGCAGTTTTTCCTACTTAGGGATGCTATTTTTGGAGATAAAACTTTCTTTTGGTGAATACAATTATAGATGCAGGAGATAAAAGAGGAAGTGTATAACATGGCAAATCTTTTGACTCAAAAACTTAAAAATCAATATCTGATATCCTAAATATATCATTAATTTCACATGGTCATTCCTTAAATCATCCCTATCTTAGTGCATCTCATACTCAACTCTCCAAATTTTATAGGAGTATGTTAGAATATCTAGAAAATATTGATAATATCTTAGAATAAGTTAGAATATCTTAGATGTTCTCTTAGGAATTGTTTTCCTATTTTTCATATAGTTCATAATTTGTTTACATATTCTAGAAGTTTCTTATTAAGTACTATTAAGGCTTATTACTTTGTCTTTTGCATCATGTCTTTCACAGTAATGTTAATATAATTTTTTTGTTTCTTTCCTTATTATCTAAATCCCTTTAATGTCAACATCGTATCAAAAAGGCATTATCCTACACGGCTGTCCCATCCCATCCCTTCTCCTAGTTGAACACTATTGCCCACGGTTGTGTCGTCATTCCAACGTCTTCTGGCCGTTGACCACAACATCTTTAACCACCTCCGACAACTTTTTCGACCGGTGACATCAGGATTTGGAGTGACTCTTCTTTTTTTCTGGCTAATTACCTGCAAGCCCACGCTGAACCGGCATCTCGCACTCTGCTTTTGCGTCAACATGTTTCGTCTTCTCCGGTGGACTCTCTACGTAGCATGACTGACCAATTTCGGCAGCAACCACTAGTGTGGTACTTGTCCCAACCTCGTCTCCTCAGATCCGATGTTTTTCTCTATCAATTATCGTCCATGGGTGGCCATCCAACCCTTACCAAATACCAGCGTTGTCCACGGTTCCCCATGTTCATCCGGCCCTTCTCTCCTCACATTTGGTCTTCTCCAGCTTTCCTCTCCACTGCCTAGTGTGACCCATTGCAGACTCTACACCCTCTTATACTCCTAAGGTCATGTTGAAGCTTGAGTCCCTTGTTTTAACCAACAATGATTTGTGTCCTCTCTCCAGATTTATCCACCCATTGTGTGTCTCTTTTCCAATGCTAACATAACATGGAGGGGGAGAAATCTGGAAGTTGCATTTTGGCTACTTGTCCTAAATGCAGCCTAGCCCAGTCGGACCTTGTCCCAAATGCAGTTTGGCCCCATCAAATTTTGTCCTAGATGCGGTCTAGCCTCATCAGTTGGATATGCAATTTGGCCCCGGTCGTTCTCCCTAATGCAATTTGGCCCTATCAGCTTGGCCCGCTTAAAGTGATGAACAAATTGACTGTGATTTATATCAGCCTTCCATTGTGAATCAAACCAATGGACAATGTTGATTTCTTGTATCTCACTGATAAGTCATGCTAGCAATCATGGTTGTGATGCACACCAGCCTCAATGATAGTTCTTGTTGTACTGTCACTCCAGTAATGCTTATATCTCCAATGTTTCAAGAATCTCTGAGTTGCCTTTCAAGCCATGCTTTGTGGAGCCCAGATTATATTGTTGGTTATTTTCATCTTTACGATTAACAAGTTTAGTAAGCTTTAGCTTGAGAGGGAGTGTTAGAATATCTAGTAAATATTGTTTAATATATTAAAATAAGTTCAGAATATCTTAGATGATCTCTTAGGAGTAGTTTCGTTATATATCATGATGTGTTTCCTTATTTTGGGAGTCTCTTATTTAGTACAAATTGGGTTTATTACTTTTCTTTTGCATTACATCCTTCACAATAATATCAATATAATTTTATTCGTTTTCTTTCCTCTATACCAAAATCCTTATAATTTCAACATAATAGAAAGGGACAATTACTAGTTTGCACCCCTTGTAAACATATGGAATTTCATTAATAGGAAAGTCTGGCAACAGAAAGTAATTAAATCGTTGGTGTGAGATAATATCTTCAAATGTGTAACGCGAAGAACTAGTTTATACAGAGTAAGCCATCTTTTTTTTGCATTGTAAAACAGCTATTTTCCCATGGAGCAACTTTTTTGGAGCTCTTGGTTTGCATTGGGTTTGTTCTCTACTTTGGAGCAGCTTTTGATGATTTGGTGCAAATGTTTTGAAAAAAATAAGGGATTAAAATTTTGTGGCTGTACAGTTTATGCTGTCCTTTGGTACGTTTGGTTGGACCAGAATGATCTCGTCTTTAAGTTTGTCTCTTGTCCTCCTAAACTAATGAAATAGGATTATTTGTATGGCTTCTCTTGGGTGTTTTGCCCTTGGCTGTTTTCATGACAGTTGTTATTTCTATTAAGTGGAGAGACTAGGTAGCCTTGCCGCATTGTATAGTATATTTTTTCATGTTTCCCCTAGATGTGTTTTTCTTCTTTTCTATCAAATAAAATATCTTTTTCTATTATAAAAATGACAGGTCCTATAAATATAACCTAGTTCTCTTTAAGCTGTATTCCTCCTCCCCTCCTTTTTCGTTTCTATTTTTCGGATAAGCTTGTTTGCTACATGCCTTCCTCTGTTATTAGAAATTTTGTTGTTGACTTACTTGCAGCTGATTACTAATGTATTTTCTTTCTGGCTTTTGGACTCTACAGCATCAATTTGTCGCTGGTAAGTTTACAATTTGTTTCCGATATATATTTATGTCTTGCAGTTATTTTTATATTGCACATATGTGTGTGCGCATGAGAAATCTTTTTGAAACAACATCATAATATGTTCATGAAGAGGGTGAGCCTCGATAGTGGTAAAACTGCTCCTATGTGACTGAAAGGTCACGAGTTCAAATTCGGGAAATAACCTCTTTGTAAATATATAAGGGTAAGGCTGTATACAAAGATTTTCCTTATCCCTACCCGTGTTAGTCAGTGTTTAATGGGGAGTGATTTTTATCATACTGTGTTCATGCTTATTATTTTCCTTTCTTTGAGAGGGAACACGATCAACAACCTGCAAGGAAATGGGAAGAGGATAGGTAGTGAGATAAACTTTAGCAAGAGCTAGTCTTTGGCTTTTCAGTTTTAGACTGTGGAGCTAGTCATGTATCTGTTTGGAAGAAATGTTTTATCTTTATTGGGATTAATTCTGTTGCAATTTTCTTTGGTGATTGATAATTTGTGCCAATGTCACAGTTACCGAGTGGTCTGGTGGGCTGTATGTATCTCCAACCATAGCTGGAAGCAGGCCTGGAGGACTTATTGCTGGTGCATGGGCTGCAATGGTGTCTCTAGGGAAAGAAGGTAACTGCCCATAACCGCTCTGTGCAGGCTTTGAAATAATAATTTGCTTTCCCGTTCTGCTAATTCCGATTCCTAATACATGGTGTATGGCTGATTAATGGTCCATTTTATTCTACAGGTTACGTGGAAAATACAAAAGCAATTATGGAAGCATCAAAAAGAATACAAAAAGGGTACATAAATTTTATCTCTTTCTGTATCAATCTCTCGTGTCATGCCTTATATAAAAATTATGAATATAATGGTTGCTATGTGCAGTATAGAGGAGATTGCTGAGTTGTTTATCGTTGGAAGACCCGACATGACAATCGTGGCTTTTGGATCTGATGTGCTGGATATATTTGAAGTCAATGATGTTTTGTCTTCCAAAGGGTGGCATTTGAATGCATTGCAGAGACCCAACAGGTTGGGCCGGAGGGTAGCACATTGTCCCATATTAGGATTCTATCTAGCTAATATTTCAGGATTAAACTATTTGATGGATTATGGCTCACTGTTAAGAAACTGAGAATATTTTCTTCTTTGTGCTTGAATCAGCATTCATATCTGTGTGACTCTACAGCATGTGCCAATTGTTGAAGACTTTCTCAGGGATTTGAAGGAATCTGTGAAAACTGTAAGTTGTTTACTTGACGTGGAATCCTAGCTATGCCTGGATTATTTATTTGGAGACCAAGGAGTTTGTGTTAATTTTTTATGTAGCAGATCATTCCTTGATACAGTGCTACTGTCTTAATTTAATTTGGATTTTATTTCACTATTTTTTTTTCTTTTCAATTTCAGGTGAAAGAAAATCCAGGTCCAATAAGTGGAGGCCTAGCACCTATATATGGCGCCGCAGGGAAGATTCCAGATCGAGGAATGGTGCAAGAATTGCTGGTAGATTTTATGGACGGTACCTGCTAGTAGCGTTCACAAAATTGTGACGTCTCTTTATTGTACCAGATTTTTCTGGTAAAATGAACTATATTACACCTTTATTAAATAATATTCGATTTTATCATGCATTCTTTCATTTTGAGGAGAGAACTAAAAATTGAATAGAAAAATAAAACGCTCTTGTTAATTTGCTTACCATCAGCAACCTCACAAATGAATGTAAGTATGTAACTGAGGTATTCCAATGGTCAAGGACTAAGAAGAAGGATCCATTCGATTGAGCTCCATTATCTAAAATTTTCTTTTTTAGGTTTTGATGGATTGATTATGGATATGTGATTGGAAAGTTGATTTAGTTTGAGTTGAAGACATTATAGATTTCTCAAGTCCTATCAATCTTGTCTCACTGGTAATTCTAAGGTTTAATTATTTATTATTAGTTTATATATTTATATTGATGTTGTATTATTTATTATATAATAAATATGAATATAATTTTTTTTTTCTCTAGCATAATTTTTTTAACTACCTAGTCCGTCCCTCGTTTTTTGTGTGATGATGAGCCGATATTGCTGCGTCACCTTTGTCATTGTAGCGTCGTCAATTTAGCGAACAAGTTTTTCTTATCTTTTTTATTCTGTAAAATAAATTTTTTAAAATTTGTAAAATAATTTTATAAAAGAAAAAAAAAGTCCAGTCTTTTACCCATCGTTGTGAAACTCCTGAAATTATAAATAATGTACATGTGATTGATATTCGGTAATAAAAAAGGAAATATTGATTTTGTTTATTAAAAGGTCAAAATTAATTTAGAATGATTTTACATAAATGAATCAGAGTTTTGTTAATGTCTGTGTATCCCATGCTCTCTTATCTAAAATTTTATATAGAATTTGCTAAGATCTTATTAAATAAAATTGGTCAGTAAAATAAATTTAAATTTCAAAAGAACTACAGCTAATATTTTTAAAATGTAAATGGGAACAATGAAAGAAGAAATGGAAAACATGATCATCTGGTGGTGTTGCACGTTTGAATTACAAAGTTTGCTGTTAATTTAGAGGATTTCCAATGTAATAAAAAGTGAAGATGATTTAGTGTTGAACATGAATAAAATGAGTTTTAAGCCTTGTTAGTTTAAGAGGACTACTTGATACTTTGTCAAAGCAATGTATGACATAGTTAAATAAACATTAAGTGTTCCACATATTGTTTTAGTTATGATTACAATTTTTTGAATTATTTTAATTACAAAATTGATTTTAAATAGAAATGTTTATTAATAAAAAAAAGTTTATTCGTATTTTAATTTAATTATTGTGATTATAACTATGCTTAATGTGATACGTAATATTAACAAACTGTATACAATAGGGTGTTACACCACATCCATCATGTTATTACAATAGTTGTTTGCTGTATATGTTTTCCCCTCATATTGTGAAAATGTAATGTTGTTTGAATTAGTTTAAAAAATAAAAAAACATGAAGTATATTGGAAAGATATAGAATAAGTAAACAAGTAGAAAGTAAAAAAAATTAAAAAAAATTGAACGCAATAAAGTTGATTATGTTTTATAGTCACTCTCAAATATATTTGATATCTATCTAAATATTCATATATAATAATTAAACAAATAAGATATGAATTATTGAATTAGGATATGAAAAATGGATAAATTTTTTTTTTAACATGATAAAATTGATTTTATTTTCTTGACAATCTCAAACAGATTTGATGTTTATTTAAATATCAATATATAATAAATAAATAGAGTTAGGATTTAAAAATTGAATACAAAGTAAATTTAAACATGATAAATTTAATTTACTTTCCTATCAATATTAAATATATTTGATATCTATCTAGATATTAATATCAATATATAATAAACAACATTGATTTTATTTTATAATCAATTCAATTTATATGAATATTTATATTATATTATATTATATTATGATTTATATAATGTGAAGTTTTTTTTAAATAAATATAATTGTTCCGCTTCGTAAATTGAAGGGAACCAAAAGCAAAATACAAATCATCTACTTAACATGTCAATGCCATGTCGATGCCTGTAAACATTATGGATTGTGAATAAATTTTTAGTGCACAAGATGTTCCAAAGATTTAGTATATATTTTCATTCATTTTGTGACACATAAAAAATATCATATCAATTATTTTTTTTCGATGTGATATATTTTATTCATATATCACAAAATAAATGGACAAATATGCTAAATTCAGTGCATCTTCTTCTTCTTTTTTTGGAGTTACCCAACCCTAATTATCTCTTTGAGACGAGTTGGCTCCCTCCGGTATCCCCACGAGCTTCGACTCTTTGAGCCGGCTATGGGACTAATCCGGAGTGCGGGAGAACAGTGATGGCTAAAAGTTCAGCCCCCTCCCCAAGAATGCATTCAGCGGGAATCGAACACATATCCAAATCTGATACACTAAAGATTTATTTTTGATGAATATCTTATCTGCATAATATTTGTTTATACTCCTAATATTTACCTAGACCGTGGTAATCAATAATTTTTTTTTCTAATGATTGTCAATCACACGTAGGAGTGTCAATATAGGTTATGACACGTGGGTCGACCCGTGACACGACACGAAAATTCGTGTTCGGGTTGACACGTAAAAAAATTCGTGTCAGAATTAGAAATTTAATTTAGATACGACGATTTTTTTTTTCTGATTGAAGTAGAAATAAAAAATATATATACAATTAAGTTTTTGAAATTTTTGGAAGAAACAAAAAAAATAAAATATCATTTTTAACAATAAATTTAATACTTTTGAATTTGTAGAGATTTTGAAATGTCATCCAATAAACAGAATCATATTTCAAAATTCTTGCGAATTTAAAAATAAAATAAGATGTTTACAGAAAAATAAATAAATAAGATACTAGAGATTGAAAATTTTGGATAAAAAGCAGAAAAATCAATAATCAAATTATTCTTTTCAATAATACGTTCAACGTTTTTAAAATTTTAAAAACTTAAAATCTTACATCAAATAAATAATTATTTACAATTTGAAATATTATTTAACCCAATAAATATAATAATATAATGTTAATTTAATATCAATTTAGTTAATTTAATAGACTTTTGACATTTACTCAAACAAATAGGGCTCAACTTTTATCGGCTAAAAAAATTAGCAACTTTTTTAAAAAAAAAATAAATTAGTAATTTTTATTTGAAAAAATGGCAATGTCATCATTCATTTCAACTAATAATATATACTATCCATCCAACCTAATTAGTTTTGTAGACTTTTTTTAGTTCGGTGGTCCTTTTAGAAAATTTCCAATACTACCGTCGCATCTACATCCGTTTAATAGGAGTGTCCCGCGTCAATTTATCTTGTGTGGGATAGAAATTTTTTTTACTTGTGTACTTTATATTATGTCTTATCATTAAGATATAGTATAAAATATACTGTCGCATCTAGGAGTAAAAGTGGATTGGACCGATCTACAAGGACCTACGGTCTAGCCTATATTAAGCCGGACTTGACTTATTATATATAGTTAAATAAAATAGGCTCGGACTTTTAAAAACCTATTTAATTAAAAATTAGGTGATAGGCTTTTTTTTTATATACCGGGCTTATAAGCTCACAGGTCGGCCTATAATATGTTATTTATTTTAAATTAATAAAATAATTTTATTCATAGTAGTATCAAATTGTGATAGTTCAACTAGTGCATGTGAGCTAAGTAAGTGGTGGAAGGACTTAGGTTCGTTCCCACATCAATACTATCTTTAAAGGTGATATAAAATCTGTACCAATCTCTACAGTATCATCAGAATCAATATTTAGTACTGAAGGAAGAGTTTACTAGTGCTTATCGTTCTAACTTGACTGAAGATATCATCCAAGTTTATATATGCGAAGATTGGCTACGTAATCGGTATGACTTGAAAAAAAATTAAAAGGTATAAATTTAATCAATTGAAATATTTTATAATTTAATTATATTTGATTAAATTTAATAAAAAATTGACTTTATTTTTTACGTAGAGGAACCAACATCTCAGTATGTGATTGCCTATATAAATCTATTAAAAGATTTTTTGTTTCTTAATCTTATTTTTTTTATTCTATTCTTTATTTTTCTTTTTTATTTTCCACATTTACAAATTGTTTGTCAACTTGTGTAATCTTAGAATTGTATTTGTAGAGGAGAGAAGATAAAGAGAAGTTTTTGACTACTACAAGCATCATAATGTGTTTGTTGGATTCATGTAGTTATTTTAATTTACATAGTATAGATTTGTTTGTTGGATCTGATGAAATATATGTTACTTAGTTTGAGCATTTTGCTTTTGAAAGTAACTTAAATGCAAATTGTGATGAGTTTTATTGTGATTCATGGTTCTGTTTGGATGTTAAAATTGTGACTTTTTGTTTTAGCAACACAATTTGAGTATTTTGTGAAATTGATTCATGGTTTTGCTTGAAAGTTAAAAATTAACATGCTAATGGGTCAAGCCAGACCTTTTGTTTTTTTATAAACGGGTCAAGGCAGGCTAACAGTTAGACTCGTACTAGACTCGGGCCAGGCAAAATTAAAATTTTTTGGCATAGACTTGGGCTTTTCAGGACAAAGCTCGGCTCAGCTCAACTCACTTTTTTTTGTGGAGGTTACAAGGAATTGAACACAACACCCTACACTACACACACACCCCACACCACTAGGCTAACCTAGTGGTGCAGCTCAGCTCACTTTCACCCTTAGGACTCGCACCCAATTTTCAATACCACCGTCATACCAAAAAAGCACTCCCAGGGTGGGGAGTACTTATTAATAAAATAACATCGTATCATTGATAATAAAGAAAGAAAAATAAAATTAATAATTATATTATTATTATTAGGGATAGATTATTCTACTCATCTCTTTTTTTATCTACCACTTTTCAATATCGTTAGATTAGAATCTCATCCAACTTTATTATTTCTCTCTCTTTTAAGATTCTGATCGAATGGTGTTAGAGAGTGGTAAAGGTAGGCAGAAAAGAAGTAGATAGAATAGCTTATTGCTTATTGAATTATTATTATTAAAAAAGAAAAAAGTATTTGTCATTTTAAATGACATAAAGTATTTGTCATTTTAAATGACATAAAGTTAAAAAATATTTATTATATATTGATATTTAAATAAACATCAAATCTGTTTGAGATTGTCAAGAAAATAAAATCAATTTTATCATGTTAAAATTTTTTTTTATCCATTTTTCATATCCTAATTCAATCATTCATATCTTATTTGTTTAATTATTATATATGAATATTTAGATAGATATCAAATATATTTGAGAGTGACTATAAAACATAATCAACTTTATTGCGTTCAATTTTTCTTTTTCTTTTTTACTTTCTACTTGTTTACTTATTCTATATCTTTCCAATATACTTCATGTTCTTTTATTTTTTAAACTAATTCAAACAACATTACATTTTCACAATATGAGGGGAAAACATATATAGCAAACAACTATTGTAATAACATGATGGATGTGGTGTAACACCCTATTGTATACATTAGGTATGACATTAACCATAGTTACAATCACAATAATTAAATTAAAATACGAATAAACTTTTTTTATTAATAAATATTTCTATTTAAAATCAATTTTGTAATTAAAATAATTCAAAAAATTGTAATCATAACTAAAACAATATGTGGAACACTTAATGTTTATTTAACTATGTCATACATTGCTTTGACAAAGTATCAAGTAGTCCTCTTAAACCAACAAGGCTTAAAACTCATTTTATTCATGTTCAACACTAAATCATCTTCACTTTTTATTACATTGGAAATCCTCTACTTCCTCTATGGTTCTCATCTCCTACTATGTTATAGATCTCTTTATTAGCTTCGCAAGGGTTCAAACCGCGCTCAATTTGGAGCTCTATAGCTCAAGTTATGAATTTTCTAAGAAAATGGTGCTGAAGCCTATGTAGCACCGATCGATACCGACACGGGACACAATACGATACGACACTCCGACACGTTATTCTAAAAAAATGTTAGATTTCGACATATTAGGACACGTTTTAATATTGAAAAATATTTTTAATTATGTTGCGTGTATTATATTTAATATTCAATAATTTAACAAAAAAGAAGAAGCTAAAGTTATAATACCTATTAATTTTGCAAAGAAACATAAAATATCACAAATATTTATATAAAATTCAATAAAATGACAATAGTAATCCAACGAATCTAATAGTTAAAACTAAAAACGCAACGCAACATTTGGACATTTTTTTGAGTTTCTACAACGCGCGTTGAAGTATTAGGAAGTGTCAGAATGTCGGAGAGTGTCAGGAAGTGTCGGGCACGACACATCGAGATTTTTGAAGTGTCGGTTATAAGGACCCTAACTGGTAAATCTTAGTTAGAGATTTAATTTAAGGATTTAAATGCCATAATTAGATTCAGTGAGCGATTTCGAGTATTTTGACTGTAATCATGACTATGTTATGAACAGTGCGTTCTGCCGGAGAATTTACAGTTTTGTGAATTAACCGGTAGAGCTTAAAATGAGCAAAATAATTTTAGGAACATAATTTGAAAATTCTGATGACAAATATGAGTTCAGAACGAAAAATTGTATAGTCTGGCACTTTCCGTGAAAATCTCGTGAATAGTGTTTCTACTGGGTATTTTGTACTGTTGTTTAAGCAACCGGTAGAGTCCAGAAATAAATAATTGATGAAATAAGAATAAGAAAGTCCAATATATGCCAAGCAAGTCAATATAGGCCCAAGAAAATGATAAGTTTATAAGTTTTAAGTTTCGTAAGTAAAGGAAGTACAATTAGTGATGCACAGTGCATTTCGTCAAAAACGGTGCAAAAACCATACTGTGAATTATGAATATTGTTCCTTAGGAAATAAAAAATTAATGTAAATGATTTTAGGAAATAAAAAATATGTTTGTAGCTTTGAGTTAGTTCCGGGTCAATTTAAGTTAAAATACGCGATAAAAAAACATCCGATGAAAATGGCCACATGTGCCTATATAGCCTTGTCACTTAAATGAAACACTATTCATTTCAGATTTTCTTCTTCTCTCTCTTGCATGGCCGAGCTGCACATGGAGGGGAAGGGGCTAGGGTTTCAAATTTTCCTTCTTTGATTTCTTCATCATCCATCCACCAAATCCAATGACCCACCACATGAAATTGATTGGAAACCACTCAATGAATCCATTCCACCTATCCATTTGAGCTATAGTTGAGTGTGTGAAGAGTTATTCCTCCTCTCATTTTCGAGTTACTATTCATTGGAGGAGAAAAAGTGAGTTTTTGGATGAAGCTTGGCTTGGAGATTGCTCTCTAGGCTTTGTACAAGTGTTTAGAGGTAAGAAACCTCTATTTCCATGATATTATTTTGATGATTTAAGTTATGAAATTGATGAGCATATTTTGTTGGGAAATAATTGATGTTAGAATGTGAAATTTATGATGGATTATTGTTGTTTAGGAAGTTATAGTGTTGAGTAAGCATCCACATGTGATATAAAAATTTAAAAGTCCTATTGCATATTCCTCCTAGGTTTCGGCCATCATGGAGTGAGTAGGAGTTATTGTGGAAAAAATTATATTATGTATTGTGAAGGTATAGTGTGTTGGAAATGAGTGAAAATGGATGAGTTAGTAAGAATGCCTAAGTAAAAAGGACTTGGTGTCTAAACTCAAAATAGGAATTTAGTGGAAGCATTCCTAGGTGTTTGCAAGTTGTAATGAAGTAACGAAAATGCATTGTAAAAGAGAAGGATCTTTGGAAATTCCCCTTGTAGGATTCGACCTATAGGGTATTTAGGGACATATTTTGTACATTTTATTGTAAATAAAATGTGTTGTAACAAATTGTATAAAGGTGATGAGTTTTGAAGAAAAATAGCATGATTTATGTTGAAAATTCCTAAGGGAATGGTTGATTAAATTAAAGAACACCAACGGTTATAAAGAGGTCTAGACTTGTGTATTGGCATAGGATTGGCAAAAATGCAAAGAAAGGAAAATAAGCGATAAAATGTATGCTTATGAAATAATTATGGTATTGCATCATTTTATTGATGCATTGTAAATTATTCTCTAGGTGTGCCTAGGGATTGAGAAGGATCGGAAATCTCTTGAAGCGATAAAAGTAACTTGTTCCACAAGTAAGCGTATTGGTAAAGCTTCAAGAGGTAAGCTCTATGTTTAAGGAGTCTTTTCCTGCTTGAGTGCTCCACCATGGTTAGTGAACTATGGTTGGACTATATGACTGTGATTTAGATGCTTTGTATAGATGCATTCATATAGAGTTATTTGATAACATGATATGTTTTGCTCTGATGTGACTTCTGTAATTTGATTTCTGTAACAATCTCTGGCCATTGATTGTATAGTACCCGGACGTCCGCTTTGGGGTCCTCCCTCGGGACTGATGGTGTACTCCTCTGATATGTCTGGTTCCGCTTTGGGGTCCTCCCTCGGGAACACGTGCGTTGATTTCCGCTTGGGGTCCTCCCTTGGGAATGACGGCGCACATCTCTGATATGATATGGATATATGCTCTGTTCTGTTATGATATCTGTTATATGTTGTATTTGTATACTCTGTATCTGACTTTCATGCAGGAGTGAGCCAGGGGTATGGAGAATTCTCTATAAACCTGGAGCTTATTGAGATTTGTAATCTCACCCCTCTTTGGGGACACATTTTCAGGTGCCCAGATTTCCGGTGAGTCCTCACTAGGCAGGGACACGACACGTGGCTGAGGCAGTTGACAGACCGGATTTTGAGTGGCTGTAGGCTGCTACCTTTTTGGAGTGTTTGATGTATTTTAGTATTTTCGCATTTGATGGATCATGATATTGATCCTTTATTTTGTATATGGCCTGTATATGTTTTGTACATGTCTGTCAGTTTGATGCATGTACATTTGGGTATTCAGGAACGTTATATGATGATGTAGTATTCAGATAGGTTTATGTTTTGATGGCATGCTGTTAGATTTAGCGGCACGGAGCCATGTTATGCATGCGCCCATGTATGGGTATTCGATTATATTTGGATATCTGGTATTTCCGAATTGATATGTTGTATAAACTGTTTATCAGGAAATGCTTCTGAGTGGGATTGGAAAATCCCCAGTTGTCCGCTTTATAGAGGAAACTCTGCCCGATTTTCGTTTACGCCGAGAAAGAATTAAGTTAGAAAAAGAAAAAGTTAGCTCATATTTTCGTAAGTTAAGTCTTCCGCTGTTTTCTGTTTTATCATATGTATGTTAATTGAACCGGCTCGAGACGGGGATGTTACATCGGTGCTTCATAGGCTGAAGCTAATAGTGGGCTGGCGCTGGTGGGCACATACCATCCCAGGAACTGGCGAAAACAATAAGTGATTGCCGGTGCAAAAAACATGTCTGCTTCTCATCCATTTCTTGTAAGTTCTTAATGAAATAACATAGATTAAGCACGAAAACAGTCCCTTCGTTTACCTTATCTTAACAAGTTAGGCAATCAAAGCTCAAATTTTTTCTTGAATATTAAACGATCGATAAAGGTTATATCAAATATCAATCATGCCTTGCAGAACCAATATCAACTATACATACTGTTCTTAGTTGGTTTCTGCATTACTTATGCATAGGAAATTTTGTCATAACAGCACTGAACAGGTCAGAAACTTGGGTAAGTCATGCAGTTCGCAAGCCACGTATTTATGTTCCTTCAGACATGCATTAACAACGTGATGACAATCAAATTAGTAACAACCAGTAGTAGAACATTGAATGCAGAACTTACTGATCATATTAGACAACTGATAACTTGATTTCTGATGACGTTGCAAGTACAGTAGGTACTTGATAATATAACCTAAAAATATGAATACAATGAGATTGATTTGGAACTCATAAAAAATGAGCTACAGAAAGTGCAAGGAACTAAAACTAAGGATATGATAATAGCAATGATTCATCTGGCAGAAAAAAGAAAAAACGTCATTTCAGCACTGGCAGAAGTTGTCATGTTATCATAACAAGACTCGGTGGAAAGCCAATAGAAAGTATAGAATCAACAACTGCACTGGCAAAGAAAGAACACAGGACCTTACTTGTGGAGCTGTTTCAGATAAGCAAATTAGATGTGGAGAATTGTAGTGCAAGATGCGACAAGGAGGACAAAAGAACTGAGGGAAGCAAATAAATCTGCCATGAAGCTGATAAAAGAAAAGATGAAAAAGAGAATGTTCCATGATTGTTCAAAAATAAGTGGTGGACCTATAGACTCTCCTTCAGCAGCAGAGACAAAACTGAATAAGGTGTGCACACAGATTCAATAGTTAGGTGACCATAATTTTCTATTTCCTCTTGTTTATCCTAACTAGAATAAATATATTAGATATTAGCAAAATCTTTAGCAGGAGTACTGACTGTCAAAGTGTTACACTAACATCGTATTAAAAGATTTGGATAGAAGTAACCAGCATTCTTTTTTGTGTCTAGAAGATCTTTAGAAGGATAGAAGAACATAAACAAGCATTTTACCGGGGTTTAAATATATTAATATGATTACCAGAAGTGTATACAATACATATAAAAGTGAAAGGCAACGGGCCAACAATATGGAGAATAAAGACTTAGCCCAGTGATTTCACTAAAAAGGAATAAGAACTCAGCTAAGTGGTAAGAATAATCTAGCCTATGTCCACAGAGTAGGAAAATAGTGATACAATGAATAATGAAATCTTGCTCAATTTGATCCAACTGGATAGCATGTAAAAAGTCATATCAGTCTTGGCCATCGACAATGATAACGTTGATGTGTCTCCACCATCTTTTGGCAATATGATCAACATATCTAAACTCAAAAGTCTTGTTTTGATTTAAAATAAGAAAAGCATCAAATGCCAACGGGAAAACAAAAACAAAAATATAGATATCGGGAAATAGAGCTAAACTAACAAAAGTTATGAATTCCGAAAATTAGAAAAAAGTAAATCATTCAACGTTTATGCTTAGAAGTCCTAAGAATATATATATATATATATATATATATATATCATCGTGACATCAAGAGCAGAACACAATACTAGATTTGATGAAAAATCTTTGGCCCCCAAGGAACATGTACTGCCCTGTTTTGTCCATCATCTTTCAACTTCAGGATGATTCATTGTCTTGGCCTCACACTGCATATCATAATAAACAACAACCAATTAATAAGCAATCATGGAATATAAAATTAGTCCACCAAATAAATATAAAACTACAGTACACAAAGGATCAGTAACATACACGAAATCATGACATTGCTTTCTCTGTCAAGTAAAACCAAGCTCTTTCTGAAATTACTAGCACATAACATTGTACTTTTCATCCAAAGACTCTGAATCTCTTGACTTTTCAGATCAAATGAATGCAAGGGCGCTTCTATTCCACCATGTAATTGGAGTTGGAGCACTAAAACCTCAGTACCTGTGAGTCCCACTAGCTGTGTAATCCCTCCCCGTAAAGAAACACTATAAATCTTACTCCATGACTCTCTCCACATCCATATGTCACAGTTAGTGTTATCCATAAACTTGTCGGGGTATTCTATAAGTGAGAGGCAATCATCAATCACAGTAATTCCCAACTTGCTCAAGTACAAAACACTCAACTGCTGTGGAACCTCAATCTTGTTGAACTTCTCCTCTGCTACATTGAACATCAATATGCAATGCTCCATTCGGGTATAACGATCATCATGACAGAGAAGCCAATAAACATTCCCATTAAAAAATAATTGTTCATGGCAATCATTGACAGTTAATTTTATATATGAAGAATCAATAAATCTCCAAGCATGCTCTTTGAGGGAATACAACTGTGCCATGATGCCACCAATTTCATAATAAACACGCACAACCTTGAAATCATCATTTTTGGAATCAAACCCAAACCCAAGACAGGATCTGTAAATGGGGAAAAGCTGCTTTGGGAGCTGGACGTGTCTGTCTATGAAAGGGTTACAAAGGATGACATCAGATTCAGAATCGCAAGAAAGGCAAACGACGCCGTTGAGGGCACCAACGAAGTTGGAGTATCTTGTAAAATTAACTGAAGCTGAGTAACGGGTATAGGGTGAGCAGATAGAATAGTAACCGTCATTTGTGGGAACATGCAAATAGCGGCCAAGGAAGAATGGAGGAGAGAGGAGGGAGCGTTGGAGGTGTGAGGATATGAAGCTGTGACTTTTGATCATAATGTTCCATGATTTGCACACTGACATGCATTTCCCAATGCTTTCGAGCGGTAGGCGAAGAAGGATTTCCTCAACGACGGCTTCGGGAAGAAACTCACACATTGCGACCTTGTGAATTGTGATTGTGAGGGGGAGAGCTCGCAAGAGAGTTTTGGGTAATTTTCCTCTCTCTCTCTCCAGTGGGTCAAGATTAAAAAGGGCAGTGCTATGCAAAATAAAAAAACTGAACCACGATAAATAACGTAACAGTGACCATTTTGTCGGGCAAAATTTTTTATCAAAAACAACAGTAAATTTTGTCAAACATGCGGTATATTTTGTTACAGTGTAGTGAAATATGTTTGCATATAATTCGCTACACAGTGTAGTGAAATATGCCATGTCAGGCTGCACAGTCAACAAAAATGACACGCGTCAAGCAGGTAAAATCCAAGCATAATTCGCTACGCAGTGTAGCAAATTTCTGTCTGCTTGACGCGTGTCATTTTTTCTAACTGTGCAGCCTGACATGGCATATTTCGCTACACTGTGTAGCGAATTATATCCAAACATATTTCGCTAAACAGTGTAGCGAAATATGCCGCGTGACATTTTAACAAAATTTATTGTTGACGTGGTAATTTGGTAAAATTTTTTGCAAGCGTGGCAGAATAGTCACTCTCCCCACAATAACAACCCTCCTAACAAACTAAACAAAAAAACTGGTTTTTTTCAAACTAGTTCGTAAAGTTGAAACGGTTTTATTTTTTAAAATAATTTAATTACGAATAGTTTCAAAACTGATTTGTAATTGGGTCGAATCAAACCAAACCATTTTACACATAACATATATAACTCATCGTTCAAATTCAAATCATCGATCCTCGTTGGAACCTAATCTTCTTTTGCTCATGAGTCTAATCTAAGCAAATTGTCATTAAATCAAACTTGTAGATGAAGATTGTTATGCAAATTTACTCAACACTGTCTTCAACTATAAATGGGGGAGACGTACAAAGTCTAAACCCTATTCAAAGATAATAATATTATGGACTATATCCATATATCTTAACAGCATATTCATTAAAGGATTATGATATGTCTTATTCATATCTCAACAATGAAGTATGTTAAGGATCAGAGGATAAGACTTTTATCTCTAGCAACTAAAGGCAAAGTCCCACATCAACTGGGAAATCTAAACAGCTCGAGATTCAGTACACATTTTTAACTTAATTATTGTTACTGCCAATGCACACACCTACGTTTTGGTTATATGTCCATTGATAGTGCGCAGTGTGATTAGAGTATTGACTATAAGCTAATCAGAATATTTTTCTCTAAAATATCTGCATACCATACTGTATAATATAAATCCTCAATTCTCTAGAACCGTAGTATAAATTATGTAAGACGTAAACTAAAAGGAAACAAAAACCATTATAAATGAGTTTAGACAAACAACTAAACATCTTTCTTCGCCGTAGTTTGGTTGATAAGTTCTCCATCCAACTGCATAATTCATATATTACAAGGCATAGCCCAAAGGGAACTTACATTCTTAGGTCTGAGTTGTATGCAGTATTTCTGAATCAAAAGATGCACTGCCTCGATATCCATGGCTCTGAAAAATTTCATCATAGTTTTTAGTCTTTCCCAAGATTAGCACTGTAGTGAGCACTGGATTCAAGTTTTTTTTGCCTCATTGAATAGTTGTGATGTTGAAATATGAAAGTTGCAATTAGTAAGGGCAGCAAAAAGTAGCATAATAAAGACACAGCAGCTTGATTACGTATGGATCCATAAACTTGAGTTTATATATTTGGGAATGTATTATAATACCCTAGTTCGTGTCTTGAATACCTTCTATTTATTATAGTTTAGTTTTTTTTTGGAGTGTAATAATATTATATTCAGTTGACGAACAATATTATCGTCAATTGTTGAAAATTATATTCAATTTTCTCAACCATATTGATCGTGTCCTACCTGTTTAATTGTGGTTCTTACTTTCATTTATCTGTTCTGGAGCTATAGTGTTGTTTTTGGATAACTAGTATATAGTAATTATTCTCAAGAAAATCGTAAGAGATTTAAGAAGTAAATAATGAATTGGCTAACAAATCAAGTGATGCGCCAAATTTTCAAATTACGATATATAAATCTTTTAACTTTTAGATACTAGCAATCTAATGTTGCCAGAAAATTGATAAATAATGAAGGTTTAAATCTGTCAAAATGATAAAAAAAAATTATGGAGGTTTATGACCTCTAGGAAGTTATAAATGTTGTGGAGGTCTATAAGTGACATTTGTGGGGGTTCAAAACCTCCAAAAATGATAATATTTGTGGCAGTCTGGAACCTCTAGAAAATGTAATATTTGTGGGGTTCAAAACCTCCAAAAAATACTTAAACAAATTGTGACGTTTCACACAAAGTCGCCACAAAATGTGTTGTGGCTCATGCAAAAGTGAAGGTTTATGTGAATGTCACAAATGTCTTTTGTGAGGTCAAAGACTCCTATAATTTACAAATCTGACTCCCACAAAATACCTTAATTTTTATAGTGAAGTTTCGCCATAATAGCAATGAACCGTTAAAAGACTTGGTCATTGATAAGTCATGCCGTTAGCAAGCCACATATTATGTTCCTCCGAACAATCATCAACAAAGTGATAGTCATCAAATTAGTAAACAACTAGAACATTAATGCAGAATTTATTGATCATTGCTAGACACCATATAACTTAAGTTTCCGATGACACTACAGCACTAGCTAACGAGAACTCAAATGGTATAACTACATATGGCCACAAATATGACCCATGAAAGCGCAACAGTAAATTAACTTATTAAGAACTCTTTCTTTACATTTATCTCACGGAACTAGAGTAGTTCAAGCTTTCCATTTATTTTTTAGGAAAATTAAGTGGGTGAACTGAGGTAAAAACAAATTCTATATCAAGAGAACTAACCACAATTTCATAACACTTTTGAAACAATAAAAGATTCTTAATCTTAGATATACATTTTCTTTCCCGTCTTATATCATTGGATTTTCTTTCCTTGCCCTCTTTGCAGAGTTTGCCTTAGTTAAATATGATATAACGTCCACTTAAATAGAATCATCTTTGGACTTCCTTCGTGCTAGGTGTTCAAGATCAAATAAATCACAAATAACATAATCTAGTTATGGATATTATACCGAATTGTATATTTGCCAAAAGTTCCATGGATTTATATATCTAGACAACTTTCTTCACTTGGATTTGCCGCGTGCCATTGCTTGACAATTTTATATGGTCTACTTCGACAAGGCAGAAGGTTATCATGCTGAGATTGAGGAAATTATGTGAGTAGAAGCATATATAGGACCATGCATTAATATAAAATTGTTGTCATACTGTTTTGATGAAATTACTATTTTATGCATATGCGTACGCAACACAAATTTGTAATAGAAGGAATTGTGTTTTCACAGGCACAGAGAACAACCTTGGGGCAGTAAAAAGAAAAATCTGGATGAACTTATCGACAAACTCAAGAAACCCATGAGCTGTATCTACCTTATCTTTTCCTATCCTGACATCCAAAAAAATATTTTCTTGACCATATACTTAACCATAGGTATTTTTTTTTTTTTCAGAGTGGGTTGTATCAAGATTTTAGAAGTGATAGATAAGATGTCTCTATATCTAGGAAAAGCCGATTTGAAAGAGTAATGATCACACTTAACCTAATTAATTTATTGTTTATTTCTAGCCCAATAATTTTGCTATAGAGAACATTTATTTTCATCCCGTTTTAAAGTCTCGCTCTTATCTATCTATTTATCTATATATACAGTAACGGAGTCAGAATTTAATTTTAGGTAGGGTCAAAAAAAATTGACATATCAAATTATCAAAAATAATTCATAATTACATAAATTTAATAGGAAAAAAATTTACATAAAATTTTCAAAGTAATATGATGGGTGTTATTTTAACAAATAATAGTTATTTATTTAAAATTTAGAATATAATATAAAATAAAATTAGTAAAGAAAGTACAAATTATATATACATATATAAAATTTTCATGTGATTTTTATGCACATTTTCATGTGATCTTTGATAACATTATTTCATGTGATTTTAATGAAAGCATATTTCATGTGATGTTAATAAAAATTGATTTCATGTGGTCTTTGTGAATAAACTTTTTTTGTTTTTTATATTTTAATTTAATTTGGGCCTACAAACTTTAGTTTGCAACTTTGTAGGCCTTACAAGTCGGATTCGGTTTTTTTTAGTTTTTTATAATATGGCAGGCCATAAATCAAGTATTTAATAGACTAATAGGTCAATATAGGTTCCAAATATTTTACATAGACTTAGGCTATCAAAGCCAAAGATTGGCTTAACTTGGCCCATTTATACCCCTAGCCGCGTGACCTGTGAAGAACATTAACATAGAGGGACAACAAACTTCACAGTTAAAAAGAAACATAGAATAATCAGCGACAAATGTTTAAAATAATTTAAATGACATTGGATCCACATAAATCATTTAATTAGTGTTTAGATATTTTAAAAATACAAAAAAAGAAGAAGTTGTTAATGGATATGTATAAGAAATTTTCATACTCCATATATATACATATATCTTCATTGATTTTTCTCTTTAACAGTTTCCACTAATTAATAACCAAAATTTGCATTCTTGTTGTGAAATAAAATACAAATAACTCCAATAAACAATTCAATTCCATTACCAATAGCAACTGTAACTCTACATTAAAATATATATTTTTTTAAAAAGGTAAACGTAAAACAACACTCCATTTTTTCAAAAGAAATAAAATCAATAACTACAACAACAACAAAAAGTTGTTAATAAAATAAAGGGGGCGTGAATTTCACTCATGTTAGAAACACCCAATAAACAATTATGGTCAGCAAAGATAGAGAATTTCACTTTTATAAGGTTCAAAAATATAAATCAATTTTTTTCGCCAACAGACAATGTAATTACCAATGCATATTCCAAGAATATGTATCCGTAAAATCTTGAAGAAAGGAACGAAACATCATGCCTTGTCGTAGAATGGCTGGGTTCCGGGTGGTGAGTGCGAATAAGAAAAAAAGGTTAGAAGAAAACCTCAATGGAAAAAGATGAAAGAATAAAAAGAAGAAATTAAGAAGAAATATGTTATCTAGTCATACATAGAAAGCAGCTCCATATCTTCATCTGTTAGACTGTTACCACTGTTACAATTTTAACTAGGGCCAACTTACAATTTTAGCTAGGGCCCAATTATAATTACTTATATAATTATATACACGAAGAAAAGTTCTCACATTTGAGACTTAGGTTTTTGACTATTCTTTGTGTACAATAACCCAAAACACAATAGTTTAATGGACCTTCATATTTTATAATTATAGTCCTCTCATTCATTTAGTTTCATGATTGTTACTTTCAAGGGTTAAGTGTTTGTTCTTTTAAATGACACAAATTGTGTCCTTTTAGTTTTTAACACTATGTCTTAGACATAGTTATAACATGAAAAATAGTTTTTTTTTTCTCTCTCCACGTCAGCTGAAGTGACTGAGGAAATAGAAAAAAAATAATTTTTCATATTATAACTATGTTTTACAGGTAAGATATAGTGTCAAAAACTAAAAGGATATAACCTTGTGTCCTTTAAAAGGACAAATCTTTTTTCCTACTTTTAAATGTGTTTATTTGATTTAATTGGGCCCATATTTTAAAATAGGTCAACTAATCATTTTTGTGATTAAGTTTAGAAGTCTTTCTTTTTTAAAATAATAGGAGTAAGAATAAATAACATAACTGATTAGATTAAAGAAAAAAAAATATACAGGATAAAAAATAAAAAATAAAAGGTAAAACACAAAAATAACCATAAATTTATAAAAATAATAGGCCCATATTTTCACTTCTTATAACTTGTATTATTTTATTTTACTTATAAATAAATGATAACATTAAAGTTTGAACCTATAACTTTATACAATTTTTGATTATTATTTTTTTATGTTAAGTTGAAGTTTTCTTTTCTTTTCTTTTCTTTTTTTTTATTTTATATTTTTTTGCTTTTTATGTATTTAAAATTTTATTTAAAATAATTTTTTTGGCCCCGATCATTAAGTGTGCAGACATAAATAAAATTTTGTAGATGAATCACTGTTTGAATGTAACGGCTTTAACTTAAAATCTCATGAGTCGTTAGATGCAATATGATGACATGATTTATGAAATCTTAATTACTATAGGCTGAATAATATTGATTCTATAATTGTCACCAAATTGACCTTAGAATTTACTGACCAAACCTGCACTAGTTGTGTCATCATTGTACTCTATTTGAATGTTGGAGATTCAAAGGTTAAGCGAGAAATTAAAGTTGTATTGTCATTAGTTGAATAATGAAATATCTGCATATTGATGCTCTATTACTATAAGTATCTTCCATATCTAAAGCTTTGGTATACTATTAGTATTAGTATTGAATTGTTCTGATTGTTATTATTTATGATACAACAGTCTAGTCAAATTCATTCAAAATATGTAATAATAATAATAATAATAATAACATCTTATATAAAATATGTACTTAGTTGACACTTATTCCCTTGAATGTAATTGTTATTGGTTTTTAACCTGAGTAATAAATATGTGAAGTAATTACAGTTGGTCCATTACACATGGTCCAACTATTTATTAAAAAATTTGGAGTCAAGCTGAATTATGGCCCAATAAGTATAGCTCGCATGTTAAAAAAAAAAAAAGCAATTTGAAATGTAATAAATGACTATCAAATTCAAGTCCAAATAAAATAGTAGATATATGATTGTGATTCGTTTGTCAAGAAAAAACAACAAATTTGACATGGTTTGATATCTAAGATTTGAGACGTATTTTGAAAGATTTAATTATAATCGGGCGATCTCGTAATTTTTGATCTGTGAAGATACGTTGTTTTTTTAATTTTAGAATATATCTATCGTTATATTTATTTTTGGGATTTTAAAATTTGAATTTTGAATCAATTTTATAATTAGTCTATAAAAGGCAATATTATTAAACCTGGCCCGGTTATTGACCCGATCAAGATATTGGGTCACTGGTTCAACCGCATGACCCGATAAGTATATGTAAATTTATAATTTATATTATAAAAATTATAAATATACTCAAGTACCTGTAAAAAATGATATCAATTCCAAATATTTTAATATGAAAAATAATAAATTACACATCATTGTCTAACAAAAGATCAATCAAATATATAATACTTGTGATATTGGTGCTTCAGGTTCAGTAGACGACATCTTTAATTATAAATCAAATCAAAATTTCCCGCAAATTGCATAACCAAGATAATATTAGTGTTGTAGACTTGTAGATACAGAACCTATGTAAGTCAATAAGCAACAAATCACTTAAAGATTTTAAAAGAAAACAAATCATTTATGCATGAGAGTGAAAACAAACCATTTGTGTATAAGAGTGAAAACAAACCATCTTGATCATTTGATTCCACTTAGATCTAATGTCTCTATTTTAAATAGATATTTAAACGGACTTTATAACATAAGTATTTTCTTTTCTAAAAAAGAGCATATTTTGACAACAAGAAAAAAAAACCATCCAAATCTTTAAAAGCATTCCAATCTTAACAAATTTTAGTCAAAGTTTGTCAAAAAAATTTAAGGGTTATACAAGTATTATGTTACAACAATTGTCCATAATTTTCCAGCAGAGATAAAAGTGAAGAGAAAGAAAATGATAGGAGAAAAAAAAAAGAAAAATTGTGGACTTGTTGTACAGTTACATGATATTAATATTACTCAAAATTTAAATAGACAATTAGTTCCAATAACACAACGCAGAACTTATTATCTAATAGCAAAACGGGGAATATTTTCCGGAGTTGATGCAGATAATCACTCTTTCCCGCATACATAATTCTAAGTCCATAATATGTGGTTTCCATGCATGCTTTGAGACACCGGCAACAGAGTATTTTTTTTTCAGCAGTAACTGCAAAAAAAAATTATTCCCCTATCAAAATTATAACAAATAAAAAGAAAATAATTGAAAAGAAAAGAAACACAACTTATCATTAACAGGGGTCTATCAGTATCATGTCAAGGAACTTTGTGGTTACCACTTGCCTCAAGTTGAAGAGATGGACCCTGGACATGGTCTAGACTATTCTTACTTCCATTCTCTGGACTTGAAAGATAATTTGATTTTTGTCGAATTGTTTTTTACCATTTTGGCATCCAACTAAATATTAAATTCTGCCCCCACCAATGATTTGGGAAATCCAATCACAAGAATCAATAGTTCATCACTATTTAAGCATAAGTACCTAAACGCACGAGGCCCAACATGTTCAATTCCAAGTCTGTTTACGTGGCACACCTGAATACCTGAGTCTGACACTTTCAAACTAGTTTATTTGCTTATATATATGCATGCTGAAATACAAACCAGAAAGTGTATCGTTTCTTAACAAATGGACTCATGAATAGAAAAATAAAATTTTCTATACCAAAGCGTGCATAAAAATTATATCCGTTACTGTTATGTCGACCTTGCACATGATCAGATTAGAATGTTTAGGACCCACTTGATTTAATGCTGAGATATAACAGCAAACAATGTTTGTAACTATCTCTATGTTTTTCTCGGTGTATCCTCTCTATACACATCACTAGTTATCAGCAATTTCTCAAATGTTCTCTTATGTAATATCATCATTTAAGCACGAACAACAGCCCCTTCATTTACCTTATCTTCACAAGTTAGGGAATCAAAGCTCACAATTTTTCTTGAATATCAAAAGATGAAGGTAAGATCCATTAGCAATCATGAATAGCATAACCAAAATCAACTATAACATCTTCTAAATTGGTTTTTGCATTTCTTTGCTGCAGTTACTTGGCTGGATGCACAGGAAGTTTCGCCAGAATAACAATGAACCGTTCAAAGACTTGGTCATTGGTAAGTCATGCCGTTAGCAAGCAACATATAATATTATGTTCCTCCAAACAATCATCAACAAAGTGATAGTCATCAAATTAGTAAACAAATAGAACATTAATGCAGAATTTATTGATCATTGCTAGACACCATATAACTTAAGATTTCCGATGACACTCCAGCACTAGCTAACGAGAACTCAAATGGTATAACTACATATGGCCACAAATATGGCCCATGAAAGCACAACAGTAAATTACCTTATTACTACATCCCTTGAAAAGCTATGAACTATATTTCAAGTATTGATAAAAAAAAAAGTGACTGACTCCAATTGGAACTTGAAAAGTAGACTGTTTCACAAGACTCCATGAACCTCTTTGATGGCTAAGTCTACGAAAATGAAAGTGTTTTCTTCTCTCCTTTGTGGAATACTAACATGAGATCAGGAGAATTCCACTTAAATGTTTTTGCCTCATTAGTCACAATTATCCTAGTTATTCCTACATTTGTTTGTGTCAGGGCATTTTTGCAATTGTCTTTCAGGGCAGCCATCACATGATGATGAACCAAACTATCACAAATCAAATTCTGGGATCAAACTTTTCAAACAAACCCAAAAAGGTCTCAACCTTAGAAAATCCTTTGCTGGTTTAGAAGCAGCAACTGCAGATGACGACTATGAGGGAGATTCATCTGCTGCTATGTATGATATCTTTCCTGGCTTCTTGGCAATTGGAACACTTGGTTCAGAGCAAGTTATTTCTCACCCATCAACACCAACATTTGGCATCTCTGTTGAGAGTATAACCGAAAAAGAAGATGAAGTCACTGAGAATGATCTGAAGCTCATCAATGATGAGCTAGAGAAAGTGCTAGGAGCTGAAACTAAGGATGATGTCAGCACTGATTCATCTGGCAGAAATAGCCTTGTTAGCACTGGGAGAACTAGTCATGTTAGCACTGGGAGAAATAGCCATGTTAGCACTGGGAGAAATAGCCATGTTAGCATAATAACACTAGGTGGAAAGCCAACAGAGGGCACAGAATCAAATGGGAATGGAACTGCAATTTGTCCACTACAGGGATATCTCTTTGGAACAGCTATTGAAGTATCCGAAACAACCACAGTGTCAAAGAAAGAGCACAGGATATCACTTGGGGAGCTGTTTCAAAGAAGCAAAGAGGAGAATTTTAGTGCAAAATGTGAAAAGGAGGATAAAAGAACTGAGAGAGAAGCAGATAAATCTGCCCTGAACCTGATGAAAGAAAAGCTGAAAAAAAGAATGTTCCATGCTTGTTCAAGAAGTTCTACCTCAATAAGTGGTGGGCCTATTGATTCTGCTTCAGCAGAGACCAAACTGAATAAGGTTTAGTCCACCATGATTTTCTATTTACTCTTGATTATCCTTAATAGAATAAATATATTACACATCACCATAATCTTTGGTAAAAGCACTTATTATCAATGAATTCCATTAAAATTTTATAAAAAGGTTTTAGCATTGGCCGTCAAACAAAGTAACCAGCATCCTTCATATTAACATCACAGCTTTGCATTTTAATGTTCTTTTTTCCCCCATATTGTCTCCCTTTCCACAACCTTTCCCTTTTTTCTTTTTTGCCTTTATTAATATTTTTTATTTATTTATGTTCCTAGTCTTGGAAGATCAATAGTATTTATTATTCTGGTCATGACTTCAGCTGTGTTTGCCATTATAACTTCTTGTTGTGGCTTTATTAGATTCTCCATATGTTCCGCAAGAAAGTTCACCCTGAAAGTTCAACAGCTGCTCAAAAGTTTGCTAAGCACAGAAAGAATGAGAACAAGAAGAAAATAATCAATGATGGAGGCCATAACAAAGGAGACTTGGTGCATCCAAAGGAAGATTCATCTGCGAGCAGGGAGCACTGGATCAAAACAGATGCAGATTGTAAGTACCCAATAATTTTCTACAGGCCTATCTCACAGTAGATTTTCACATATATCTATAAACTCATTGTAGATTTTCATAATCCACTTGATGAAAGCAACAAACAATTGTTACATAGCAAATCATTTGGACCTCTATCACATGCACTTCTTACATTTTACAATGAATTGTTAGTTTTTTTTTTTTTTTTTTTTTTTTTCTTATGTTACATTTTACAACCTCCCACATCATTATTACACTTAAATCTTAAAGACTAAGTGTCGAGGCAAGTCTCACGTCGGTGGGAACTTGCTTAGGGAAGGGGATGCTTTCTTTTATAGCCTCTCTCAAGGATGTGTCCACCGATGTGGGACTTGCCTTCAACAATCTTTATTAAGGCAAGTCCCATATCGGTGGAAACTTACTTGGGAAGGTGGGGGAAAGGAGCTATAACCCCTTCCCTTATACTTACATCAAAATCTTCTTCTTCATATTATAATATTAATTGTTATAATATTATATTAAGTGTATTTTGTGACGAGTATTCCTAGTTCAAGAGAAAGACAAAAGTGATAAAAGGGGGAGATTTGCAAGTGGATTTTTACCTTAGTTACTTTGAGGGTTTGCTTTCAATTTTCTTTATTTGTTGTTATTATTCTGTGGGATGGAATCCTATTTCCTAACACTAAGGCCAATGAATTGTTTGTTTCGAATACTAATTTCTCACATGCCTACTAGTATGCCCACTTTCAGTTTCAGTCTTATGTGTTGCTTCTTCTGCCTGACTCAATTTTTTTTTTGTGCATTGCAGACTTAGTTCTAGAGCTCTGAAAGGCAAAGAAATTGAGCTGATTTTAAGCTGTTATCCTCTATTAATAATAAGTAATGTTGTGTTTGTACTATTGGTTTTATTTATCAGTGCTTGTAATTAATACTAAATATTATATGAAAAACAGCTTGGGTTGAAGAAACGAATAATTGAGGTAGTAGTCATTTCAATGTCTACCTCATAGTAGTCAGTGTGAAATGTAAGTTCTCATGCGAGATGTTTCTAATCATTCATAGATAAATTACAGTTTTATCATTTCCTTAATGTAATATAAAAGAATCTATTTCCGAATAGATTCTATTACTAAACTAACATTTAGCACATGAATTTTGTACATGCAAACGAAGTCTTATGAGAGGTTTTAAGTATTCTCCAAACAAACATTAAAAGGAAAGAAGACTAATTCTTTTGACACATACATTTCTATTATGTCCCACAATTACACACTGATAGATTGTCCAGCAATGCTTATTATCATTCAAACCAACTAACCAAGCATGCACTTAGAGTTCTTTTTTCGGTAAACGGCACTTAGAGTTCTGTTAATGAATAACATGAGTTTCTATCCAAAACCACGTAGATACCTGCCTGAATAAAAAGTTTATTTTATTTTTTATTTAGAATACATTTTTATTTGTTCATGTTCTGGAAATAAATAGAGTTCTTCAAAATTCAAGTTTGATACTGATTTTTCTGAAAATTTATTGATTAACTTAATTAAAAACTAATTTCAGTTAATAATAATTTTCAATTACATCAAATGTATCTATTTACTGTTCAAATTTTGGATAATTGCATGATGGAGTTAAACGTTAAAACATTAAACGCCCATATGGAAAACACTATCTTTCACATCCAAACTCTGATTTGAGTGTATGAGGACATGTTTAGAAACATGAGATATTCTCTATCATGTCATGATGCTTTCGATATGACTCAAATCATGACTTTTAGTTAAAAACTTACAGGACTTTTATACAAAAGGTAATCCTGAAGAAGAACTTATCTTTGAAATTTAATCATCCTATGTTAATTATTTACCTAATCATTCATGTTTGTTTTCCGTTATCCTCATCCGTTCACCTTTTCAATAATGATGGATAAAGATAATGGGTAAACAAACGTTAATTGGGGAAGGTTGATATGTGACGACAAAGTATTATTGCATTCAATTAATAAAGTTTGTCAAACAATCCAAAAGATGAAGTACTTAAAATACTAAGAGAGTTTTTTCTCCTCCAAAAGCTATTTTTTTTAAGAAAAAGAAAAAGTATTTTTCAAAAAAAAATCTGTTTGGATATTTGCTTTTAAAAAAAGAGTAGAAGTTATAATATTTATTCTGATTTGAAATAATATTCAAGATAATTGAATATTGCACGAAAATTAAAGAAGATATAGAAGATATCATAAAGAGAGAAAAACATAGAATCAAGTAAAGTTTAGGAAATATTTTATCTTTTTAGATTTCATGTAAGAGAAATAAAATATTCTTTGCAAAAGATTTGATTAGGATTGTATTGCATAATAGAATAAAATATTTAAGTTTTACATATATTTTTTATTTGAAAAATCAGTAATCTTATTTTTGAAAATTACATTTAAAATTTCATTTAAAGGGGTGTTTGGTAGGAGGGGAAATTTTTTTTGCCAAAAAGTAAGGTGGGGAAAATCATTTGCTCATATTTAGTAGGAAGAACAATAAAAATAAGGTTAGAAAAAAAAAATTCCATCATTTTAATTTACACTGAAAAAGTGATATTCCTAGAATCCTGGATCTTGGGAAAATTATAAATATTTTTGGGACAAAATTGCCTTTCCTTTTCTGGACATTTCTTACACACTGCTCTTCATAACGAGGTCTTCACTCTGCTGCTCACCACCGCATGCGAAATACCCAGCCACTTGAAGCTTCTCTCCGGTAAGTTTTCTTCTCTCCGCCGGCGTGACTGTCGTTTCTGGTTTGTGATTTATCTGGGGTTATGTATTTTTTTTTTACCTTTTTGTTAATTAATAACGTTGTTTTTGGGGTTATTGATGAACATATTCAGATCCCTATTTATGTCTTTCTTTGCACTTAATATTCAGATCCAATTGATCCAAAGAAGTCAAAGTTTCTTTCTTGTTTGGTTTGGAATCCACTTCTGGTCTCGTGGTTAGCACCCTTTGCGTTCTCGTGGATGGAGTTGTTTTGGATTTTTCATGATCATATTTTGCTCATCCAGGACTTTCAGCTTGGAGAGACAGCTAGAACCTTACCTTATTGTCATCACATGTTTCACCTACCTTGTATAAATAAGTGGCTCTTTAGGCATGGTTCTTGCCATTACACAGAAGGGATCTGTAATTTTGTATATGCATATAACATTGACAGTAAGAAAAATCTTAAAACATTTTTCGATTAAAAGTATTATTTATCTCAAATTGCTTGTTATTTTTAAAAATCCAAAATACATAAATTATTATTCACTAAATCAACCTAAAAAAAATAAACGGTTTAATATCAAACGGGGAATAAGTAGTTAAAATATCTGTTGTGTATAATAAACCTCATAATGTTTATAATATCGTTCTAGAAGAAAACAGCAAAGGTGAGGTTATATTTGTAATATCACACTAGATTCCCAGTAATTTTTTACAATAAACTAAATATAGACTCAGTAAATTTGATTTAATATTTCCGGTAAAATTTTGCCCTACTAAACAACATTTTTGTCACATTCCCGGAATATTTACTTTCTCAGAATATTCTTGGTAATTGTGATTCCCAAGCAAAAAAAATTTTCTCTTGTACCAAACGTCTCCCGACGATTCCCATGGCAGAATACCTTCCAAGACATGGATTTTTTTTTCCACGCGGTGGAAAAATAATCATTCTTCACTTAGACCAAAATACCTTGACCCATCACCTTCATTCAAAATCATCAACCCTCTCTCTCTCTCCACAACCAAGTCTTTCTTTTGTTTTTTCCCTCATCCTATCATCTCATCATCCACAACAACCCCAAACTTCACACCACCAACTCCTAGCCACCGCCAAAGGCCACACCAACAACTTAGTTGCAATAAGCAATGGAGTCATCAAGTCCCTAATCATTTTTGGTGACATGTTATTCAGTGCTCACCAAGAGCACAAAATCTGAGTTTGAAAAATCGAAACCAATAATCAAAATCAATGATATCAAGCATAGCCACCCTTCCCACCCTTAAAGATCGGTTTTATTCCAAGAACTACGTTGAGGTTCAGAGGCACAAGAACTGCCCATAGGTTCATCACCGTGACATTGTTCTACTCTTGCTCTGTCCCATGACAAGTCTCTCCCTTACCCAAGAAGTTGGATAGAGAGAGAGAAAGCAAAGGTAAATGAAGGCAAAGAAAAAAATGATGCCTTGGGTGTGAGAGAGAGAGAAAGCTAATGTAAAATGAGACAAAAAGAGATTAGGGTAATTTTGTAATTTCGATCCATATTTTAAGCAATATTTTATCATCAACCAAATATAGCATAGTAAAAATAATCCAACATTTTCGAAAAAAATTTGGTCTACCAAACACCTTTTAGTAACTTAAACGGAAAAAAAATATCCCACCATATTTCCAGAAATTATTTTTTCGGTAAAAAAAAAATCTACCAAACGCCTCCTAAGGGTAAACGATTTCTGATTATTTTTTGGAAAAAAATTCAAATTTTAATATTATATCTTTTGGGCTTTTAGGAAAGAGAAAATGTTATTATTATAAATAGGGTTCATTGCATATTATTCATGAGAGAAGAATATACAGGAAAGAAAAGAGAATTAAATTGTCAAGATTAGGATTCATTCTTTTGGATTTTTTTTAGGTTAAAATGAATAATTTGTTCATGTATTTTTACCGAGTTCAAATTTTAGTTCCTCTGTTTATTTTTATTATATATCAATTCTTATATTTTCACTCATTTAGATTCTGGTCATTATCATTAAAATATTAATCCTTGTGTTTCCTACTCTTATAGTTTGTACTCAATAAGATACTTGATGCCTATTTATCATGAATAATTAATTGGTCCATTTGATTTTAAATTATGAAGGTATACAATCCAAATAAATAAAATCATAAGAACCAACATTAAAAATATATATAAGTACCAAATTTCAAGCCGAGTGAAAGTATAAGAACTAATTGTTTATTTTAACAATTTTTATATCATCATTTAGTATAGTTTTAACCCAAAATGATAAGCAAAATGTAAAGTATATTTATAAGTAATTAACAAAAAAAATTATTTAAGTTATTAATTTAAAAAGAAAAATTCCGTTGAAATGTAAACAATTGAAATTTACAGTAACCTCACGTCACGAGTCACGGCAAAGTTGTTAAAATTGGAGATTGGTGATAAATTTAATACTAATGAAAATGGCAATATATTATTTTAAGCAAATACTAAAACAGCAACTTGCTACTCGCGAGTGTCAAAACGTGAGAGATGAGTTGTCCGAATCCAATAGGAAGATTCTAGAAAATTGCAAATAATAAATAATCAATAATCAACCTTTGAACTACAAGCACAATCAATTTGACATTTGTCCCTGAATCACTACATGAGAGGCCCTTTACATTTTGTAACATCTTCTAATTGTAAGTTTTAAAAAGGAGAATTGAACGAGGGCCTGATTTCTTCATTACTCATTAGATTCTTCAACCAGTCTTTTTTATCCACAGTACTCTGTCATTTTTGAACTCGGATCAGAACAGTGCGAATAAAAAAAAAAACTTGATTTTTACCTGTTGATATTGGAGGGCATGTGAATTTTACCTTTTGGTGGAATGGTAAATAAAGACATCAGAAACTATGCAGAGAAATACAATTTGCTTTTGAAGTGCAATGTGCATGTGATACAAATACTCTACATTTACATTATAGTTGTTATAAGTTCGTTGTCATCATCAAAACAACTACAATTATGTGAAATCTCAATATAATCTTTAGCTTTCTTGCCATTTTGATACCCAATTTGATGTTGCCAACTTCAAATTATTGGAGAATTAAACATGATATTGAAGTAGGGGCAAAATTGATGAGTGAGGAATTCTTTTTCGGTCCTCTAGCTAGGTGCGTTAAACATTATAATCCATTAATCTAAACTGGGCTATAGTTCAGCTACATTACCCGAAATTGCAGCAATTCCAGGTTAGCAATTAAAATGTATCAAATTATATAGCAATATAGACCAATTTATTCTAAACTCTAGATGATAGTTTTGATTTTTGAACAGTTATAATCCATAAAAAAGTACACACAAAATTCCAAATAAGATATATAGTTTTGTTTTTGGGTTCCCTATAGTGTCTAAACCAGTGGCGGACCCAAACAATTTTATTTATGTCTGCATATTTAGCGATGGAGTTCGGTGGCAATGCCCCCGAAATTTTTTTAAAGAAAGTTTTAAATGTATTAAAAAAACAAAAAGAATATAAAAAAAAAAAATTGAAACTTACTACAAAAATAAAGTACATTTTGACCTCAACAAAAATCACGGGACTCAATTTAACCTTTAGAAAAAAATTGACTCGTGATTCCTCTTAGGGCTGGCAAAATGGGCTGAGCCCGCTGGGCTGGCCCGCCCCGCCTGCCAAACAGGGTGGGGTGGGTTGAGTTTTTCAGCCCACCAAACCCGCCCCACCAAACCCATCAGCCCGCCGGGCTCGGCCCGCCACGGGAGCAGGCTAGCCCGACAAACCCGTTTTTTTTTTATATTACCCAAATCAGATAAGATCAAATTATCAAAACATTTTCTTCACACACGCAAACAATCAGGCACCCACTGTCCACTGACCCACATGAAAGCGCTGTACACCAAAAAGTTTTTCTTCGATTCTAGAAATCTCTGACATTATTTGCTAATTGCTATTGCTTTTTTCCAGCTGGATCAATATTCTTGTTTGACCGAAAAGCACCTCGTTACTTTTGCAAGGATGGTCACCGCTGAATGTAACTAATTTTTATTATTCAAATAGAGTAATGTATTTGAGTTTGATTTTTATTTTGTTCCTTGTGGTTTCTCATATATACCTTTAGAATTTTTGTTGGACTTTCATATGCACATTAGGATTTTATGCAGATTTTTTATGCTGCAGATTTTTTTATGAATTTTTTTAATATTCTTACGGATTTTTTATGCAGAATTTATATTTTATAAATTTTTTTATGAATTTTTTTATTTTAGGCAGGTTGGCCCGTACCCTGTCAGCCCACTCATAAAACGGGACGGGTTGCTCAATTCAGCCCATTTTGTCAAAACGGGCTGGGGCGGGCTGACCCATTTTCGACGGGCTGGGCCAGCCCATATTGCCAGCCCTAATCCCTCTGAATTTCAAAATAGACCCATGTTAGTCTTTTTGAGGGATTAATATAGGTCTTCTTTGAATTTCAGAGGAACCACAATTTCGACTAACCGGGTCTATTTTGGAATTCAGAGAAACCGAGAGTCAACTTTTTTTTTTCCTAAGAGATTAAATTGGGTCCTGTAATTTTAATTTTTGTTGAGGACACAAAATATACTCCCTCTTTTTTTTTTCAGAAATTTGTGTGTACACTTGCACACACTTGCCCCAATGTCCAATACAGGTTCGCCCCTGGTCTAAACGAAGTGTCTTCTTGAAGCCCAAGTACCTGAAAGCATAAAATTTATAATTTTTTTAATAATTTAATATAGTTATAATATGAAATAGATCATTTTAGAGAGAGAAAATTAATTTTTAGAGAGAGAAAACAATTTTTAGAGGGAGAATATTTTTAAATATAAAAATCACATAATTTTTTTTTTTTAGAAATTTTAAATTAAATTTTATTTGTAAAGTATAATTATTATATTAATTTTTAAAGAAATGGTAAAATGATAAAAATATTTTATTAACCTTCCATTTTTCTTTCTTACTATTTTTTTAACTTCCAAATAAGGGAAGAGAATACCGTTCATTTCCCCTTCCTTCCTTCTCCTTGAATTTCTTTCTTTTTCCTCCGCTTGAAACTATCAAACAAAGCCTTAATCTCACAAGAGTAAGGATTCTATCAAAATTATATACATTCTTTCCCTCACTCTCATACACATTCACCTCGTTATCTTGTATAAGTTTACTATATCTTTGCATGTTGCTCCATTAGATAACAATTTTAACATCATACTCCTCGCACTAGGGGAATTTTCTTATAAATACCCCTTTTTTCCTGGATTCACAAAGTCTCTCCATTGTTGTTACTCTTTCATCTTGCATCCCTAATGACCGACCCAATATTACACACACCTCCCCCATTACTTGGATTAGTTTAATTTTTTTTTTTAATACAAGATTAGTTTAATATTAGTATTAGTTCATACATACTCGAGTTTCTCAAGCCTGCTGAATATTAAGTTCATCATCTCCATTTACGGGTTGACACTTTATTTTCACCAACATTTCATATCAATATGCAATTTAGATAATATAAGCTAATCAGGAGTTATCATTTTACTCAATTTTAAAATTGAATTTGACAAGGGATAAAAAAATTAATCTGATATGAAATGTAAACCCCTCTTTTGGGATGTTGGGATGGTAAGAGGCATGTGGGCTGGGACTTGGGCTTCAGGAACTCATATTAGGTTTGGTTCTGGTCCAGAGTGTGGCAATAATATATATATATATATATATATATATATATATATATATATATATATATATATATATATATAAATAAAGGAAACATATTCTTTGGAAACTTTGATGATGTGTCACTCGTGTTCACACTACATGTCATTTGAAAACTTTCCGTCTTTAGTAAATAATGGAAATTAAAAAATATAAAATTTAATTGAAAATTCAAAATAAAATCAATGGAAAATTATGTAAACAATTTGTGGTGGCAGACAACTCATTCAATATCTCACTACTTTCTACATTGAAATTTCCAAATTAATAATAACTCAACTCTTCTAAATTTTAATTTATGTTTAAATTTAAATTTTGAATTTGAATTTTTAACTTTTTAATAGTGGAAAAACTTTTGGAAAATTTTTGGTAGCAGACAGCTCATTTAATGTCTCACTACTTTTCTTTTGTTGTATATCCCACTATTTTTTGCATGGGTAATTGTTAGCCCTATTAATGCTGCATAAAAAAAACTAAAACATTAAAAAGATATTGTAAAATAACAAAATTATTTATATTGTAAAATAAATTCGAAATTTGGAAATAAATTAAATGGAAAATTATGTGAACAATTTTTTGCGGTAGACAACTCATTTGATATCTCATTGCTTTCTACATTGGAATTTCCAAATTAATAATAACTCAACTCTTTTAAATTTTGAATTTATGTATAAATTCGAATTTTGAATTTGAATTTTTAACTTTGTAATGGTGGAAAAAAATTTGGAAAATTTTTTGTGGCTCATATAATGTCCTACTACTTTTCTTTGAGAGGGGATATTCTTACTATCAAAATTTTCTACTACTAACTTACTATCTATCTAATCACCATTGAATCAAAGAGAGAGAATGCAAAAAACTTTTTCAAAAAAGAGAAAATGTTGATCAAATGGTGATTAGATAGGTAGTGAGTTGGTAGTAGAAAATTTTGGTAGTAAGAATATCCCACCTCCTTTTCTTTTGTTGTACATTATAAGTAAAAAAACCTCTACTTTTCTTTTGTTGTATATCCCACTATTTTTTTATGGATAATTGTTTTTTTTTTTGGATTGCTCCACTGGTTTCCGGGGCTTCGTCCCGACTATGTCCAGTCTGACCCGGGTAGGTTACCTAGCATTGACAGGTGAGTCTCCCAGCGAGGATTTTCTGCATACACAAGGTCTCGAACTCGAGTCCTTCCTTAAGCGAACCCAAGTACCTTACCACTTGAGCCAACCCCCGTTGGTAATTGTTAGCCCTATTAATGTTGCATAAAAAAACAAAAAACATTAAAAAAATATTGTAAAATAACAAAATTATTTATACTGTAAAATAAATTCAAAATTTGGAAATAAATTAAATGAAAAATTATATGAACAATTTTTGGTGGCAGTGGCTTTCTACATTGGAATTTCTCAATTAATAATAACTCAACTCTTTTAAATTTTGAATTTAGGTTTAAATTTAAATTTTGAAATTGGAATTTTTAACTGTCATGTTTGGAAAACTTTTGGAAATTTTTTTGTGGTAGACAGCTCATTTAATGTCTCACTACTTTTCTTTTGTTGTATATTATGATTAAAAAAGACCTCTACTTTTCTTTTGTTGTTCATCCCATTTCTTTTTGCATGGATAATTGTTAGCCCTATTAATGCTGCATAAAAAAATAAAAAACATTAAGAAAATATTGTAAAATAACAAGATTATTTCGTGTATAAATAGAATGTGTTGCTGGGTCTTTTTATTTGGTGATTTGGTAATCAGCTTCTGTGCACATATTTTTCTCTTCTCTTTCTGTTTATCTTCTTCATCTTCTCAAGTTGTTCTTCTATTAGATGAACATGTAATAATTTTCATTTTTTGTTGGCAGGTCGGTTGTAAAGCAAAGTCGACGGGATGATTTTGAATTCTATCTTTTTACAAGGAAAAGGCTACCCAGATATTCCTACTAAAAGGTGTGAAAAAACATTTTCACGTCCCTAAATTATTATTCTTTAAAGTCATATCTTTTTGTTTGACATTATGCATTTTTTTTTCTAACAGTTTTTTGCGGCATACTAAAAGTTATTATTTAGATTGACGTATTTACATATATGATCTAATCAATATTGTGTCTTCAATATTCTTTCAAGACAAGAGTAAAGTTGAAGCCATGTTGCTTAGATGCTACCTGCAAATGGAGGTTCCACAATGGAGGTAATAATCAATTACGTTCCCTGACATTTGTCTTTTTTTTAACTGGATTGAGATTGTAAATTGTGTGTCTTCTCTTAATGTTGCTAATGAAGGGTGGAGCTAAAGCTCATGCTGCATGGAGGAGTTAAGTTTGAGATTGAAGCGTATATACTTAAAGGATATTATCCTCCAACTAATTTCAAAAGAAAGACAACATCGTAGCAGATGCCAATTTTTTCAACGTATTTCAAATTAGATTAAGTTGATTATGATGGTAAAACATATAAAGATTGATTAACACTTTCAAGGCATAGACTTGGTTTTTCTATCTCTCAACAACAATATTTTGTGTTAAGTTCGGTAAAGTGGAATCCCAACCTTATGGTATTTGGAAAAGGAAAATAAAATCCTTCAATTTATTTAGAGTATTGGTTCATTACTTCTCGGTTCATTACTCAAAATTATTTTAACCAAATTAAGATTTAAGATATTTGTAAAGATTTGGATATAATGAATATTAATATTACATCCTTAAAGCAATCATATCGTGTCTTTGAGTTCACTAAGTAAATAATTTAAAACACGATATGATGGCTTTAAGGATGTAATATTAATATAAGATTGTCTTTTAGTATATGCTTATGCATTTAAGATTGCAATATATGCTTATGCACATATTTTTCTCTTCTCTTTCTGTTTGTCTTTTAGTATATGCTTATGTATTTAAGATTGCAATATCACACTTTGACCAAGTGTGACGTAAATAATTTAAGATTGCAAGATCACCAAGTAAGTAATTTATAATATTTTTTATGAATGTCTAAATCAATTGGTTAAAATAATTGAAAAATAAGAAAAAATAAATAGAGTAGGTCATGAGTTATCTCTAGATATCCCAAACTGAAAATGAGCACGTATGCAGATCAAACCAAAAGAAAGAAAATGAATAGATATGGCTTAGAATTTTTACTTTTTATAATTTAAGCAAACGATTATAAAACAGAAAAATATTTCTGCAGTTAATGCAGATAAGTTATCTGCATTTTCTTTCAAAACGACGTCGTTTTCGAATTGAAAAATTAGAAAATTATAATTATAAAGACTATAATAACCCTGAAATAAATTAAAATTACAAAAATACCATGATTTCTACCCAAAACGACGTCGTATTGGCCTTACTGCAGATAACTTATCTTATCTGCAGTAACTGTAGAAAAAATGAACCCTTATAAAAATGTGAAATTTTTTAATTAGACAATAGTTGTTCACCTTCTCATTATATAAAAGGCTTTAATATTTCTACAGTGAATGTAGATAAATTATCTACATTCACTTTCAAAACGATATCGTATTGAGTTGAAAGATGAAAAAATTATAATGAGAAAGACTATTATAACCCTAAAATAAATTATAATTATAAAAATACCTTAATTTCTTCTCACAACAACATTTTTTGGACTCAATATAAATAATTTATTTATATTAATCACAGAAAAACGAACCCTAGAAAGAGTTGGGTTTTATTTGGACTCACAAAGGCCGGCAAGCGAAGAAAAATACAACACGAAAACCATAACAGAGGAGGGTTATATTAGTTTTTTTTTTTTTGGACATTACAGGGAATCGAACCGCATACCTAATACATCCTAAACACACCCAACACCACTAGGCTATCCCTAGTGGTGCGGGTTATATTAGTTCTTGAAACACTAAAATTATTATATAAATTTTTTAAATTTACATTATATAAGTTAAATTAATTTTTAATTATGTATAAAAAATTAATTTTTAATTTATTTAATAAAATACATATTTTAAATACTTATATTATACTTTTATTTTGTAAATCATAACATGATTGAATATTGATGTCTTGTAAAAACTAATTTAATTATTTAAACCTGTCAATAAAAAAAATCAATAGAGAAGATGTACGTCGAGTAGAAAAAGATGAGGTAAGTGTCCAATTGGAGAAATTCTTTCCCTGAAAGATTCTTTTTCTCTTTACAGAACATTGCTTCCATCCACTTTACGACGATTTATTGTCTCACAAGCCAGATAATCTTGTCCAATTCAGTGAAAGCAGACACAATAAAGTGTTCATTCCAAAACACAAACAAACAAAGGGGTGCATTTTTTTTTAGAATATGGTATTATTTTTTTGAAATTGTAAAGTTTATATTAAATATTATAAACTTATATATATTGAATAATAATAGATAGGGTTTAAAGATAATTTTATTTCCTGCGTACACGTAAAAGTGTATGTTAGTAATTTTGGAGATCACTTGTTCTCTTCATCATCCGAGGTGAGATTTTTAAGCCCCACTTTTGGTATCATCTTGAATTTTTTAAGTAATTGCAGGAATCAATACATTATTATGAAGTTAAATTGTTCATAAGCTCTGTGTGTGTCTGTGAAACCAAAGCCTATTATTTCACAATTGGTGTTGGTCAGATTAGGGAGAGAGAGAGAGAGAGGAGGAGGAGGAAATATTTTACTCAATTTGCTTTTCAATCCCGATTATTTGCATATTGCTTGAACATGCTTTGGATGGTTGAGACTAGAGATATATGCAAACAAAAAATTAGATAAGACCAATTGTTGGGTGAAGGTCGTGTTTATGGTTTTATATTTCTCTAAGATGATGACTTATTTTAAGTAGTTTTAATTGGACTGCAATCCCATTTACTGCCATCATTAATTCCTTGAGGTTTTATATTATCCATTAAACTTTGCAATTTTCATGTGGTTGCATTGTTCAGTTGCTTGAAAAGCTTCATCATAGATGGAGTTCAGTGGAGAAACAACCATACCCGGCAATGTATTCTAGTATATATGGAGGTATAATACATGATCCAGCAATGATGGTAATCCCCATCGATGATAACATGGTACATAGAGGATATGGTGTGTTTGATACGGCTATTATTTTAGATGGGTAATGCTAATTTTTGGTTTACTCTATACAACTCAATACTATATATTTATGAGACAAAGCATTGATTTTTGCATTTGAAACATATTTTTCTCTGATCTTGGTGTTTATGTCTGATACCTCTATGAGTTGGATGTTCACCTTGATCGTTTCTTAAGGTCAGCCTCCAAAGCAAAGATACCCTCTCCCTTTTCTCGGTCAACACTTCACAGCATTCTGATACAACTAGCTGCAGGTCCTGGTTATTTCTTGTTATCATCATCAGGATGTCCAACATCTGCATTCTATGCAGTAGTAATTGACCAAGATGTTTCCCAGCACAAAGAAGGGGTTAAAGTGATTACTTCCAAAATAACAATGAAGCCACCACTATTTGCAACAATGAAAAATGTGAATTATCTTCCTAATGTCCTTTGAAGGTCCAAATGGGAATTTTGCTTTTATAACTCAAGAAAAGGAACTTGTCATGCCTTTGTTTGATAATATTCTACATGGTTGCACTGCAAAAAGGCTTCTTGAACTGGCACCTAAATTGGTTGATCAAGGGCTTCTCAAAGGTGTATCAACTAAAAATCTGACTGTGGATGAAGCTAAAGCTGTTGCTGAAATGATGTACGTAGGAAGCACACTTCCTGTGTTGCCTATCATCATGTGGGATGATCAACCTATTGGCAATGGTAAGTTAGTAACAGTAATTTTCTGCTATCAATCTGTCCTTGAATGGTATGAAGCCTTAACCTTGGATGCTTTCTTCTCATTATTGATGCACATGACATTTATTATATGTAGTTTTGACAAAATTCCCGATTCATACCCGTATAAGAATAACAAGTCTTACATTTTAAATTTTAACATTTAATCTATTTGCATTTAACTGCTCTAATTTATTAGTAACATCATTAGATGCAAATGGAATCAACAACTAAAATTGAGAGTCTAATTTACACGGGTGTAAAATAATCTTGTACTTACACTTTGTCCTTTGTATTTATTCAGTGATGAATTTTTGACAGGAAGGGTTGGAGAACTAACAATGTTACTTTCGGATTTGCTATGGGATGATATGGTAGCTGGCCCTGACACAGAGAATACCTGTTCCTTACGTTTAGTGAACCTACAAAGTCGTCAAATAAAAGGCCTGCAACAGCTTTCTTCTCATTTGAATACGTTGTGTTCCTAGGAATTCTTCTCGTTGCACAGATTTACCGAGAGGTTTCTCTTTGTATTTGCTTTATGTATTTCAATTGTGAACGAGTCCTGAAGTGAAGCAGCTGAAGTTTCATGCAACACAAAATTTATGTTACATTTTGTTGAAATCAAGACTCTGCACTGCAGAGTACAGACTTGTTAAGTGTACGTGAATTGTAAAGAACCAATTCAACCCAAAAGCTTAAGCTATTAGGTGAGGCTAATTAATGGTTTTATATATCTCAACACGCCCCCTCACACGAGAGATCACTGGGCTTAAAGAGTGGACAATGTACAGGCTCACTTACCTGTGCGAACAAAGAAATTCCACTTGAAAGAAAGTGGAGGGCGAGGATCGAATCCGGGACACGAGACTCTGATACCATGTAAAGAACCTTGGGATATGAGGCTAATTAATGGTTTTATATATCTCAAGATGTATAATATATGCATAATAGTAGTGGTACGTGATCTCTCTTATAGTTAACTAAGTATTAAAGAATGTTTATTTTAATGAACCAGCAAAAAAAGTGTTTATTTTGCTTACCAAATAATAAATAAATAAAAAACTGCGTATCAAAGAGAAATTCTAGTCTCGTTTGACTATTAGGATGACAATAGTTGGATTTTATATGGCTCTTACAATGTGGATTTAAGGGTTTCTCAAATGTTAACTTCTTCACTAGCGAGTAATTAGTTATGTTAACTTTGTAATTAAGTTATATTAATATTTAGTTAAAAAGGAAACAAAGTGAAATGAAAACATATTGGTGAGCCAAACTTTAGGTTCATTTTCACATAATTAACAATGCTTCTTTCTGAAAGCACATTTCTATACAAGCATATGCTGGGTTGATGTGCAAAATAATTGTTGGCGTTGGAGTATATTTCCAGATAGCTCATACAATACAATTGAATTCTAATTAAGCTTCTATAAGATTGATAAATTGAAAGCCATCATAAATCTTTCATCAAAGTTGGACTTTCATAAGACAATATTGTTTCTCATTGACTGTCCAAAGGGAACTAGAATGAGCAATGAGATATTTTCTGTAAACTTATTCACATAGCAGCAGCCTAATTATGCATTAAGAAAATTACAAATAATGCGCAAAAGAGATCATTTATGTATTGGCTTATTCTCCCACATTTAAGAGACAACAATTAGAAAATACTAATCAATGTAGTCTGTCAGTGTCAAAATCTGGATTTAACTGAGAAACACCTCTAGTTATACAGCATTGCTGTCACTAAATAAAACTAAGAGAAATAAATAAATAATAATAGCACTAACAGAAAATAGAAAAAACAATTTCTTACAGTGATATATGTACATTTAATCATTATAAATGCAATTGTGCACAGACTGTTGGGAGTTTTCTGGATCATCAAAAGGAAAAGTATTACTATTTATAGATCATCAAGAGAGGGGGAAAGAGGCAGATTTTAGTAAAGGTGATCTCAGTTTGAAAGTAAACAACAAATAAGTATTGGGATAATGGTAGATTCTATTTCTATACAACAAGTACCACAAAGATATAAATCAGACACAAATGAAATTGAAGAACTTCCTTTCAAAACATGTTAAATCAAGATGCAAGGGTGAATAACAAAGAAAAACCTAGAAAGTAAATTAAATATTGTTAATATTAATTTTTAAAATCTGAGTCATTTAAACTGTCTCCCAAGCGTTGTTCCAGAAAACAAATGGATACGAACAACTTGTGAATGGAGGATCCTGTGAAGAGTGAAAACGAACACGTACGTGTGGAGTTGGTTGGCAGAGACAAGACACAGTTTGATTCGATCTCCTCAGCAACAAAGAGAATGAACAAACATTAGCAAACCAATAAGCTGTTCATTCAGTTCCTCCTTCTTCTCTTTGCTTCGTTCTGTTTTATCGATACTGTTAATTTTTTACTGATTTTATTGATTAATTCGATCGAGTTTGGAGAGAAATGCAAACAGACAGAAGAGAGTAACAGAGAGATTTGAAACAAAGGTAGATATAAAAAGCTGTCTAATTGAACCGCTCTTGATACAAAAAGCTAGATACATCAAACAGCAAAAGAGAGAGTAACAGAGAGATTTCATTTTTTTCTTCAAATTTTGTTCCTCTGAAATTCATCACTCTATATTAATAATCAAATATAGAGTAAAGTAATTATTCAACAAATATTGCAGTATCCAATTTAAAATTTTTTTTTTTAAAATCAACTCATATTTCCTTAGAAATTTAATTCTTTTGAGGGACAAGAGGAGTCATTTTTGAATTTTAAAAAAAATATATAATTTCAATTAAATTGATCTATTTTGAATTTCAGAAAAATTACAAATCAATTTTTTATTTTAAAAAATTAAAATGGATCCGATAATTTTTGTTTACTACTCAAAATATATTTTCCTTTGTAATATACACAACCTAGGTGGACATTCTTTACACAAGAATAAGCACCGGACATGGGTTGGTTGAACTTGAAGGGTTGAATACGAGGAACCTGTCTCTTTCCAACAGTTAACTATTAAATGAGGTAGAAGACACGGTTACGTGCCGCTGCATTTAGTTCAAGTTTAATTATTCTACATGAAAAAAATTATGCCTATCATAGTACTAGTAGTGTTTGAACAAGACATTAAATGCACAACATTATATTGTTATTATAATACGAAGAAATTTTTTTAAATTAAAATTGTCTTTAAAGTAAATAAAGGTAATATGTAATCACATTTAAATTTTAGTAAATTAAATTAAATGAAAAATAAATATGTATTTACTATCTCATTTTAATTACAAATTCATTTTGAAAGAGTCTTTGGCCAATCGTTGTTTTTAGATGTTATTGTGTAAAGATCAATGATTTTCCCAAGCAAAAGTAAACAAATTCCATAATATGTTTTTTAGGGGGTATTTGATAGAGGAAAAAAAAAATTTAGTCAAGAATCTCAATTTTTAAAAATATAATTTTTACATTCAGTTTATAATAATATCAGTAAATTTAAAATTTAAAAAATTCAGTTTATCAAAATTCTTGAAGAATCCTACATACTAAACGTCTCCTAAAAAAAAGTCAGTATGACATAATATTGTACGTTTCATAGTACATGCTATCCATTAAAAAAAATGCCCAGTAAGCCTTAGACATACAAGGAAGCACCTACGGGCTAAGGAAGTTTTAATCTGACGTGTAAAACAAATAAAACAAGCTATGTAATAAGAAGTACAATTCCCAAAAAATAAATAAATAAATAAATAAAAAAAGGCTAAAAAAAGCAAATCACATTTATAAGAAAGTATTCAAGTTTAAGGGAATGAGATATCTTTCCATGGTGCATTGGTGCAGCAGCACCCGGTTCTTCTGTTATATAAAGGGGGTAAAATAGATATTTTAATAACAAACAGGGATAAAATAGTCATTTAGTATGAGAGGGACTATGATTTGTTTAGATAGTCCAGAACCATTTTAAAAATTACGCAAGGGAATTAGAGCATACCATGAGAAGACAGGGAGCTAATGTGAGATTATTTATCGGGCACCAACGTTTTTTTTATGGCCTTTTAGTGTAAATGGAAGAGTAAAAGTGAAAAAAAAAATAACAAGAATAAAAAGAGAAAGCAAAAATTAATGTTATGAGAGGGAGCACCAGATTATTAGGTGATCCTGGACCATAATAAATATTTTCCCAATAAAAGGTCGACCGAATTATACACGGCAAGTTACCTGTTACCTGTATTTGCTACTTCGTCAGAAAAAAAAATTCTAATTTTCTTTGTGCATTTCTTTTTATTTTTTTACCCAAGTGAAAATTTATTTACCGAAATGTCTTGTTTTGATAAAAGGAAATGAATAATTACTTTTATGATTTTATTAACTACTTATCACGTGTAATCTTAAATTTAATATATTAGTGAGTTATGAAAAATTATAAATTATTATGTAGGAGTCATTCATTATGAATAATTTACGTTAATCAATCTTAAAAACATATAAGTTGACACCTGCTTTTTAGAGTTAATAAATATTAAAAAAGTATTTAAAACGTACATATATCTTATTTGACAAAGCAATTAATTAAGCCTTATTAGTAAAAACTCGCAATTATTTGTTATAAAAATTTTCTCAGATGATCTTAACATATTAATTTTAAATAAGATTGTTGCGGTTTAAACCTTTGTAATTAGTTGTTCTCCTTTTTTTGGGTACAGAATTAGTTGTTCTTTTTTTTTTTTTTGGGGGGGGGGGGGGGGGTAAAGAATTAGTTGTTCTTTTAGTTTAGTACGTAAAGCATAATTACACTCAAGTCTTAAAGACTAAGGCCAATAAATTGTTAGTTACATAGCAAATTGTTTGTTTTGAATGTTAGTAACTAGTGGTTAAAAGGCACCGGTTAATATTAGTGGTTAGTGGTGTGACTTGGTGTGACCTTACGTAGTCCATGGATATTGTTCACTACTGATAACGGAGAACTGAACTGATATAATCTATTAATGTTGTCCACTTCTTCATCACTCATTGGAGTGGTTCACCTGCTTTTGGTTTTGGTCTGCAATCATCTATAATCATCAACCATTAATTTGGTTCTTGTCTGTCATCAATTGATCTTATCTTCATAGCACTCTTGAATAGACTCTATAATGGAAGAGTCTATAAAAGGGTGCATCTTCAGCTTTATGAGTGACTGAGCTCACTCTACTAAATGTACACCATCTGTGTTGTAAAGAAGAGTTTAAAAGACTCAAGTAAAGATTTTCGTATCAATTACAGAAACTACTCAAAAAAAAAAAATGGCCATAGATATTTATGATCTATTATATTTTGTATTTCAGTAGAGGTTAGGACTTACATTGAATACTAATTTCTCACGTGCCTACTAGTATGCCCACTTTCAGTTTCAGTCTTATGTGTTGCTTCTTCTGCCTGACTCAATTTTTTGTTGTTGTGCATTGCAGACTTAGTTCTAGAGCTCTGAAAGGCAAAGAAATTGAGCTGATTTTAAGCTGTTATCCTCTATTAATAATGGGGAATATTAATCTTATGTTACATGAGAGTATTATCTATGCTATAGAGAGAGTTTAAGTGGGGTCCACCATTAAAAAGTAAAAAAAAAAAAAAAAAAAAGGCTGCGATTTTCGATGTGAGAGAAAATGAGATAATTACCTCATGTAAAATGAGAATAGTATTTCCCATTAATAATAAGTAATGTTGTATTTGTACTATTGGTTTTATTTATCAGTGCTTGTAATTAATACTAAATATTATATGAAAAACAGCTTGGGTTGAAGAAACGAATAATTGAGGTAGTAGTCATATCCAATGTCTACCTCGTAGAGTCATAGTGGTCAGTGTGAAATGTAAGTTCTGTCTAGAAATCATAAAAAATAATACATATTGAGTTGATGACAATCTAAATTATGTATAATCACATCACAGAATCAATCGCCAAATCATCAAGGTATGCAAGTTGAGCCAAGGAAATTTGAGGAGTCCATGTAGATGTAGATCATGTTGTGCATTGCTATCCACGTTTTTTTTTTTTTTTTGGTAAGCTATTGCTATCCACGTTTTAGTAATAACCAAGTGCATCGTGCAAACAAATAAACTGCTACTAATTATAAAAGTCATGATTACCCAGTTCAAATTTTAGTTCCTCTGTTTATTTTTATTATATATCAATTCTTATATATTCACTCATTTAGATTCTGGTCATTATCATTAAAATGTTAATCCTTGTTTTTTCTGCTCTTATAGTTTGTACTCAATAAGGTACTTGATGCCTATTTATCATGAATAATTAATTGGTCCATTTGATTAATTTAAATTATGAAGGTAGAAAATTCAAATAGATAAAATCATAAGAACCAACATAAAAAACATACATAAGTACTAAATTTCTAGCCGAGTGAAAGTATTAGAACTAATTGTTTATTTTAACAATTTTTAAATCATCATTTAGTATAGTTTTAAGCCAAACTGATAAGCAACATGCAAAGTATATTTATAAATAATTTTAAAAACATGAATTATTTTAGTTATTAATTTAAATTTTTTTCCGTTGAAATGTAAACAATTGAGATTTAAAGTAACCTCACGAGTCCCGACAAAGTTGTTAAAATTGGAGATTGATGATAAATTTAAGAGTAAATATTCTCTTTGGTCCTCGGCAAATTTCACGATATTCGTTTCGTTTTAGTCCCTCACAAATAAAAAGGTCCGTCGTGGTCCTAAAAAATTCAAAATAGACCCATTTTAGTGCTTTTAGGAACTAATATGAGTCTTTTTTAAATTTGTAAGGGACCACGATTTCAATTAAATGAGACTATTTTAAATTTTTTAGAGACCATGACTTTTTTATTTGCTAGGGACTAAAACGGACCTCAAAAAATTTGCTGAGGACTAAAAAATGTATTTACTCTAGATTTAATAGTAATGAAAATAGTAATATATTATTTTAAGCAAATACTAAAATAGTGACTCGTCACTTGCGATTGTCAAAACGTGCGAGATGAGTTGTCCGAATCCAATAGGAAGATTCTAGAAAATTGCAAATAATAAATAATCAATAATCAACCTTATTATGGCTTGGCTGATGCATTTTTTGTTGGACCACCACAGTGATGAGCATATTCCCCCTCCTACTTCCTAATCATATTATTGCTCAACCAACAACCACATTTAGTGGCCAATATTAAATTTATTTTTAAATACATCTTAAATTTTTGTAATGAGAGATTCAATTTCAATTCAATTTGGTTAAAAGCAACAATTGACCATCTCATATTAAACTTTCACGTTACTTTTATACATTTTTTTTTACAAAAATTTAATATCTATCAACAAAGAAATAGAAATTAAATTTTCATGTAACAACGTCATGTAAAAAAAAAAAATCATTTGATGATATCCCCAATTCTGAATAGATAAACAAAATAATGTATTTATCTCTCTATTTATCAAAATTTATAACGAGAGAATTAAGATTACAATAATGCTTTGTCATGTGTGTATCGCTATTTTGATAGACATTAAATAAATAAGGTCCTATATTTTTCTTCACATATTTTCACATGGTTGGAAATTAATCTTCTCATGTCAGTTTTTAAAAAATTTTGTCTATAATCTTCTAAACATGAAATACGAAATACGTGAGACATATATATATATATATATATATATATATATATATATTATTCTTAAAATAGGATATCATAAATTTATAATAATATAGTATTGAACTAGTGTATTACTCATTACGCACGAGAGAAAAAATCAATTTGTTTATTTAGTAAAAATGAACGTAAATTTTAAACAAGTTTTCCTAATATATTTTTTTTGAACATAAACACTTAATTATGCCATGTAAGATACAAATAATAATTTTAACGTGTTTTTTCAGTCTCAAATTAAACGAGGAAACAATACTTTAAAATAATGTATCTATTCTCTTTATAGTCAGATAACAAAACAGATATTATTAATGCGACCATAATAAAATAGAAGAGAGCAATTACTAAAGATTTAATTAAAGAGAAAAATATTTCTGAAACAACTTGAGATAAGTTTATCTTCAGCTATCTCAAAATTACGTCATTTTATTTATTTATTTTCTTACATTAATTGATTCACCTTTGAATGATTATCCCTTTTTCTCTTTATTCTTTTATCACCATTAATTCATCTTTATACGGTTATGATTTAATAGTCGGAGATAAGATTATCTTAAGTAGCTTGAGGAATGATAAGGTCTAATTAAAACATAAAAAAGAAAAAAACTATTCTTATGCAATATAAAAGTAGTTTTATTTTCAATAGACACGTCAAAAATCGTGACACTTTTTTTTTAAATGACAGGCCCCGCCGCATATGTGTCTACAACATAAGAGATCTTCTATGATACAACATCAGATTAGATAAACCAAAAAAAAAAAAAAAAAGTAATTTTTAATTTAATATTAAATGATAGTTATAATAAACTCCATATTAAATGATAGTTATAATAAACTCCAAGCATTGTTACATTAACGACTCTACTTCTTCTCTCTTCATTTTTTTTTTGTTAAACACTTCTCGCTTCATTTTATTAAAGTCATATATAACGTTAACGTTCACATTTATCCACGTGTCTAATTCTCCCGCTCCGTCCATCTATCCGTTAACCTACCCTCTCTCTCTCTCTCTCTCTCTCTCTCTCTCTCTCTCTCTCTTCTGCAACTCCTCCGCCATTGAACTACAAGCACAAATCAAATTTCTTCATTTCGAATAAAGAAAAAAAAAAAACACAGTGAATACGCATTCATTTATCGGAATGGGGAAGCTACTCTGTGATTCAACCACCGTCGCCGAACCATTCCAAGGTTCGCCGCCGGCGGCGCTTCCTTGGAGGGATCCGAAATCGCCGCCGCCGATGGAAGCCATCGGAACCGTAGATCTAGTCGTTCCGGCGAACGTGACGGGTAGCACCTTTGCCGGCGGCTGGGAAGACGTTGTCGGCCTGGAGGAGCAGCAGAGGCGCCACCTGCAGAGGCTCCATGCCAAGGGCGTGCTCTGGAAGCCACCACTGGAAGAGGAAGACTCATCCTCCTCGTCGCCGTCCTCCTCCGGTCTCAGATCCGTCGTCTTCAGCCTCTCCCACGGCGGCGAGGTCTCCGCCGACGGGAACTGCCTCTTCACGGCATCTCGGAAGGCGATGGGAAGCGAGGACGTGGACGCGCGGGAGCTGAGAAGGAGGACGGTGGCGAGGTTCTTGGAGGATCTTGGATCTGCGGGTTTTGAGGAGAGAGACGGGATCGACGATGCGATTCGGCACATGTACTCGCCGGATCTGAAAAACGGGTGGGGGATTCATGTTGTTCAGGAGGTGAAGTTGTTGGCTAAGAAGGAGGATCGATTCGCTCTTGATTCGGCCATCGACGAGCTCGTTCACCTCGGCATGCAAAGGTATTGCTTGCTTCCTTGTGCTCCGTCTTTTCTTTTCTTTTGAATCGACGGATTTTGCATAATCTGGATGTTATTTTCTTGAATTAAAAAGAAGAATTTAAAAAATTAGTTGTTCTTTGTTCAAATTTTTCTCTTACTTTTTTGCATTAATTGATTCTGAGTTTTTTTTTCCTTCTTTTATGGGTTTGAGAAGTGTGGAAAAAAATAGGCATAGAAATGTGCATTGTTAGTTAGATTAGAAAATTCACAGGTAAAATTGTGTAAAGAAGAAAGAGAATGAAGAATAAAAAGTTATTGTTTCTGAACTGCATTTCTTTTTTCCTGCTAAAAATGAGATACTTGTAATAGATACATGTTTTGATTTGAGAAGTGTTGAAATGGGGCATGGAAGTTTCATAATGATGTTTGTTTCGTTTGGTTTTGCTTGTTTTCTTTACTATCTACTTTTTTCTATTGAAGAGAAATGGCGGCGGAGTCTATTTACAAAGAGAGATGTATTCCCGTGAATGATGGTCCAAGTTGGGCCAAATACATGTTGATCTCTGGTTCTCCTGATGATGAATATGATATCATCACTTTGCAATATACTGAGGAGGGTTTGTTATCTGTAGATGAGAATAGAGGAGGTCGTGCCGCAGCTTTCGGAGATGATATTGCAATTGAGTGCCTTGCTACAGAGTTCAAACGAGAGATATATGTGGTAAGAAATCCAGAAGCTTTCAATGGAGACCTGGAATTGCTTTTTAGTGTCTGTGTGTATTCCTGTTGCACAATTTGTTGTATGATCTCTCTGGGATCCCTTACTTTCTTTTAATGGATCAAGTTATTTCGTTGATTTAAGAATATTATTTGACAACAATTCTTAAATTCCTATTTGTGTTAGGTGTGCAGTGTGATGTAGAGAAAAGTTTAATTTCTTTGTTCTGCTGCATGTCAGTTCTCGACTATAAAGCAAATTGAAAATTACGTTAATTTTATTGTAGAGAAATTTTCATAATATATTTTATGTCTAGGGTTTTGTTCTATACTTCTACTGCATCCAGGAATTAAATGAATCACTCCATGATACTCAATTAATTATTAATTGAATTGAATAGTATGAAGCTGGAGTCCTGGCCTGCCATTGCAGATATGTTTGACACTTAATTATTTGTTTGTTTCGGTGCATCAATGAAATATGGTACTGTGTGTTGGAGTGATTACCGACTGTTAGGTGAATGTAAATTATTTGTGGCTTGCTCAATTTCATACTTCTATTTGTAGGCTTTATTATGACCTGAAATCATTGCTTACGAGTCCTTGTAAATGGGAGTTCTTTTGGGGTGATCTGAGTTTCCTGTTTTCCCATTTTTGATATGGGTATTCATCATGAGTTCTGATATAATTACACGTGATATAGTGAAGACTGAATGACATGATCAGGAATCTTAAAAAATGAAAAATACTGCAAATGCAAAATTCATCCCTTTGTGCTGTTTAGTTTGTGCTCACATTCACAAGTAATCATCGGTCATAATGCTTCCAACTGAATTTGTTCGTCATTTTTAGGTTCAAGCTCATGGTTCAGATGCCATGGTTGATGAAGAAAATTGCGTTTTCTTCCTTCCGCATCGTCCAAGGAGCCAAATTACAGAACTTCCCTTCTTCCTCTTTATGAAAGGAACAGGTGAATGGAGATCAAATTTCAATACATATGCTATTTCTGTTCAAGCTTTCAGTAGTTATTTATTTTCGGTTAGGTTATGTTTTCTCTATTTATCGCTCGTTTCATTCTGGACAAAGGTTCAATCAGCAGAAGAGAAAAATTTTATTGTCTTTACCATTTTTTTCATGTTCTATTTTTCTTTTTAAAATTTGAAATATTTGAATATTTCTTCCAATTTTCTAAACAAATTTTAACTTACAGGTTGGTGCGGTGCTGGAGCCGACCACTATGAGCCCCTGATTGCTCATCCATCCTATCTTGTTTCCCAAGAAAAGGTTGCTGTGGTACTGTAAGGCTTCTGGGCCTGCAATTTTGTGGAGTAGAGGTTGAGTAGAATTAGAATTTCTTCACCCTATTTATGGCCCCTCTTAAAATGTTAGGCCTGCAATCTGGTTCTGCTGAGTACTGATTTTGGTCCCCAGGAGAATCTCATTCTGTAGCATTTATTTTGTTACTGACATTTAGAATCAAGCATCTTTGACTCCCTTGACATTTGACAAGCAGGTTAGCCTGCAGTTTGAGCAACCCTAGAGTATTGTAATAGTTTCACCGGCTTCTGTTTTTGTTTTTCCTGTTGTTGAGTTGATTAGAGGGTTACACCGTCTAGGTAGTGATGTGTTGTTGTTCAAATTGGAAGAGTTGTATCTCAGTGGATTTCGTCACATTAATGAAGTGGCTTCTTTTCTGGGCTTCTATAGTCATTGCATTTTCATCGCATTGCATTTTATGGGCTTCTTTTTGCCGTCACATTGAAGTGGATAATGTTGCAATTGTAGTTCTCGAAAAAATTCAAGGTGCATATGTTGTTCAGTGCGACGGTAGTACATTTTTACTATCATATGTAGGCGAATTCTGAGATCTTAGAAATTTGCATAGGATCCGTCTAGGGGTGCACCAAAAATTTGTTCATAGTTCTCTATGTCTGGATGTTGGTAAGCTTTGGAAATGTTATATACGAGCAGCTGATTCATTTTGTATCAATGAAATGTGATTCTGTCATTGTTTTAAAATATGAATAATCATTTCTTGCAATGCAATTTCAGTAAGTTTTTATTCGAAATGGGGAAGGAAATTCGTGAATTCACCTTAGCATTCAAGAAGCACGAATGTAAAGGGTGTAAATTTAGTTAATGATAGATTTTTTTTTTTCAATAAACATTAGGCATGACTTCTTAAATCTACTGGTTTTCAAAAATAATATTACATTCTGTAAATTATATGTTATGATTATCTTTAGGGTAATTGTACTTATCATTATTTTAGATTTACCATTCTTATTACTTATTTAATTACTATTAGATTAATGCAAAATTAACGGATAATCTTTATTGATTCATGAGACTTATTTATTAGTTTATCAAAAAATGAAAATACTCAAAAAAATAAATTATTAAGTAAATTTTAATATGAAATTTGTAATTCTAAATCTTACATCTAAACAGTAAAGTTAAAATTGAACTTAGAATTTTAACTCTGTCCTGTAATTTTTTGCGCAACCCTTAGATAGAATTTATAATTGTGAACTGATTCTAATTTTGATGAAATTTGAATTGAAATTAAAATTTTGAAATATAACTTCAATTCCATCTTCTAAACAGACCCTAAGTGAAATTACTGAAAATTTAAATTTTACTAGTCAAAAAAATATTTTTCATTAATGTCAGAATTCAACTTAGTGAATAAAATTAGATATTGTTCTATTATAAAAGGAAAAAAATAATGGAAAAGAATAAAATGCAATACTCATAAGCAGTAATCTACGAACATTTTTTATTATTCATGATATATTAATAAAATTTTATATTATTCTTTACATTACACATTTATTAATCTTATAACTAAATTAAAAATTAACTATACATCTAATTCTCAAAATTTTCATTTTGAAAAAATAATAATAATGACAATTACAACTGCAATTATAATAATAAGTATTGAGTACAAACCAAATAAAACATTATAGATAATCATATAATGAATGTCTTGATCATCTGCTACTATTAATGTAGATCTTTAGTAACAATTACATTTAGTTTTGATATAAAAAAATTAAAAATATATTACACAACACTAATCAATAAAAAAAAAAAATCATTTATAATCTTCACGTATAATCCTTACACCAATACTATAAGCAAAAGACTACAATTGTGAACATTTTGCAAGGAATGGGTGGGGGGTTTGGTGGGAAAAGAAACGGTAGGTAAATTTTGTCTTTTTAAGTAAATATTTTTTAAATTTAAAAATTTATTAAAGTGAATGAAATAATAAATTATTGTAAAATTTTTAATCATCATTTTAATTTTTATAATCATTTTATATTTCTCTTAATTTACAGATAAAATATTTTCATTCTCTTTTTTTCATCTTCAATAATCCATTATCAAGCTTTGACATAAAATTTTATCTTTAACTATCTTAAATTAGTAAATTAATTAAAGTGCGTTCAAATTGACTCAAAAAAATATAAATCCATGAAATAACTAGAACATATGTAACTTTTGTTGTTGAAAAGCTAGAATAATAATGTTGACGCATGTGAGTTACTTTAAATGTGGATGAGTTGATGGCAACAATGTGAGTTAGAAAGAATTTGAAAGGGTTATATTTATCTCATTTTACAGATGAATAATTTTTCTACACACACAAAAAGGGGTGAGTCTCACTACTCTTTTTTTCTCTTTCCTCTTACCTGTGTGTCTTATTTATAATTTTATTTCTATAACATGAGATAACTTCTTTCGTCAAACATAAGCAAAATATTTTCCAATTTGAAATTGTTACATTAAGGACTAATTGGTCATTTTACAACTCTCATAAAAGAGGTAAAGTTGTATCATTTTAAATGATGTAAAGGTGTGTCATTTTATTAGTACGGGAGGAAAAATATTTACAACTCTTGTAATATTAAAAAAAAATAGAAAAAATGTGTGTCATTTTAAAGAATGTAAAGTTATGTCATTTTAAGTGAGAGAAAGAGATAGATAAAGGAGGAGAGAGTGGATAAAAGAAATAAAGATGTGGATCTCATCTCTTTGTGAGAGTAAAAAAATATAAATTATATCATTTAAAAGGACAAACATTTTCCACTAACAAATAATATGTATTGTGCTACATTCACAGTTTTACACCCACTTAAAAATAATGTGTTTCAATTTCTTGAAAACTTAATTATAACACATTTCATCTAAGATAATTGTAACAAATGAGTCCATGCAATATGAGTTTGAAGATAATAATAAAGAAATGGAAATAGTTAAAGGGAGAAGTTATATTTATTATCTCTTTTTCCTACTACCTCTTATTACCAAATTTTAACCGTTGATTTTCGTCAATCTAACGGTTATAATTTATTAAAAATTAATAATTAATTAATAAGTATGACCCAATAAATTATAACAATTAGATTGACGAAAATCAATAGTTAAGATTTAGTAGTAAGAGGTGGTAGAAAAAAGAGGTAATAACTATAACCTCCCCCTAGTTAAATTAAGGATTGAACGAGAAAATATTTAGAACTCCTATATCCTGTAATGTTTAGAAGTACGTGTTATATCCGAAATATTTTAAATACATCCGTCGCATCATTTTTAAAATGAGATATTTTTTATAATATGTGTATGAAAAAGAGAAATTTTTTTTTTAATCCATGTATCAATTTTTAAATGAAAATCGTATATACACCAAATATAATATACCAGAAGTGCTCTATATTATAAGACAAACTTAATTAACTACATAGTGTAATTAATACTACACAGACTAAAATTTATTATTATAGGATTGCTAAAAACAAATGGTTTCTTACTTTCATTGTTAGGATTGGGCCAAGTAAAACAAAAAACCTAATAAATGGGAGGAATCAAACACCGTATTGTTCTCTCAAGGGAAAGGGACAAGCAGCCCTTCGGAGATCTCAAGGGTCTTCTTCACATTTCCTTCGTTATTTCCTAAGTCACTCTTATTAACCTTTGTCTCTCTTACAACCCTTTCACTCAATTCTCAATTCTCATTCAACAATCAATCGCTTTTGCTTCTTGCAAAATAGACATATATGGCTACGCTTTATTCAACGCATTGCCGTTCACTTCCATCACTGCAATCCTCTTCTTCTTCTTCATCTTCTTCGTCATCGTCGTCACAATCATGTCCTTTGTCGTCCAACCTTGCTTATCTTCATCGCTTGAACTTCTCGAAGCGTTTTCTTGCGGCTAAGGTTTCTATCAAATCTCAACCCCTTAAGCATCAGATTCCGGTCCACACCCAGCAACAAGAAGGTTCTTCCCTTTCATTTTGGTGCTGCACTTTCGATTACGTAGTTATATATATATATATATATATATATATATATATATATATATATATATATGCTGCTTCTTCTGTGTGTTTTCTCATACCCTTTTGTTTATTTCATTTAAATTTTGAATCTTTACTGCTTTTGTAGCATATGTTATATGGCCCTGTACATTCATATCCACCCATTTTATGCTCTCTTTTTTTCAATTTTTTTTTTAAACTATATTTATATCTTTATAATAATTTCTGGACATTGAAATTAAGTTTTACAGTGTGAAACTTTTGAATTGTGTTTGGGAGAAATGAAAGGATTGGAAATATTTGTTTATATTAATAATATACGGTTTGGAAAATCCTTAGTCTTAGTATGCAGATGTCATGTGAATGTAGGTGCAGTAGCTGCGGCTGTGACACCTGTTGAAAATGACACTTCTAACAAGCGATTGAAAGCTGAATTGTTGTCAGTTACATCCTCGGAGGAGTCTCAAGGTGAAGCCAATTTTGAAAAGGATGAAAGTGGGTCCAGTGTTAGTATTACTGTTGTTGGAGCCTCTGGAGACCTTGCCAAGAAGAAGATATTTCCGGCCCTCTTTGCACTTTACTATGAGGGTTGTCTCCCTAAGGTTGGATTTTGATAGATGATTTTCTTTTTTCTTTGTATTTTTTAGAAGATTTGGTTCTATATGTGTGGTTGGGATTGAACTAATGCTTTGGTTTGTGGCAGCACTTCACCATCTGTGGTTATGCTCGAAGTAAGATGACTGATGCAGAGCTTAGAAATACGGTTAGCAAGACCCTCACTTGTAGAATCGATAAGAGGTAATTATTATCTCCAACATGTTCTCTTTGGCTTTAATCTTACAGGGTGTAGTGTCCGCTCAGGTAGTTCCCGGATGATAGTGCTCTCTATTTCTATTTTCTGGGGAGGAGGGTGATTTTAACTTTGGACTTCTCATTGTGTGGACGGAGTTGATGCCATTTATGTTGCTAATTACACAATTTGAGTTTCTATGATTATTTAACTTAATTTCCATATTTATTATGCTTAGGAGACATCTTTAATTTAATGTTTGGGAATTTATGTTGTGGAATTTCAGAGAGAACTGTAGTGAAAAGATGGACCAATTTCTCAAAAGATGTTTCTACCATTCTGGTCAATATGATTCTCAGGAAAACTTTGCAGCGCTAGACAAGAAGCTGAAGGAACATGAGGTGATTAGAGAAAGGGATAATCTTAAATGTTTGTTATCTATAAGATGCCTCCTTGATGCTTGTATTTTTATTGAGAAAGTATACTTCCTGTTAGAGAACACAATTTTAACGCAGGTTAGGTGGAGCTTTGCAGATAATCATTCATGGATCATGAAGTGATTTCACTTTCCTGAATGACATAAAAATGTAAAAGAATAGTCTGATCAAGAATTAATTTTCAACAGAAAGACAAATTTTGGTTCTCTAAAAAGTTATTGGTTCAGCTTAAACAGTATTTTTACTGGATAGTGAGATGTCGCTGTAATAAAATCTTCTTGATGTGTTTGTGCTGTTATCGTTACATTCATAAATAAAATTGTAGGTTGTTATTACGATCCCATTTGCAAGGTATGGGATTTGGAGTCCCACATTGGTTGTATGAGCAACTAATGTGGGGTTTATAAGACCTTGGGCACTCCCACCCTTTGAGCTAGCTTTTGGGGTAGTGCACCTTAAGGTTCTTAGCAAATGGTATCAGAGCCTTCCACTATGCCTCCCGATTGCAATCGAGCGGCGCGTGCGGTAACGCGGGCATTGTAGTGTTCGACCGGGGCTAGTAAAAGACTAGCGCAAAGCCAGCCCGCGTGGGCTGCGAAGCGTGGTGGAATGTTACGATCCCATTTGCAAGGTATGGGACTTGGAGTCCCACATTGGTTGTATGGGCAACTAATGTGGGGTTTATAAGGCCTTGGGCACTCCCACCCTTTGAACTAGCTTTTGGGGTGGTGCACTTCAAGGTTCTTATCAGTTGTCTTCTATGGTTGTACCATGCCTTGCATGTGGGGCTGGTCTTTGGAAGGCCGTGTTAGAACTTTGGACATAGAGATAAAACATTAGGTCACCTGGACGGGTTTAGATCCATACCCCAGGAAGATATTAGTTTTCTGCTGCTTGATATTTTCTGCAAAAGGCAAACACTGCCCTCAATCTGGTTTACTGAAATAGAAGTATTTCCCTAATGTAAAAGAAATACAATTTCTCAATTGTAAGCTAGATCACTTACATATATTGAAAACAGATGAACAGGATGAAGAAAAAGAGGGTGAAGAATAAAGAAAACAAGGAAGAAGAGTTAGAACAAATTAGCTATTATATATCTAGTCATTTCTATAGTTGATATCTACTACGTATTGTGGCATTTTCATTTGGGCTCTGTCATCCGTTAGTTGTGATTTCGTTGAAATTCTAACTTTGTTAATGCAATTACTCACGGATTACTAAATGATATTATTAATGAAAAACCTGTTTGTTCATGTTGCAATTAGGATGAATAAGTTTAAATGTTTAATAATTGTATCTACTTAGTACATGCTTATATCCTTTCTTCTTCTGCTCCCCACATTGCACTTTTTTCATGTTGCATGCTGTTTGTGTTATGGCATGCAATTTTAATTTGCATAAAGTGCAAATAAGAAGGATGAAGGAACTTACTCTCTTTTTTCATTGTTTTCTTTTCTTTTTCTTTTTTTAATAATTGAAACTAAACTGAGCATTTTTTAACTTGAATTTAACCATTCTGTTTGAATACAAATTTGCTTTTGTAGGGTGGGAGAACCTCTAATCGCCTGTTTTATCTTTCAATTCCTCCTAATATATTCGTTGATGCTGTAAAATGTGCAAGCTCGTCAGCTTCTTCTGGTAATGGTTGGACCAGGGTCATTGTTGAAAAGCCTTTTGGTCGTGATTCAGAATCTTCAGCTACTTTAACAAAATCTCTCAAGCAGTATCTGACCGAGGATCAAATTTTCAGGTTTTTTACCTAAACTAAATATCTGCAACTTTAAGGAATGTCAACTGCGTTATATAAAATGGAAAGTCTTATACAGGATTGACCACTATCTTGGTAAAGAGCTTGTGGAAAATCTTTCCGTACTCCGATTCTCAAATCTCATTTTTGAACCATTATGGTCGAGGCAGTATATAAGAAATGTACAGTTGATATTCTCAGAAGATTTTGGCACTGAAGGACGTGGCGGGTAACCTTTCTTCCTTAGTGGCATTCACACTTTCTGATCTTATAATGGGGATTCTGATGCATTTCTACATCTGTACCATATGTAGGTACTTCGACCATTATGGTATAATAAGAGATATAATGCAGAATCATTTACTTCAAATACTAGCCCTCTTTGCAATGGAAACCCCTGTTAGTTTGGATGCAGAAGATATTAGAAATGAAAAGGTCTTACATGGTTATATACCTTGAATTCAGTTTCTTTTAAATAATCATGATTTTTTATCTCCAGAATTTCAATTGCTTAATGGATGCCAGGTCAAGGTTCTTCGTTCAATGAGACCCCTAAAACTTGAGGATGTGGTTATAGGCCAGTACAAGAGCCACACAAGAGGAGGTGTTACATATCCAGCCTACATTGATGACAAAACTGTACCAAATGACAGCTTAACTCCAACATTTGCTGCAGCTGCCCTCTTCATAGATAATGCAAGATGGGATGGGGTGCCTTTTCTGATGAAGGCTGGGAAAGCATTACACACCAGGAGGTAAGTGGAAGGAATAAGTTTTGCATATGTACCTTGTGTTGGTTAAACGTATTTAACTGCTATGCTGTTTTGGGTTCAGAGCTGAGATACGGGTACAGTTTAGGCATGTGCCGGGCAATCTGTACAATCGGAATTTTGGGACAGATCTTGATCGGGCTACAAATGAACTTGTCATAAGAGTTCAGCCTGACGAGGCTATTTATTTGAAGATCAACAACAAAGTGCCGGGTTTGGGAATGAAGTTGGACCGCAGTCATCTGAATCTTCACTACGCAGCAAGGTATTTTCTTTTCTCTGAAAATCAACTTGATGAAACCCCTGAAATACATTCCACATTAATTAGTTGCTACAAAAATTTACCTTTATTCTTACTATCTTATACATTGACGTTGGTCTAATGTCCATACAATCATTGATGCATGTTTGCCACTCCATGAGTACAGGTTATTTCTTGCTTCATTAATGGAATTCAGCATTTTGGAAGATAGTAACATTTTCATATGTAACTTGACATTTTCTGTGATCATTTAAGGTAACATTTTCATGTTTTTTTTTCTTCCAGATATTCGAAGGAGATTCCAGATGCTTATGAGAGGCTACTTCTGGATGCCATTGAAGGAGAAAGAAGACTCTTCATACGTAGTGATGAACTGGATGCTGCTTGGTCACTCTTTACACCTGTATTGAGTGAGCTAGAAGAGAAAAAGATAATTCCAGAGAACTATCCTTATGGTAGTAGGGGTCCTGTTGGTGCTCACTATCTTGCAGCCAGATACAACGTACGGTGGGGTGACCTTATAGATGTTGACCAATAACCCTCACTTTTTGTTGATTAGCCTCGTATGTTAGCTAACATGCATGTTGATTTGAGGTTTCTTGTTGGAGTGTATCTTTTATTTTATTTTTTTATTTTTTTCATGTTATTGGAATGGTTACTTCCCTAGTTGAAGACAGGTGCTAGGCATGCATGAAATCATGTAAAGCAATAAAGCATCAAAGTTCAAAGATGAGATTTTTTAATAAAGCAATGAGATTTTTGTTATTTTTGGGTTTTTGTAGTTGATTGGGAGGGGTGAGAATTGGGACAGTTTGGACGGCGATAAAGTTTCATGTAGTTGCCAATCAATCTAGCTAGGTAACCTGTTTTGATTCTAAATTTATATACTTATTGCTTTTTGTGAAGGGATACGATGAATGTTTATTTATTTATTTGGGGAAAGATATTGTAACAATCAATTAGTGTTACTACCAATCAATTTCACTGTTAGATCGATTATGTTGATCGAACGATTATATTTATTTTCATCTTTGTATGGTTATAATTCACAATATGTAGTATTTTATATTTATTTTCACCTTTGTATGGTTATGATTTTTCATATTTAATATGAAAGTATTAAACATAGAAAATCATAACCATATAAAGATGAAAATAAATATAACTGTTGGATTAACATAATTGATCTAACGGTGAAATTGATTGGTAATAACATTGATAGTAACACTAATTGATTGTTATAATATCTTATCCCTATTTATTTTATGCGTACTCTACTTATATTTTTTAATCTCTAGATTAGAATCTCAATTAATTTTTATTATTTCTCTTTGTTTTTGAGATTATAATTCAACGGTGTTGGAAATAAGTAGGTAGAATAAGCATGAAATAAAAATGGGTATACTATTCTCTCTCTTTTGTAAAACATCAAATTATAGGTGGAAAATGAAGAAAATTGGTTTGTATCTCAACTCGTTCATGAGTTCCCACTGATGAACGAATCGTATCATGTGTAGCAGAGTCCTCCAATTGAACCAATCGTATTACAAAGCAATATTATTACTAATTGCACATCCTGCGAACATGGAGAGGGGGAAGACTGAAAATATTATTATTAACAATTAACAAAGTTCGGTTTAATTCAGACACCGTATTCAATTATTGATTATTTGTTATATATTTTTTGGCAGCATTCATATCAATAATGTGGCATACTTTTAAGGGTTACACGAGAAAAAATTTTAATGCATAGGGGGCATTGAAGTCGGTATTTTCTTTTATTAAATAGAAATTTTTTTAGTAGGACTTAAGAGAAATTAAAAAAAAAAATGAAATAAAAAATTTATTCAATAAAAAGAAGCACCAAACTCAATACTATCGGGGGCATTAAAGTTTGGGTAAGTTATGTTGCATAAGAGGATATATATTTTATATTCTGAAACAAAATCAAGTTAGGTGTTATTTTAATTTTTTTAATTTTTTTTAAATATGATCTACTTTTATCTTATGCAAGATAAAATTAGTTTTACCTTAAGTTTTTCTCGTGAAACACATGTTCTTCAAAAATTTCTGTAAGGAAAAAGTATTTGTCTTTTTTTGAATGACATAACTTATATTATTTCATTCTTACAAAGAGGTGGACTCACATCTTTATATTTTTTTGTCCACTTCTCTTCTCTTTTATCTATCTCTTTCTCTCACTTAAAATGACACAACTTTACATTGTTTAAAATGATACACAACTTAAAGTATCTATCTGTACGTGTGGGGGGGCCTCCTGTGTGACTCTTTACCATGATTGGATGGGATAGAGAAAAGGGGAGAGGGACAAAAAGAAAAAAAAATTAATGTGGCAATACACTTACATCGGATGTGTCGGTACTCTGTCTTCCACATTTGCTTTTTATATTATGCTAATATCTTATTATCTTTTATATTCATATTTTTTAAATAGATTTTATAAAAAAAAATTCTCTCATTTTTAAATTTTTTTTTCTATTTATTATTTGGAGTAAGAGGTTTTTTTTTTCTATTTATTGTTTGGAGTAAGAGATAATAATTTTTTTTTCTTTTTTTTGGTGAGAAAATAATACTTTTTTTATACAACATAAAAAAAATATTACCCATATTATTATCTTTCCCTAGAGATAAAATTATGTTATGTAATTCTAAAATAATATGGGGTTTTAGAGAGAAAAAATAAAAGGTATTTTGTAAAAAAAATTATTGTAAGAGAAAAATAAAATTTATAATGCTCCACCACCATTCAATAAATCTTGTTTTCATATATCCTTTTAATAATTTTATATATAAAAAAATATTTTTAAATTTAATATCCAAAACATTATTGTTACAAATATTTTTTTTATTGAATAGGTAATGTTATATATCGATAAAGACAGTGTCACATTGATTTTTAAAATATGGAAAATAACATGATAATAAATAGAAATAGAAAATGTTTATAAAAAAAAATAGAAATAGAAAATAAAAGAAGATTAAACTCTTAAGAAATAAGAGAAGCAAAAGTATATAATCAAATATCAGATTAATTAAACCTTCTTAGCTTGCTGCTTTACTTTCCAATCACAATTTTCTTTGGGCGCAATTAATAAAATACGAACTCTAATCAAGGATTTTATTAAAGAAATTGAAAAAACCTTAGCAAGGAAGGGAACTAAAAGAAAAGGAAGCCATCTTTGTGTAAGTTGCATATGAGTGAATTTACCCACCCAAAATAAAAAATGCTGCACGTGGACGGAAAGAGGAGAGATTATTTGATGTATTCACTCAACACTACACACAACCTAAGGGGGACAGAAATAGTGGCGGAGCCCGAAGAAAAATTCAGTCAATATCAAAAGATTCAATCAAATAGATTTCAGTCGATGTCAATGTTATATTATTTTTTTAAAATCAACCACTGTTAAGTTTGTAACATAATTTTTTTGAAAAATATATATCATTTTTAAGAATTAGCTCATGCTAAGGCACCGGCTTGAGTAGCAAGTGACTTCGCCACCGGAAAGAAACAATAAAAATACCTCTTTACGACAAAGGCAGGATTACTGCAAATAGATGAGAGCTGCAATTATTTTGGTTGCGGAGAGGGATATATATTTGGGCAATATTACTCTTATGTAATAGATTTTTTTTTTTATCTTATGCTTATACATCGATACTTGTGCCAATTATTTTTTATTTTATTTTTTTATTGGGCCCCATTTTAAATTGAGTGTGTAGATGATAACAAAATTTTTACGTGACATGAGACTACAATTACCTTATATATTTAGTAGGGAATTCAACCTATCGTAGGATTGTTATCCTTCATTCTTGTAGAATTGAAGTCATTAATAGTTATTACTTTATGAGGGGTAATATCTTGTATTTATTTTTTAAAAAATAGATTAAGTATTTATTGGTTGTTGAGTTTTCTGATACGACTCTTGCTATCCTAATTATTTTTTTAAATGGCCGTGGTTTATGGGTAATGCTGTATAGCATCAAACTTTCTTAAAAAAGTATTGATCACTTATCTTTCTTTTTTTTTTCAACCAAATTTCTTTTTTTTTTTTTTTGGTAAGCAACCAAATATCAACCTAGGGATGATAAGATGAAAACTTATATTTTATTATTATTTTTAATCAAATATCAACCTAGGGATAATAGTCCACATGATACAAATTATTGACAAGTTTTTAATCATTTAAATAATAATTATTTACATAAAATAATTCTTATGAAATATAATTGAACTTTCAATATACTATTTTTTTATATTCATTTTTTGAATTGATGGATAAGGTTGTGACATGTGTTGATAGTTTTTATCCATTTATGTTTATTTTTGTGAATTTAGAAATTTATTTTAAATTATTAGATAACCTGGAATATCCATGTAAATATAGTTGTCTCCAATGGATAAGAAATGAATATTTGCGATGGATACAGAGAAAGGTACATACACACTAGCGTCAACTCTAGCATCCATATGCATCCACTGTATAGTGCTAACTCATTTTTAATTTTTAAACAATTTATACAAAAGAGACATGTTATAGCCTATAGTACACTCTTAGAATTCAGGCGCTCGAGCTCCAATCACATAATACACTCTTTTTCTTGAGAGAGTGACCATTTTGTCACGCTTCACCAAATTATTTATCAGACTGCCACCGAATAGTAGAAATTCTCGGAATGCCACGCGGCATAATTCGCTCCACGGTGCAGCGAATTATGTTTGCAAATAATTTGCTACCCAGTGTAGCGAAATATGCAGTGTTAGGCTGCACAGTCAGCAAAAATTGTTGGATATATGCTCTTTTGGTCACTAAAGTCCTATTGGGCTTCAGTGACACTTGAGCCCATGAGGCTTAGGGTTGAGTTATGTCTAAGACCTAAGCATATATATTCATAGTTTTCTCCTCTTGTGCCTCCAAGGTGAACAGATCATCAGAAACAAACCAAAGAGACAGACGTTCATCATCTGAACGAGTGCCCACACACTTCCCCTTCCTCCTCGAGAGATAGTTTGGAAGATCTGCCACAGTCCAGCTTCAAGGAGGTTGTTCGTGCTGCGGCGCTGAGGTGAGCTGTTCGTGAAGAGAAATCCTACAAGGGAAGATTCTACACGAGACCTGCGCACCGAGAGGTAATTGTGAAACAAGGATAATTCGGTAAGCATACCAATGTACTAGGTCCTAAACCGCTTCCGCATAAATCTAAGATTTCCTACAATTGGTATCAGAGCCTTGGCTGTACATTGGTATGTGAATCTAGTTTCACTATTCATGTAATTAGTTTTGCTTCTTGAAATATGGCACCTAGGGTTCTAGGATTATGGTATGAATCTAGCATGTGTATTTTATAATTCATTTTCATAAAAGTTTAAATTTTAATCGGTAAAAATGCTTTAATCCATGGTTAGGGTCTCTCGTGTATTTCTCGATTTGTAACAAGGAGGCTAATCTCATATGATTAGGTTTCCTCCTTGCTGTTTTTGTTTATTTTTGGAATTTCTGTGTATTTTTTCAATATTTTGTAAAAGTTCAAGATCGAGAAATCGCAAGGAAGATGCGCAGTCAGCACTGTCGGAGACTTTTCGAGGACTTACTGATCTCGGAATGGGGCGATCTATATATGGTTGGAAAGAGGACGGAAATACAAACGCAACGGTGGGTGGATCGCCGCCATCTAAGACTCCACGCTCCGCCACGCGCCTCCACAAGAGGCTGAGAGTGGCCGCCACTCTCCGGCAAAGAATTGGAGAGTGAGGGAGCGTCCGGCCACCTTTTTAGGTGGTTTCGGCGGCGGTGCACTCGTCTCTATGTGGTGGTCCTTACCTTGGAGTTTCGGCTTGATTTGACTTCGGGTGACGGCGCGGCAGACCTGACGGCTAGGGTTCCTCTTTCGTGTTCTAGGGTTTCTCGCCAAAGGATTGGGTCTTTGGGCTTTTGGGCCCATGAAACCCTAAAGGGGCTTGAGACAGATACTATGGGCTAGGCGAAAGTCGAATTCTAAAGTTGTATTATTTAATTTTATTTTATTTTATTTTCTTTAAAATAGGAAGGCCATGGATTAAAGTAATTATGATTTATTATTTAATGCTTTTATTGATTGGTATAAATTATATGATTGATAATATGCTTTATTGCGATAACAAGCCATATAGAATAGGTAGTGCCATATTGTTGCATAACTTGTATGATTGCATGAGCATGATAGTTATTATGGGATTATTTTGATTTTAAATCATCCTAAGAAATTAATTAATAATTATTATGATTTTTATTAAAAATCTAGATTAATAATTGAATTAATTAATTTTGGATAATTAACATCATTAAAAATCTAGATTAATAATTGAATTAATTAATTTTGGATAATTAACATCAAGACAAATAATCGTTATGGAAATTATTTTGATTTCAAATTATCCTCATAAATGATAATTATTATGATTGTTGCAATCTAGATTAATAATTAAGTCAGCTATTTGGATGATTTAAATCTAGAAAAATAATTAGAGAAAATTTCCTAAGAGAATTCTTTTATTTTGCGAGTAATTTGTGGGTTTTTCTGAAATGGTCATGGAATAACACACGCTGCATACAACCTTCATGTATCATGATTGTTTGGAGCACACGCTGACGTAAAGTGACCGGATTTCAGGACCTTAATGCTTTCAAAATTATGTTAAGCTTAGTGCACGTTTATCGACGTTCTTACTTATATAGTTTTTGAAATCGAACAAAGGATACTCTCAATTAAATAATTCTTGGAAATTAGAAAATGTTGCTTATGTTGAATGGAAGGAGATTTAAATTAAGAGATTAATTTAACCTTCAAGCGCATTATAGGACCATTAATAAAATAATCATGTGAAGTCCCATCGAATAAGCATGATTGGATTTTATTAGATTGGACTTAAATATCTATGGGAGGAGATTTAAATTAAGAAATTAATTTAACCTCCAGGCGCATTGTGGGCCTATCAATAAAATAATCATGTGAGGCCCCAACGGATTAGCATGATTGGATTTTATTGGGTCTTAATAATTTCAAAATTTTAATAAAGTATTGTACAGCCCATCGTCGATAATACTAAGTTATTAAAGATAATTTTGAAATTAAACAATGAATTCGACTGGGCTTATGAAAATTCTCAAACAAAAATGTTGAATGGGTGAAGGTTTTAAAAATTTATTAATTTTAAAACCTGCGGGCTCCATTTGTGGGTTTATTAGTGAAATGGTTATCGCTGAAGCCCCATCGGATAAGGATAATCAGATTTCACTAGATTAAATCTTAATAATTTCAAAATTTTAGTAAAGTATTGTACGGCCCATCGTCGGCAATGCTTAGACACTAAGGATAATTTTGAAATTAAACAATGGTTAATTACGTTCAACTTTGGTAAAATTGTTAACCCTCCCATCGAGGCTCTGGCAATGGCACTGAAGGCCCAAATAACAATTTTGGTTTTTACAAGTGACTTGCCCATCGTAAGCCTTGTAAAGATAAACTGAAGGATTGTTAACAATAAACAAGAGTAGTTATGAGAATCTATTTGCACTTCGTTTGTTTATTGCATTATTTGTTTGTAATTGTGTGCTTTATATGTTTTTCAGAAAATATCTTAGAAATGATTTTGAGTCGAAAACCTCTAGATGGTACCAACTATGAATAAGTGAAAAGCAAATTTTTGATATTATTCTAAAACATGGAAGCTAAAATTTGTCCTGACAATGCGAGGGCCATAGCAACTGCAGAGAATGCGTCTAAGGAAACTAAGATGCATTTCTCATATTGGGAAATGACAGATATGGTAGTTCGCTGCTATATTATTGTCAGTCTTTCCAAATACTTGCAGAAGCAAGTGTACATGATTAAGAGTGGAGTAGAAATGCTTCAGACTCTTAATGACATGTTAGCTGCGTCTAGCAGCTCTGCTAGACAGAATGCAGTCGGTGCAGGTTTTGCTAAGAGTCTTGTTAAATCCAAAGGGAAACCCAAGGGTGGTAACAAGAACAAAATGACTTGGTTATCAGTTGTCAAACCAGTTGCTATGAAGAAGCCGCAAGGCAAGTTCTTCAAGTGCAGACTGAAAGAAAAATTGCCCAGAGGAGATGAAAAGAACCTGACATGGGCATATCAAGGCCTGATCAGTGAATGAATTATTGATTCAGGAATCACTGATTATGTTTGTTACTCTTTGTAGTAGTTCAAACATGGCATGCCTGTCAGCAATGGACATAGATATTTTAAGCTTGAAAATGGGAACTTGTGTCTGCATTTGCAGTAGGACAAGTTATTTATAAGACTATGGTTTTGGGTGAATGTTTATTTGTTCCAGATTTCAAGAGGAATTCAATTTTTGTTAGTTGTTTTGGTTAAAACATAGGTTGACAATGCAATTGATTCCTCAGTTACATTTCGAAGTTCATCTTCGTCTTGTTTGTTCTGGTACATTGTTTAAATAGTCTTTATTACCTATGTCCTATAACCTTTTTAAATTTGTTATGTTGAATGGAAAGGATGATGAACAAGAAATTTCACCAAAGAAATAAAAGTTTCAAATGAAACATAACTTTGGCCTTTGTGATTGAGTCATATTATCTCAAGTAGGAAACGTGTTTTAGTTAAAAGAAGGACTGAAAGTTCAAGAATCTTTTAACTAACAGCTACATGTTAGTCCTATTTGGAAGGTAAAATGGCCAAGCAATCCTACAAGGGCCAAAAAGGTTTGCGCAACTATTCAACTGGAATTGGTACATACTAAAGTATGTGGACCACTTAGCGTTCAGACCAGAAGAGGTGATGAGTACTTCATTATATGAATGTTTACTTTGGATTTGGACAGATGAACCAAGTGCGCCATAAGTCTAAAGCTTTTGGAAATTACCAAGAGGTTTAGTCTGAGGCAGAAAAGCATGTAGGTGTTCAAATCAAAACACTTTGGTCTACTATAGTGTTTGGCTACCTGTCTGGTAATTTCAGGTCTTACATGATTTAAGAGGGGATTGTTTTCGTAACTGTCAACTCTAAGAACGCGTTAGTTGAATGAAGTTGCAGTATGCAAAAATCAAACATTTCTAGACTTGGTGAAGATCATGTTCAGTTATTCATCTTTGCCAATGTTGTTCAAGGGAGATGCCTAAGAGAAGGAAATGTACCTTCTTAACTTGATTCCGTCAAAGTTTGTTGTAAAGACACCTAAAGAATTATGGAAAGGGTGCAAGCCCAGATCAAACCATATTCGGATTTAGGGTGCTATGGCACACGTCCTACAACAGCAGTCAAATGAGATGGAATCTTGTATGGAAGAGTGCATATCTTTTGGCTACCCTAAGAGAACTAGGGATGATTTCTTATTTAGTCTTAAGGACAAGATAATCTAAGTGAGCACTCACATGATTTTCTTAAAGGAGGACTAGATAAGAAATTATAAGCTCTGAAGTTAGGTTATTCTTGATGAGATTTATCTCAGATCAAGAATTTCCAGAATCTCTAGAAGCTTCATCCACTGTTCCCTTGATTGTTCAAGAGGGGATAGATATATCTCTAAGTGAACAAACAAGAGAACCATGATTGAAAATTCAACATGATAATATATAAGTGAAACTAGTAGAAATATTAGTATCACATGTAAAGGAACAATATCAAGGATAACCGGATCCTCAAGAAATTGAAGATCCATCATTTGACCCACTCTTTGTTTTACCTATAAATACACAAGGTCTAGTGCAGTACATTCGTAGTGGGAGAGAACCTTGTTAACTCTCAAGTTGTTTCTTGTTGAGTGACATTGATCTTACTAGTTACGATAATGCACTAGAAGATGTTGTTGATCAAGTGTTGCTCAGGCTATGAACAATGAGATGAAATACTTGTATTTCAACTCCGTTCAGTCCTAGTAAAGACACCAAGAGGGGTAAAACCCACAAGGTACATGTGGACATAAAAGACAAAGAGAGGATGGACAGAAATGTGAAAACCTTCAAAGCTAGCTTGGAGGCATTTTTTGCCAGACGCCATGCTTGAGTCTATCCAGATTCTCTTAATTGCTATAAGTCTCAATTATGAGATTTCATTTTGGGAGTTGGATGTCAGGATATCTACATACAACAACCAAAAGGGTTTGTAGCAAATGGGTAGGAACACACGGTATGCAAGTTGTGAAAGTCTATTTCATAGACTTAAGCAAGCATCCAGGTCTTGAAACATCAGTTTTGATCAGGTTATCAAAATTTTGATTTTGAGAGAACCTTGATGAATGATGTGTATTTGTATGTAAAGGATACAACGGAAGACAGTAGCTTTTCTGGTACTTTATGTAGATGATATGCTCCTTATTAGAAACAATGTGGAGGTAATATCAAGCATAAAGAGTTGGCTAAGTTAGTGTTTTGGTATGGAAGTACTGGGGAAGCCAATTATATTCTTGGTATAAAACTCTTATGAGGCCAGAAGAATAAGTTGTTGGCATCACCTCAGGCTACTTACATTGACAAAACCCAAAATTCAACATGAGAATTCTAAGAGAAGAATTATAATTCTCAGATGTGGAATTCATCTTCCTAAGGAGTGACCAAAGACTTCTAAGAAGGAAGAATGCATGAGCAAGATATCTTATGCTTTGGCAAAGGTAGACTCACGCATATCATGTTGGGCGTTAAACCAGACATCTGTCACGCAGTGGGAGTAGTGAGATAGTACCATTTTGAACCTAGAGGAATACTAGATTATTGTTAAGCATGTACTCAAGTATCTTTGGAGAACGAGAGATTATATGCTGGTATATTCTAGTGGGAGTCTTGAAAAGCTGAGTTTTCAAAAATTCAGTTATTTCAAGTGGATATTGACTCAAGAAAATCAACCTCGAGCTATGAGTTTTTCACTAAACTCAGATAGCATTAGAGGTAGATCTTGCAGACCCAGCTACTAAGAGTTTGCCTGAACTTGTGTTCGAGAGGCATGTTACTTCTTTGGGTCTTAGGAGGATCCCAGACTTGCATTAAGCAAGTGAGAGTTATTGGTTTCGTTGTGCTCTTGGAGTAAGATGATGAAACAATAAAATAATTTTCTTAATTTCATAAATAAGGTTTTATTTATTTATTTTGCGCACTATTTACAGACATAAAGGTCCGGATCAAATTGTGGAGTATATGATCATATGGATACGTTCATGGAGGACATGATCATAGGTTCTCACAATTGATGAATGAAGTCACAGCCGTTAAATAAAGTTGGGCACTTTATTCAGGCTGCAATATTTTATGAAATGATTTTGTCCGAATCATTGTAAAATATTGGTGTGAATTAACATTCACATTGAAAGGATCAAGGAGAGATTTGATTAAGGTTGTTTTTCTGTCATAAGGTATCAAATCTCCAGTTAACTATAGTTATGTGATTGCTCTTAATCCTGAGTTTATTATAAATAGGTAATCACATAGTTTTCATTCTTTGATTTACCAACGGGTGAGGTTCGATCTATTGATGGCCAATAACTCGGTATTTTGGGAGTGAGATTATTTGATTATCGGTATTTATGAGATAAACAACATGGAATTTGTAGGATATGTCCCCTTGATATGTTTTGGTACTTGGATATTAAAGACACTGGCCAGTGCATGTAATCCATTAGAGAAACTATCATAGTCAAGGGAATAAATAATTGATTGAGTTACGGAAAACTTGTCAATCAATTATAGACATTCTACAAAGGGGCGATGCATATTCATGTTATAAAGGTCATTAATCTTGGAGTTCACGTTCGGGCTTTTAGTGGAGTAGCGCCGAATTAGATAATCTTTCAAAGATTATCAGGAGCCTTGATCAATGACAAATGGTAGGTCCCCAGGCTAGCTCGAGACAAGGGATGGGGTATATTATCAGATGATGATAGCTTATGGGCTACATGGCCTTGGGTTTACGAACTCAAGTTTGTATCTTAAAGAGCAAGTGGGAGATTGTTGGATATATGCTCTTTTGGTCACTAAAGTCCTATTGGGCTTCAGTGACACTTGAGCCCATGAGGCTTAGGGTTGAGTTATGTCTAAGACCTAAGCATATATATTCATAGTTTTCTCCTCTTGTGCCTCCAAGGTGAACAGATCATCAGAAACAAACCAAAGAGACAGACGTTCATCATCTGAACGAGTGCCCACACACTTCCCCTTCCTCCTCGAGAGATAGTTTGGAAGATCTGCCACAGTCCAGCTTCAAGGAGGTTGTTCGTGCTGCGGCGCTGAGGTGAGCTGTTCGTGAAGAGAAATCCTACAAGGGAAGATTCTACACGAGACCTGCGCACCGAGAGGTAATTGTGAAACAAGGATGATTCGGTAAGCATACCAATGTACTAGGTCCTAAACCGCTTCCGCATAAATCTAAGATTTCCTACAAAAATGACACGTGTCAAGCTGACAGTAATTCGCTGGGGTGTCTAGCGAATTATGCCTGTTATGCTGCCAGCTTGACACGTGTCATTTTTGCTGATTGTGTAGCCTGACACTGCATATTTCGCTACATTGTGTAGCGAATTATTTGCAAACATAATTCGCTGCACCGTGTAGCGAATTATGCCGCGTGGCATTTCAGGAATTTTTACTGTTCGCGTGACAGTCTATTAAATAATTTGATGAAGCGTGGCAAAATGGTCACTGTTCCCTTTTTCTTTTAATGCTCTTTATTTCATCGTGTATATTTCTTATAATTTTTTATAATCATTTTTATTGTTATTAGATCATAATCAAATCAATCGTTGCTAAATAACATTAAGTGAGAATCAATAATTTAATTTTAATCTAACAACCATAAAAGTGGTTGTATGAAAAATAGGATTGTATATAGAGGCCTAAATAGGTTAGATGGCTTGTTGCCTTTTGCCTTATTTAACTTGCCCTCATTTGAAAAATGGTATAGGCTTGAGGTCATTGAAAGTCTTATTTAAATATCAAGTCATAAGCCTATTTTAGCATACTTGACTTCTAAGTCTTTAAACTCAACTCGTATTTTTTAATAAACAATATTTTTTTAATGAAATAATATCTTGGCGTTTTTTCAATGAAATAGTACCTTGTTATTTATCTTTTTTTTTTCAATGAAATTATATCTTATAATTTTTTAATTTTTTGAAAATTTTTCCTCTCACTTCGTAAACAAATTCTTTTTTAACCCTAAATTTCTTTGCTGCCATGCCACCACCATTTTTTTTCTCCGTCAAATTTTGCTATTTTTCTGCCTTGTTCTCAACTTCTCATCTCTTCTGAATCATCCATTGTTTACCATTGACTTTCAAAAATTTTGCAACCGATAGTAAGTCCTTATTTTTTGTACTCTTTTTGTCTCGTTAACAAAATTGCATCTTTCCAAAAAAATTATTAAAAATAAAAACATATTATTTGACTTATGGGTAGTGCATGCATCTACATATCTTATTCTTGCTTGTTGGGAATGTGTTTATATGTGTGATTTATTTTATTTATTTGTTTCTCTTTATTTATTCAATTATTTTTTGTTCAAAAATTCTTAGATAAATTGGTTGGTGAACATCTTCAGAGCTGAGGTTGTTGTTTTCTTTGCATGATTTGTCTATGTAAAATTTGAGTTGTAATATATTTATCATTTTTATTAGTCTAATTTAATTGACTTTCACTTGTTTGATGATTGCTTTTTTATACATTTAAATATCATGATTGTTTAGTCTCAAGATAAATACTTTTGTGTGTGGAGAAACACAGAGGTCAACTTACATAAGAATCATAATCTTACACCAAATCAGTTATAGTTTATTGAAAATAAATAATTAGTTAATAAATACAATTAAATAAGTTATAATTGTTAGGTGTACAAAAATTATTTGTTAAAATATGATATAAGACTTATTATTTTTACATTGATGTAAATTAATTGTATCTCATATATATATATCTGTGTATAAACTTTTAATTTATTTTAAATAAAATTAACATTTAATTTTTTAATTTAAAATCAATACAATTTGATTCGATTATTTTTTTTTTTTTCAATAACGTAGTTAAATTGTCAATATAACTTTTTTTTCTAACTCATTTATAATCCTAATTATAAATATAACCTCCCTTATTTTAAAATAGTAGATATTTGAGTAGTCTTCAATATGACACAGTAACTAAAATAATGTCTCACATCTTATTAAGTATGTGATGTGACAATAACTTTTATCACTTTTCCCAATTATTAAATAGTATGGATATCCATAAATACTCAATTCCATGTGGAATTGAAAATGAATACTTCTGAATCTTCTGATAGAGACGAGAAGGGCGCGGGAAGCTAGTAAGTAGTCCATCCCATTGACACTATACTCTATAGTCAAAAATACATAAATGTAATTTACAAAAAAATAAATAAATACATACATGTATTTACAGTGGATGCCAACTCATTCTTAAGCAACAACATATGCATCCACTATGGATGCCAACTCATTCCTGACGAGTTTGTAAGAAAGGGACATATAACAATTCCAGCCTGTTTGAATTTTTTTTTTTTAAGTTAGAAATTATTTTTAAGTTAAAATTAAAACAAAAAAACTAAAATTTATTTAGTGATTATATAAAAAATTTAATTTAAAAGTTGCTTATAAACACGTATTTTAAGAAAAATCTTCTCTCTTTTTTTTTTATAATTTTTATTTAAATTTTTTTAATAAGAACTTAAAAAAAAAAACTTTTTCTAGAAATTTTTGGTTTTTAATTTTTTTTATTATAAAAAAAGAACATTTTATCATAAAAGTTTCTTTTTAAAAATTTGTTTGACTTAATCTCTGCTTATAAAAATAAAAATAAAAATAAAAATTTCAAACTCAAACAGTCACTTCATTCCAACATTCAGGATGCTCATGCTTCATCTTCAACCACATAAATTTATTGTTTCATTTTTTTTTCCAATTTCTTCACATATTTCAACAAAACAAAGGTTAAAACACTTTTACGGCAAAACCTTAATGAAAATTGACTGAAGTTACAAGAAATAATTTTATTTTTATTTTATTAGGATATAATGTTGAAAACTTACAGCAATAATTAGTATTATCAGACATCACGGGCTTACTTATTGTAAGGATGTCACTGGTTTAATTTATATAATACTAAAATATAGTTTTTAAAGGAAATAAATTCTTAATTAGTAATTAAACATTTCTTACTTATTAATTCCGGCGATGAATAATTCAATAAATATATAATTCTTAATTCACTTGATTATTCTGATTTGTGATATATATATGTAAATGTAAATTTGTGATACGGTGAGTTAACTTATTACTGTGTTGTATGTGGTTCGGAAAATCTTGGTCCAGCACAGGAGCGAGCCACCAATTCCCATCCCATGGTACAAGGAAAGTGCAATAACCAGACACACAAATCAAATCAAATCAAACACACAAACTCACACCCCAAAACAAAACATACTCACTCTCCTCGTTATCTAATATCACACAAAACAAACACAAAACTACTCTGTTTCTGTTCACACCACATCCCATGGATTGTTGGTCCTCTTCTCAGCCTATGGACGATGAATTCGAGAAGCTTGTCATTCGAATGAATCCTCCCAGGTAACCAACCTACTTTCAAACATGTTGTCGTTTATTCTTTTTTTTTTTCTTGTGTGTTATTCTATAACTGAATTGTCATGTTATTTTTATTTTTTTTTGATACATTGTCATGTTATTTTCTTGCCACAGAGTCACTGTGGATAGCAATTCCAATAGAACAACCACTGTGATTAAGGTGTCAAATTGAACTTTCATGGGCTTGTCTTTTCTGCATTGCTAAATGTTCTTTTTGGTAACCAATTTTTCATGGGAATTGCAGGTTGATAGTGCAAATAAGCGTGGGAGCTTGTTGGAAGTGGTACAGGTTCTTACTGATATGAATCTTATTGTAAGAAGAGCTTACATTTCCTCTGATGGGGAATGGTTCATGGATGGTAGGGTACCCTTCACAATTCACAATTTTCCATCTACTAAACACCATTGCTTTGCTAAATATGTATTCATATAATCTTGTTTGGTTTTTGCCCACTGTCCAGTCTTTTATGTTACGGATCAAAATGGGAGAAAGTCTCTTCCTGATGATGTAGCTGACCGTATTCAACAGGTAGATCTGAAAAACTAATCTGAAATCATTTTTAATTTGACATTCCTTGTGCTTCTATTTGTTCCTACCCAATTTGGGAGTGGAATCAAATAAACAGCCAGATTGAAAAAGAACTAGAAAAACACAAGAAGAACTTGTTTGTTTTCAACCTTGAATCTGCAATTTTGCTCTTTGCATATCATTTTGTACTGATAATTATTTTTGCTTGCCCTAGTCACTGGGTCCAAGAGCCCGTAGTTTCCGGTCATTGAGAAGATCTGTTGGGGTTCAAGCAGCAGCAGAACATACAACCATTGAATTAACTGGAAGAGACAGGCCAGGATTGCTTTCAGAAGTTTTTGCTGTTCTTGCAGATCTCAAATGCAATGTGGTAGCAGCAGAAGTCTGGACACACAATTCAAGAATGGCATCGGTTGTTTACATCACTGATGAGGCAACAGGGTTGTCAATAGACAATCCTGATCGCCTTGCTAACATTAAGCAGCTTCTACTGTATGTGCTGAAAGGAGACATAGATAAGAAGAGTGCCAACACTGCTGTTTCTGTTGGTTCTACTCACAAGGAAAGGAGGCTGCATCAATTGATGTATGCTGATCGTGATTATGACATATATGATGGGGATTATGGATCAACAAGTGAAAGGAACAAGCTCCTTGTAACTGTTGATGATTGCACGGATAAGGGATACACCGTTGTGAACTTAAGGTGTCCAGACCGACCAAAGTTACTATTTGATACTGTGTGCACACTCACAGACATGCAATATGTTGTGTACCATGGAACTGTCATTGCTGAAGGACCAGAGGCATATCAGGTTTGTTATTGATGTTCTTGGAATTCACATTTGGTTAGCACATGCATATCATAGCAACTTAAGCTTGATAATTATCATACCAGATTACATGTATGTTAAAAAAAACCACTCCCTCTTAAACCCGACTAGCTGAGTGTGGAGTGAAGTAAATCTTTGTACGTAGCCTTACCCTTGCATAATTGTCAAGAGACTGTTTCCTGGATTCGAACCCATAACCTTTCAGTCATGAAGGAACAATTTTGCCACTGCTCCGGTTCGCTCCCGGTATTACATGTCATGTTACTTGAGTTAAAAAGCATATTCTCACAACTCCTTTCTATCTGCTTGTTTGTGGTTGCTAGTGAAATTCATCACTTTAAGGTACCATTAAATTTCACTAATTTGTTTTGCCTTGTTTTATAGGAATATTACATAAGGCATGTGGATGGATGTCCTATCAGTTCTGAAGCAGAAAGGCAAAGAGTGATTCACTGCTTGGAGGCTGCTATAAGGAGAAGAACTTCTGAGGTACTAAACATGATTTGGATGCTAATTCACAAGTTCTAGCCAATGTTTATAAGTGATACTATAATTTTGTATTTGATATAGGGCATAAAGCTAGAACTCTGTGGTGAAGATAGGGTTGGCCTTCTGTCCGATGTAACTCGCATTTTTAGAGAAAATGGTCTTTCTGTCAACCGTGCTGAGGTTACAACCCGGGGTTCCCAAGCCATGAATGTTTTTTATGTGACTGATGTAGCTGGAAATCCAGTTAAGAGTGAAACAATTGAGGCAGTTCGAAAAGAAATTGGCTTGACTATACTGCATGTAAAAGATGATGGCTGCTCAAAATCTCCATCCCAGGAGAGTGGAAAATTCTCTCTGTGTAATCTCTTTCGATCAAGCTCTGAGAAGTTTCTTTACAACTTGGGTCTGATGAAGTCTTGAACATAGTGCATTTCCATAATTAGGAGCCATCTATAATGTTCTAATTTGTAAATAGTAGCTTAGTTTTGCCTACAATTGAGCTTCTTTGGAACCTCATTGCAATTCTTGATGGTAGATCATTCTAGATTTGGTGTCAGCATAAGTTGTAATCAAATTGTAGAGTTTGATCTAGCCTTGTTTCTTTCTAAAAGTGTATATTAGTTTGCCTTTGTTACATGCTTTTAGCCTCAAAGCTTTGTCAATATACATGTATATGAGCAGTGGCGGACCCAGGAAAATTTTTCTATGTCCGCATATTTAGTGGCGGGGGTGCTGCCCCCGAATTGTTTTTTGTAAATTTTTTAAAAAAATTAACGCTTAAACCCGCTCATAATCTAGTTGCTTTCATAACAAAGGATGAAGAAATCATGGGAATAGGAAATCATGAGAATAGGTATGTGACAGGAGAGGAAGAATAAGTTTTCTCTCTAATCAATTTGAGTTGCTACGTTATTTTAATCATCTCTGTACGTTGCTACGTTGCTAACTAATATAAGAATAAATATCATTTTTGGTCCCTAACAAAATAATTCGGTCCCCACTTTAGTCCTTATAAAAAAAAAGAGTCACCTGGTCCCTATGAAATTTAAAGTGGACTTATTTTAGTGTTTTTGAGATTAATGTAGGTCTTTTTTGAATTTGCGAGGGATCACGATTTTAATTAAATTGATCTACTTTGAATTTTTTTGGGACCTCCTCGAGACTAATTTTTGGTAAGGGACTAAAATGGGGACCACATTTTTTGTTAGGGACTTAAAATGATATTTACTCCTACTATAAATATTGAACCAAGAGACAAATAATAACCTACCTGACTAAAAAAAAAAATTAAAATCCAAAATCTCATGTCCGCACTTGCGTACATGTGACCCAACCTGGGTCCGCCAGTGTATATGAGCCTACTGTGAGTACTCGAAGCTCCACCACAGGACAATTGTTTGGAACACTGACCAAAATATCACTGTTCACCAAGTTTTTTACCTAAATGCCACGCAAACAGTGTTATTTTTCCGTATGCCACGTGGGCAAGTTCGCTGGACATTGTAGCAAACTCAGTTTGCTGATGTGTCACGTTTCTAGTGGATAACATGTATCAAGTTTTTAAAAAAAAAATACCAAGTTCGCTACATTGGGTAGCGAACTTGGTGTCTACTAAAAATGTGACACGTCAGCAAACGAATTCGCTATAGTGTCCAGCGAACTTGTCCACGTAACATTGAAAAATAACACTGTTCACGTGACATTTAGGTAAAAAACTTGGTGAACAGTGACATTTTGGTCACTGTTCCCAATTGTTTTAAGAAAAAAATAAATCATCAATGAATAGAAAACAAAAATGAACGAAGAATGTCGAGTGCGAGTAATACACGGAGTGCGGTTAATTGTTGCAGTTCAACTCGAGATTATTGATTAAGTTAGAAATAATGTCTTATAAATTGATCTACATGGTTTGTGATATATTATTGTGAAAGTTAACTAATTACTAGATTCATATTTTTTAATATCACGAATATATATATTTATGAAAAAGTTGTTATATTTGGCTAATTGAGTTATTCTGCTTTTTTTTATTTTTTATTCAAGAGCTTAAAATTAATAATGTTGCTCTTTCTTAATCTCGATAAACTATAGGATTATGAAACGGTGTTCTCCATAGAGGAAGTTTAGTTCATAAACATTATAAATTATCATCAATGATACCTTTAACCTAAATTAATTGAGCTCGGCGGTCATAAATATTATAAATATAATTGAAAATTTTACAAGCCACGAGATATAGCAAAATAGAAACAGTAACTAAATTATAAGTATAATTTCATAAACTATATTATACCTCTTATTTAACGTTCATTCATTCAAAAATGCTTGTTTTAATCTAGTGTATTTTTTTTTAAACGAAGTATGAACTTCAGATAAACAGTAACTATTTTGGAGTTCTCACTTTTCACCTTATAGATTCGGATTTGGATTGATGAAAGCAAGATAGAAAAATAGAATTCCACGTTGTGGAATTTAGATGATTTGATTCGTGACACGTGGCAAAATATTAGAAGTGAAGATTAAAAAAAAAAAGTGTTAATAGGTCAAACATGAATATATGTTCGAATAAATAAAAGTAAATCAAAAAATTCCACCAAAAAATGAGGTTATTTATCTCTACTTGAAAGTTGAAATGGTGCTGAGGCTGAGTTCTGTGGTTTCAGTTGTGTGTCCGAGTCATTTGAGGAAACCAAGGTTTGCCTTCGGAACTGGTGCTGGTGCTGCTACAATTAGAATGGCCTTCACTGAAACCCCTTCAACCTCCAAAGTCATGGATTCTCATCTGCACGTGTGGGCTTCTCCTGAAGAGGTAACATAACATACTTACACTTCTTCATATAGGGTTGAGTCTTGTTTATTCCAAATCTCAATGCTTTATTATTATTATTATTATTTGGTTCAAGTTGGATTAATGTTTTTCATCTTCTAAACATAAATAAAAGTGTAGGAGATAACATCATAAACATTAATCCCTATTATATTACTTAAGAAATGACACTTAGAACGTTTTTATTAATTTTATATACAAGACACTATATAATTACAAAAATTGATACACATTTGTTGACTATTAAATTTAATTCATCAAAACTTTTCTGCATAATCCTATGCTGTAATTTATGTGAAAAATAATGATTTTGTACTATGTTCCTGACTTCATACTTCTTCTTTTTTTTGGAAAATGAAGGCTGGTAAATTCCCTTACTCTCCTGGACAAGAGCCCTCTTTACAAGGAAATGTAGACTTTTTGCTCCAGGTAAATTCCCTTAGTTTATTATCTCTCTACCCATGTTCATCCTTGGTCACATTAATTTAGGAATAGTATATATATTTTTGAATATTTTTTTTCTTGATATTCATATTTGCTTAAACAGTTTGTAGACACTTTATTATTGTATTTCCTGCAAATCTTGACTCATTCATGTAGAATGTGATGCAGTCTCCCTATCTGCTATTTGACATAAATCCTAATTGCTTGAGGTTAATTACATGGAAACTGATTGTGATTGGATTTGTGTTTGTGTATATATCATTGATGCTGATACTTGCTTTTTCCAGTGTATGGAGGAAGCAGGAGTAGATGGTGCACTCATCGTGCAGCCAATTAATTATAAATTTGATCATAGTTATGTCACAAGGTATGTTCAATATTTCTTTTTTCCCATTTGATGTAAGAACTCAGTGATTCAGTGCTTTTATAGCCTTTTAGACAATAATGCAATGACAGTTGGTGTGGATGGAATATCTAGTGGTAATATATGATCTCAGATTTGACATGCTTTCCATGCTGGAATTGCTAGGGGAAAAAAGAGAATAGGGTACAGAGAGAAGGATTGGGAGAGATTTGAACACTCAATAATGCTAGTTAGTACTGGACATTCTGTTACAAAGAAGAAAAGTGGAAAAATAGCTCTTTTGTAATAGGAAAATAGAAGAAAAGATCTCCAAAATTCTTGGAAAACAAAATTATATAATGGATCTATTCATTCATAAAATTAAATTATTCTGCCCTACGGAATTCTGTCCACTATTTCATTACCATAGGAGGTTAGAGGTTCATATAATTACGTCTAATTATGAAGGAGGGTGGTGCAATCCATGACTTAACTTGTTAACCTGCGTTAATTCAATGATATAGAGTACTTCAAAGAATACTTGATTGAAAACTTAATTTCTTTCAAATGCAGAGAAACAGTTGATGCTCATTGCATGTATCAAAGCTTTTATTTCTTAATGCAGAAAACTTGACAAGAAATGATGAGTTTATGAACCATCAAAGATAAGAGCACCATGAACTTTCTGGGCTTTGATAACTGCTATGTTGATTCAAGCAGTGTTTCTAGTTTAATCGAAATTGGAAAAATGTTGCATTTTATGCTGCATGGAGAAATAATTTTATTGATAGCAATTTTCTGAAAAGTGATTTTAATAGGAAATACAATACCTGATATTGAAGGAAAGTTTAATCCCAAAGTCCTAAACAATTAGTATTTCTTCTCATTTGATCTCTGATGGAACCCAATTTGATAACACTGAATTTACTTAATCAATTGAGGCATAGCCTCTTTTTACAAACAAGACACCAAAAGACCCCAACTCACCCTTAGAACCAACTACCCTAGGCTCTAAGAGATCCCAATATTCACTCAACACATGCCTACCTCACTCCCCTCATTTCCCCTCCTTTTATCCTATCCACTAAGAATATTCTAGAACTAACTAACTCTCTTCCTTTTCTCTCTCTATAACAACCCCTATACTATTTATCCATCATACTCCAGGCCCATCAATCTCCAAATACTAAACCTATGTATTCAGAATAATGGTTTCATACTAATCATCCTTTTCTATTGTATTTCTTAATTGCTTGAAGAAAGGAGCCCTCCTAGTTTATTTGTGCATGTGTGTGTGGACATGGATGTGCACATATTAAGAAGCTTTCATAGTTAGTAAAATATATTCTCTTTACTTTTTTTCTGGGTATTGGTAATCTCAGATTCTCAGGTGCAGGTAACTAAGATGTGTGATTTATGAATGTTCTGAAGCTATGCATCATTCGATTAGTTGCTATCATAATATTAGTTGCCCAGTGAGTTGGATGGCCATCCACTAGGGGAGGAACTTTTACTTTGACTCAATTGTGCAGTTCACTGTAGTCATTACATCTTCCATGCTATGGCTTCTTTTAATTTTTTATAATGTTAATCGTATGATATCACTCATGTCAATTTGTTCATTGGACAGCGTTTTGAAGAAATACCCGACCAAATTTGTTGGTTGTTGCCTTGCTAATCCAGCTGACGATGGAAGTGGGCTTAAGCAGTTTGAACATCTTGTTTTGAAGGTCTAATTGATAATTTCTTTTTATCAGATATCTGATTTCCGTGGTAAGCATTTAAAGTTTTCTTTTTGTTTGTATTAGGATGGTTATCGTGCTGTTCGATTCAACCCTTATTTGTGGCCAACCGGAGAAAAGGTAGGCAACCCCCTTTCTTTTTCACACGTCTGTCTATTCATGGTATAAGCTGTGGAGATACACTTTAGCCATCATTGTTCCCGCCTAACCCTTCTACATCACTTTGATTAGTCAAGAGGGTTGTAATTAATAAGAAGGGAGACTTCCTTCTCCGGAAATGCATTGACTATTCAGCGATGATTGTATTCATCAGTCAATGTAACATGAACCAACCTGTCTAAATAGGACTTTAGGAGGAAAGTTTATAGGACTGGCTTAACTGTTGGGCTGTATGATTGAAAGTTGTTTGTTACTTTCCTAGGAGCTTTCTTATGAATAAGGGCAGATGGAAGGATAACAAGAAAGTAATGACCTGTTTGTTTTTAGCTGACCTTTTGAACAAAAACATAGATATAGACATGTTAATAAGTAATTAAAACAGGATATCCAGAAACAAAGGATATCAATTTGTTTAACAAGAAACATAAGATGTAAATAATACTAGATTTAGGCAAAACTTTGTTGTAAGGTTGTTTCTTTCTATTGTATTTTCTTTTTTAAAAATTTAAATTTGATTCAAGTGCAACTTTTTATACTGTCAAGAAACAAGTGCCATATCACTGTAGACTTGTAGTACATGCGGTTTTTTCACTTTTAGTTAAAGATTTGAACTGCTTTTTGAATAGGTGGCATCATATGTTTCATTAATAGTATACTTCTTACATTTTATTGGATCAAAATTGAGTTTTCAGACCGAACACAATGCCATCATCTCATCCATGTAACCGACTCACCTAGTGGAAAAAGGCTTTTGTTGTTGTCGTCATGTTATGTTTTGGATCTACAATATTTGAATGATCTCACTGCAGATGACAAATGAAGTCGGAAAGGCAATTTTCCGAAGGGCTGGAGAACTCAGTGTACCAGTGGGCTTCATGTGTATGAAGGTACAGTTGTTGACTTGTTGGAACATTTTTTATATGATGTAGATGAAACTAAAAATTACTGATTTGAATAATTTCAGGGGCTTGATCTGCATATTTCTGAAATTGAAAGATTGTGTACGGAATTTCCATCAACAGTTGTATTGCTTGATCACTTGGCCTTCTGCAAACCACCAATGTAAGTTATATTATAATCATTGTTTCAATGGCCAAGAAATGTACCTTACATGAATATTGTATTGCAGAAATGACGAGGAAGGTCTTGTCTTTTCTCAGCTTTTAAATCTATCCAGATTCCCCCAGGTAGCTACCTGATTATTTCCTCATAGTCATAAGCAGAACTTCAAAGAAGCGAAGCATGCCTAAATTTTCAATTAATTGCACTTTTTCTATATTGCTGAAGACCTTGACAGAAGCAGAAATTTATAACATCCTAGTAGATGCTTATTTTATCCTTTTTGCTAATAATAGACATCAACTATGAGTAAAATAGTAAAATGCACATAAGATTATATCTGAGGTATGGATATGATTCTTTAAGTTCGTATAACTGTCTGAAATGCCTCATCAGAATAATTGTTATTCTTTTTTGTTTTTTGGTAGTGAAACCTCTGGCATTAGGAATACTAAATTTTGAATTTTTGACAGGTATATGTGAAATTTAGTGCCTTTTTCAGATTGTCAAGGGTGCAATTTCCTTTTCTGGATTTGTCTCCTCTCTTGTCCCAAGTTGTCTCTAGCTTTGGTGCTAACCGTGTAATGTGGGGCAGGTGATTTCCAATCATACATGTGTTCAACTACCGAACTTTGTGAGGAAACAGTAGAATGGGATATAATTTTATTTGTAAACAATCATAACGACTTGTTTCAATGATGTTGTGGCAGCGATTTTCCATTTGTTGTTCCTGAATGTGGCTACAAAGGAGCAAAAGAAGCAGCGCATCTTATTGCCAATCAGATCTCTTTGCCTTCGTCTGATTTAGAGTGGATCATGGGGAGGACGGCTACACAACTCTTCCAAAGCCAATTGACTGCCTCTTAGCAAGGTTTTCACTTTTCATTGAGATTGGGAAAGCTGTTTCTCAAGTTGAGCCTTATAAAACATTTGTAGATATTATATCAGACATTGCATGTTGAATGTAATGCATACAATTGTGGCAGCAATGAAGACGTTTGTTTTACTGGGCTCTTCTTGTTTTTAGTAACCCCAAGATACATTACGGACACATTTTGCTGTTTGTCCTCCTAAATCATCTATTAATTTCAGAAAACAAAGTACATTTGCCCTGCTGTAGGGTTCAATGATGCTGGTCTAGCTGAATAACCTGCGCTGAATGAAGGGCAAAGAACACTTTGTAATGATAAATGTAGCATTTAGTGTAACTTTAAATGGATTTGACTCCTACATTTTACATATGATTTGTTTGAAGAGTTGGAAGTTGGGAATGAATAGAAAAACCTCAAATTGTATCGTAAATTTGGATTTCTATCCATATAGAAGAGATATTCAAAACTAAGAAGAGGTAATGGGTTTCCAAAACTCATTGGCAAAACACTCCATTGGAGAACACCAACAAGGCGAAAATGAGTTACATGGATCACAATGAACACCAACTTCAAATACAAAATTAATTACAAAAAAAAAAAAAAGCAGCCAAGATCACACAAGTCAGATGCAACCATTTTTAGGCTTAGGCTCAGTATGTTTGGCATCAGCATTTTTTCTCTTCTTTCTCCTCAATTTCTCACAAGCAAATGCTCTCTCCAACTGCTCCACCCTGTTTGAGAGTGAGTTAAGAAGCTTAGTCTGCATCTCATTCCTCTGAAACAGCTGAGCCAGCATCCCCATCATCTTCTCATTGTCCCCCATCATCCGCTCCAACAGCTCCCTGTTCCTATCACCTTCCTCTCTTCTCCCACCCTTATAATCCTCCTTATCCTCCTCCTCCTCCTCACATCCTACTCCACCCTCCTCTTCTTTCACCAAACAATTCTCCCCACTTTCCTCCTTAACCAATCTTGTTCCTACACTCTCCTCTCCCAGACATTCACCCCCACCATCCTCCTCCTCCTCCTTCTCTTCTACCTTCATCTTCTCCTCATTCCTCAAACCTTCCATTTTTTTACCTTCAACATCCCTCCCCTCCTCCTCTTCCTTCACCAAACAATTCTCTTCAACTTCCTCAACCAATCTTGTTGATTTACCCTCCTCATTCCCTAAAGCTTCAATTTTCTTACCCTCAGAATCCTCAACTTGTGGTTGATCTTGATCAGTGGGACCCACCATATGATCAACCATTTCTTGAAGAGCAATGGCTTTCTTGATTATAGACTTTCTATAATCCCTGACACCAGGGTAGTGAAGGACACTAACGGAGTCCAACTTAAGGAGCAAGTTCATGATGGTCTCGCTCACCCTCAACCTTTCTCTGTGCTCTTTCTTTATTAGCTCAACCGTCTCGGGAGCATAAACCTTGCTCTCAATTTTCTCCACCTCTAACCTTATGGCTGCGATCCTCCTCATACTGTTCCTCACCAAGAACCCTCTCGCCACCTTCTGGATCTTGATGGCCGAGCCGGTTCTATCCCTGGTTCGCTGTGACTCTGACCCAACGAACCGGACCGGGATCGAAACCACCTTCGACGGTGCCTTGTAATTAGCCTGAGGCATTCCACACTTGGTTCTGTACAGAGGTGTGTTGTTCATCTGCATCGTCCCTTTCGATGTTGTGAATGTAAATTACTAATTTTGCTGTGTGGTTTTTGTGAGGGTTTTCTAGTGTTGGCCAAAACATTTATAACGGAGGAGGACGAGGTTGTTCGTTGGAACATTTGAAAGTTCGAGAAGTTTCAGGATTGAGGTATTCTAGAAAATATTAACAACCGCTTGCTTACGTGACATTTTCTCTTTCTTTCTAGATAACTGTCGATGCTTCTCGTGTTTTGCCGCGGATTATGTTGTGACTTTTCTGCCACGTCATTTTTTTTAGTAAATTAGAAGGCAGATATTCTTTTATGCTAATTTTTTTTTTTAAATTTAATTAAATTAAACGCACGTGACTTTCGTTAGCTGGAAGAATTCCATTTTTAGTATTTCTTGTGTGCCTGCCAACACATATAAACTTTATGAGATCAATTCGTCTACATTTTGAATCCGATCCATGTTACTATTTGATGTGTTTGTGTTTCAGGAAATTATTTTTTCTAAACACATTACATATTTTTTATGACAACATTTGTAAGATGAAATATGATAGTAAAAAATGTAATTAATTTAAGAGAAAAACTAAGTAATAGAAACATTATTAAAGTGAAATTTGCAAACAAAAAAGCACATTACTTGAATGGTCATTTTATTTGAAAAATTAGTACTTACTAGATCAACGCTATTTTGAAATCTTTCAAGGTTTTGAACCTGGTAAACTTGTAATCCATTTATATTTATTTTTAAGTACAGTGTAATCCATCATTTAATTGTTATCAAGGCCTCAAGGGTATCAAATCAGGTCATGCTAGCCCATTAAGCGCTCAAATAGATTTGGGCCCAAAAGATGAATCGGACCGGTTCACAGTATGGCCTAAACATAATGTCGGGCCTAGCAATTATGAATCAATGAATTGAATACTTTTAAGCTTGATCTGACCCATCAAAAGATTATAACCCAATCTTTGTTGACTCACACTCTGCAAACAGCGTGCGTGCCTCTAATTTGTAAATAGTAGCTTAGTTTTAACTAGAAGTGGGCTAGATCTTTCTAGATTTGGTTTAAGCATAAGTTGTAATCAGATGTCAGATTGTAGAGTTTGATCTAAGCATGTTTCTTAGTAAAAAAAATGTATGTTAATATGCCTTTGTTACATCCTCGTGATCTAAGCATGGTTGTAAGCACAATACATAATGTATGATACAATGAATGTAATTTCTTAAATACAAGACGTGTCAGATGTAATAAATATTAACCTATAAAGGGTATGTATCACTTTGCTTTTATTGAAATGTTTGTGAGTTAATTTTGAACATGATAAAAAATGTAATCCATCGTTGAATTGTTTTTATGGGTGTCAAATGAAGTTATTCTAACCCATTACATGCTCAGTTGAATTTGGGCCCAAGCGACAAATCGAGTTTGTTTATAAGTATGTCAACTGATTTTATTTTACTTATTAAATAAGTTCTCGTATAATTAATAAATCGGAATTATTAAATATAAATAGAATTAACGGCTCGAGAATATAACTTATACTGATATAAAATAATTTTTTTTCTTTAAAATTATTATGTTTAGTGCTTTTATCACATATATAAAATAGATAAAATTTTATTAAAATTTATGAATATTCATAAAGGGAGATATAAATATAAAAATTTCATATAAGCTTGTCACATGTGAAAGTTTAAGATAGGAAAACTCATGACATTGTGGAAGTTGAACTCGGAAAGTTGTTGTATACAAAAAAGAAGTTCAAGAAATGTCCCAATTTGGCTTCATCGAGCTCATTCACACAGATATCAGAGTAGAGACAGGAAAGTAACATCATGTGTGATTTCCAATGCATAATCCTCAACGACAAGTGTGGGCGCGTGAGTACGGTTCCGCCGCCCGATTCAGGAAAGGAAGAAAGAGGTGAACAGCAACAGCATGCGATTGAAGAAGGCCACACACAACACCCCACGCCATGCTCTCAGAGTTTTCAACACAAACTGCCACTTTGTCACTGCTTTAGGTGAACATCCTCTCTATGCTATATTGCTATTGCTACTTTCATCATATTTCATATTTTGAACCCAATCCCCTTATTTCCCATATGTCATAAATCTTTGTTTTGTTGACTCACACTTTCCTAGTCTACACTTATGTTGTTGTTTTTTTTTTTTTTTTTTTTACCTCTGCAAACAGCTTGCGTTGCGTGCTGTCTGTTTTATTTCCTTTGTCATTCATTGACCATAGGAAACCAGCTGGGTGTCTACTCTACAGCATATCCTATCTTGGTTAAATTCTACACTATACACATTTTTCTTTCTTCACAAAAAAATAAATAAACGCTTGTTTTGTTTATGGAGATAATTTTGATTGGATTATGAGAGATTATATAGCTTTAATTATTTCAAATGACAGCAAATAATAAGCAAGCATATTTTACTTTTGTGATTGAATATGGTTAGTGAATAATGATGGTGATAAAAGAGACAGTCATCTATGGACTTAGATACCACAATTAAACTCAAACCTTAAAATATTAAGTGTATGGATACTTTCATTTATAGAGTGTACTCACCTATTCTATTTTTAACCAATCTGAGACTTCGTTTGCTCCTACTTACTTGGATTCTTGAACAAAAATAAATTAAGTTGGATGAAGATAGCATGTTTGACTATGAAGCTGAAGGTTTGGGATTTTGACAATGCAGATTATGCAAAGGGGGGAAAGCACAAAGATAAACATAAGCGTATGGATGATGAAATGTCAGAAGAGAGAAGAGAGAAGCAAAAAGGAGGTGTGGTTGGTCGACAAGAAGGACGCACACCGCTCGCTGCCTACCTCCTCCTATTTTCACTTTTCCCAGAAAAAGCCTGCTTCTTATGTCTCTAAAACGTTCAATACCTCAATCTTGTTTTTCATGCCTTTTTTTTAAGTTTCATATATGGGTTTCTATTTTTTTATGTCACATGAGATATCATCTCTTATGTCATATACACAATAAGTAGTGGGGTTCACCACTTATTAAAAAATAAAAAAGATAATACGAATTTCGATGTCTCACAACATGAGAAAATTATCTCCTATTACATGAGAAAACGATTTCTCATATAGGATAATGTTTTCCTCCTTTCACATGACACAAGCAATTTTCCTACAGGGACTCGTCAATTCTTTTACTTTTCTTTTATTTTAAAAATAGTGACCCCCACAATTGATTGTCTTTATGATATGACCTAAGAATTTTCTTACAACATAATACTTGTTTTTCTCATATATATATATATATATATATATATATATATATATATATAGAGGGAAAATATCCGTTTACAAATTTATGCAAATTGCACTATGTTCTCCCGGGTGATTAGTGTTCTCCCGGGTAAAAGATAGTGTAGTTTGTAAACAAAAAAGTTTGTAAATATAACATGCCCCATATATATATATATATATAGGTTATCATTTTTCAAATTGCTAGACGTCCAGCTAGGAATCATAACTATACATGCATGAATAAAAGCATTAAATACGGGAAATAAATGAGAATCAACGAGATCATGATTACTAGTTGGACGTCCAGCAACTTGAGAAATACTTTCAATATATATAGAGAGAAAAAAATGTTTGTCCTTTTAAATGACACAATTTATGTCATTTCACTCTCACACTCTCACAAAGGTGTGAAACCCATAACTTTATATTTTTTTGTCCACTCCCTCTACTCCTTTATCTATCTCTTTCTCTCCCTTAAAATGACACAAATTTACATCTTTTAAAATGATACACACTTTTCTCGTATATATACTAAATAAAAACCTTTGGTGCAGTTGTTGTAGGTATATCATACTAAATGAGAAAAAAATTTGGGACTTCAAATGAATTAATTATACAAAAAAGTATAGGTTAAAATGAATTTTTTTTTTTCCATTTTTAGTAAAAAGGGAGCCGTAATACTAAAGAAATTTCCCATTGGTCATATGTATCTTTCAAAAAAAAATTTGCAACAAAAAAATATAATCTCCACTTTTGTCCCTTACAAAAAAAAGTAAATTTTTGATTCATCTACAATACCAGTTCTTTGAAAATACGGTCTCTCAAAAATTCAATAAAGATCTAATTTAGTTTTTAAAAAAAGAATTAATATAAATATTTTTATTTGTAAGGGATAAAAGTGGGAATAATATTTTTTTTTTGTTAGTAATCAAAATATGCTTTACTTGTTTGTTTCTACTTTTACTTTCCTTCCGCCCCTTCATATATCCTCACACTATATTGGACAAACACCCGGCTCATATATAGTACTCTCCAATAGCCACCTTCCAAAGCTCAAAAATCTGAATCTTCTGACTTTGTGCTGCGTAGATTAACCATTTTCTATTGTTCTTTTCTGTTTTGCTTTTTTTCACTGTTTGACAAATATGTATATGTATGCACCTCACCATGCAATTCTCGAGCAACCATAATAGCAGAAACAATAAGCCACGAGACAGTAGAGACAAGAAACAAAAGTCCCTCTGAATCAGAAACAACAACAAGACACACTCTCTGCGACAGCAACAGACAAAGCACCCCCCCGGGGCCCCATTGTTCCAGTTTTATCCTTTCCTTATAAAATGATGCCTTCCCTTCCCCATTTCTTCACCACAAACATTCCTTCAATTCACAAACATCAACACCACCCCTTTTTAACTTTGTTCTCACTTTGTGCTTTTCTATGAGTCAAGAGAAGATAATGCATTATCAAGTGGAGCCATGGGGCTACTACATGCGTTTCCGGAGCATGGAAGATCAAATGGAAAGAGTGTTGAGGCTGGCTTCCCAGAGTGCTGTGGTCATATTCAGTATCAGTAGCTGTTGCATGTGCCATGCTATGAAGACACTCTTCTGTGGCATGGGTGTTAACCCAACGGTGCATGAGCTTGACCATGATCCAAAAGGAAAAGAGATGGAGAGAGCATTGACGAGGCTACTTGGAAATTCAAATGGGGTTCCTATTGTGTTTATTGGAGGCAAGCTAGTTGGATCCATGGACAGGGTTTTGGCTTTCCACATAAATGGTACCCTTGTCCCACTTCTCAAAGAAGCTGGAGCTTTGTGGCTTTGATTCTGAGTCAATAGACTTGGATTCAAAGTCAGATTTGAAGTTGAGTCACATGCTAAAAAGGAAGAGTAAAGCACTGACTTATTTTGTTTTGACAATGTTTGTCTCTCTGATCCAACAATATCCATGTATACATGAGAATTAGCTAGCCAGCAAAGAAACTAAGAAAGGAGTAGAAGAAAAAAAAAGGCCTCTCTAATAACCAAATTTATCTGTTGTAAGGAGGTGACAATCTGATATGGAAAGTAATGAATTCTCTCAATTTTCTTTTGACTTGTAGTTTGTATAGAGATGCACCTGTAATTTGAAATTAATGAGGCCAGATAAATTTGCAGCTAAGGATTAGATGCATCTCAGAAAATTAATATGATTGGAGTCTCAGCTAAGTTTAGAATGTGTTATTACCACTTTAATATCTGATACGTGGGCCAATGGTATGGTACACATGATATATTGAATTAATTTTCGTGAAGTTTCATGCTATTAGAGAATTTGAGAATAATAAGGAAAATTGAACTTGTTCGCTACAATTCTCGCGAGAGTCTAGACACTATTGTCTCGAGCTCAATACCCTTGGCATTTTATTTATGTTGAAGCAAAAAAAAAAAAAAAATTACTCAACATTTTCACCCTTATAAACTTCACATTAATTGCTCGTACAATCAACGTGTAATTTCAAATCTCATACCTTATCAAATGGATCCTAACACATTGAGGCAAAACTCTCCTACCAAATTTTTAAATATAACTCTATATATACTTAGAGCTAGTGATAAACAACCACATCTCACCTAAAAGTTTAAATTGTTTTCACGTAGATGTTGTATAAACCTATTTTTGTTTTAATTCCTTATATGTTTGACTTAATTTCATTAAAAAATGAAGGGCTGTGAGATTCGAATTTGTAATCCCGTGGTCAAAGAAACTCTGATACATCATAAATATCTAATTCACCTAAAAGTTCAAACTATTAAGTGAAATTCGATTAATGTTTTTTTTATTATACTTTTGTAACAGCTCGAACTCCAAATCAGCAGGAACAAACCATGTCAATTGATTCACGGTGGTGGTAACCAACATCGGACAATCAATAGTGCCGCTGGATACACACAAAAGGTATTTACAGTTTCTGATCGTTGAGAAGGTTTGTTGGTGTCCAAGGTGCGGCAGAACATACAACCATTGAATTAAAAGGACAAGCCAGGCCACAATTGCTTTCAGAAGTTTTTACTATTCTTGCAGACCTCAAATGCAATGTGGTAGCAGCAGAAGTCTGGACCCACAATTCAAGAATGGCATCGGTTGTTTACATCACTGGTGAGGCAAGAGGTTTGCCAACACTAGTGTTGTTTGTGTTGGTTCTACTCACAAGGAAAGGAAGTTGCATCAATTGATGTAACCTGGTCGTGATTATTACATATATATATATATATATATATATATATATATGGGCAATGTTAATCTTATGCAACATAAAAATTTTCTTATCTTCTACTCATACATTGATACTTGTGTCATTTCTTTTTTTATTTTTTTCTTTTCTTTTTTATTGGGCCCCACTTCAAGTTAAGTGTGTAGGAGATAAAAAAAAAATTCTGTCACATGAGAGTATATTTACCCTATATATATATATATATATATATATATATATATATATATTTATATGAGTTTTATTAATCTCGTGTTAAAGGAGATAGTTATCTCATGTCATAGAGACAAACTAGTGAGCTCCATCACCTGCAAAAAGAAAAGAAAAAGGTGGATCGAAGGGTGTGTAGGAAAGAAAACTTGTCTCATGTGACATGAGAATAGTTTTTCCATATATATATATATATATATGGTGGGGATTATGGGTCAACTAGTGACCGGAACAAGCTCCTTTGTAATTAAGGGTGCTAAACAGACAAGGGGCCTTTGGCTCGACTCGTGAAGACTTGAGCTTACATGTCTAAAATTTATTGTTTGCAACAGGCTTGAACTTGTATAAAAGCTCGTTTAATAAAAAAGCCACAGGCTCCAATTCAAAAGCTCGACCTCAAAGCCTCAGGCTGACCTAGTATTTTATTTTATATTTTTTATACTACTTGTAATAGTCCTCTCTTTCTCCTCAATCCATTTCACCCCAAAAACTCATTTGTTCCATTGTGCACTGCTGTTTGTGTCAATTTATTTTTTATTTTTTATTTTTGTTGGCACTTTTTTTATAATGGGCAAAGATAATATAACATGTTATCTACCTTCTCTCACTTTAATTTTATTTATTTATTTTAGACTTTGTAAATTATTGCTGCAAATTGGAAGCTAAGGTTTCTATCTAAAAATTTCTTTTTTGTGAAATTCTGTTCTCTTAATTTTATTTTTTAACAGGCTAATAGACTAAGACAAGCTTCACACAGGCTTTTAATTTTTGTAAATAAATCAAGCCACAGGCCAATATTATATTCGTAACAGCTAACAGGCTAAGGCCAGTCTGACATATTTAAATACAGGTTTGGCCCGTTAAGATCAAAGCTCGGCTCGGCTCGACCGTTAATACCCCTACTTGTAATTGTTGATGATTGAACAGATAAGGAATACACGAAGGTATCTAGAGCGACCAAAGTTACTATTTGATATACCGTGTACACACTCACTAACATGCAATATGTTGTGTACAGTGACTTTGGAAATTCAAGTGTGAGTAGTGAACACATTGATTAGAAATAGATTAAATATGTACTACTATATAAGTAGAAAGATACATTATCTTAAAGTTTATATTTATACAAGTGGAAAGATCCAGTTTTACATTCATGATTGAACCTTGGATGAGGTTTTGTGAACTTCTTTTTTAGCCTTGTCTATAGCTATGGATGAATTTGATTTACCAGTCCTTATCAATCCAAGCTCGAATGCGAGCTTCCGTTATACGAATAAGACTTGAACTATTGTAATCTTGACATTATTTTTTAGTATAATTCAGGTGCAATATGAATGCCAAATTTTTTAATTTTACCTTGTCATTTAATGATTCATTGCTATATTATTTAATGAATTTTACAACACATGAGATGTTAAATTTATCAAACTAATGCAATGGCACATAATTGGAAGTAAAACTTATTTATACTAACAATACATTATAGGAAATTGTTATTTTTTTTAATTATGAAATGCATAAGATATAAAAAACTTAGGATATCATGAGAGTCAGAAAAAGATATCACGAGGCAACCAGAATACATTGTGCAAAAGTTTAAAACTTATTGTTTGAAAACTAAAGAAGAAACGTAGGAGGTGAAGCCCCCAAGGAGTTGACCTAAGCTTTGTGCCTGATTGTCATGTTCAAAGCCTTAATCCATATAAGGGTGCGTTTGGTTGGAGCAATGTGATGAGATAGATAGACATTGGAGAAGTGAGATTGTAGGGTGATCTTGTTTGGTTGAACCGTTTTCAATATTTGCCTACTTAAATAATTATCCCATCTTACCAATTTGCATGTCTATTGGATCAAAATAGACGGCCAAATATTTCAACTTGAGATGTGGTATTGCGCGTTATCTACCTAAATGGTCACATTATCATATGACGAGCGTACAAATAATTATCTATCTTATTTTTTACTATGAGAAAGTGTCCCTCATCTCTATGTAGCCAAAAAAATGTACAAATAATTAATATATTATCTTACAGTCTTCATATATTTGGGGGTAAAAGGTTCAGCGAAATTAAAGCTAAAATTAAAAGAAAAAAAAAAAACTTTCTACAAACCATGGATGGCTGCTCAGCCAAATGGTAACTTTTGTAACAAACTTTGATGATCAATATCTGCATGTTAAACCATAGGAGGTTGATGCTGGTCTCCTTCCACAGGAGTGGGTGCAGGTGCAATCTTGGTGCTACAGTTGATTATATAAAGCATACCACAACCAGAAAATATAGCAAAGACAACAAAAGCAAATGCAAATATTATGAATAAAGCTATTCCAAATCCTGCCCACAGTATTTCTTGATGTTTTCGAGCTCTATTCATCACATCTCCCAATTCCATTATGAAATGGATCACTAGGATGAAGCAGAAACATACCATAAGTGCACTAAAGAAAAGTGATAGTGCAAGAATCACCATTTTTTCTCTGCCATTCAACATCTTGTATTTTGTCTCCAAAAGAAGGCAAATAAGAAATGAATTTGAGAGAAAAGGGAAAAGAATTTCTTCCTCACTCTATTGTTTTATTTAGCTTTTGGCAGAAGAAAGGTGAAAATACATAAATATTATATATGTGGCCTTAGCACTTGTTGACGAAGTACTGTTATAAGTCTTTAATATACGTGTATAACTTCTGGTAGAAAGTGAACTAGATCCATTACGACCATTAAATTTATAGTATTATGTTGATAATATATATTTAATTTTATAAAACTCAAATAATATAAATATGTTATAAACGTATTTTACATTCATTTTATGAAATTTTAAGATATTAAGATAAGAATAGCATAAGCTTCTAACATATAGATTTTGCAAATATTGATTCATTTTAAAAGGAATATTTATTATTTAATTTAATACTATTCAGTTTATATAATTAATGTATGTACGTTTGACGTATTGAAATCTTCTTAATATATATATATATATATATATATATATATATATATAACTTTTAGCAACTATTGAAGGGACAACTTGTATTTCACGCCAAAGCCTTAGTGAAAAGTTGCGATGAACGTATTGTGTTGTATCAAATATCTAGTGTGGTCTGATCAAAGATTAAAGAGTTAAGAATGATAAAATATATTTTATGATGGATTGAGCCAACGTTTGAAGAATATTTGTGTTATTTGTGAATGGAAGCCTATTCGTTCTTAAGTTTGATATGATCATATTATGAGTTTCTCACGTGCCATGATTTGAAGGGGTAAAAAAATAAAAAATAAAAGAAACGTAAAATTGTAACCAATCACCTCAAACATTATGTGAGTCAAATGTCTATGATGCAGCAAGAGGCCAAGAAAGACATGCATTTTAAAGTTTCTTCCTAGATTTTTTTTTTATAACTATTTAATGTTAGGAAGCTTTCTTGACTCTTCAAAATGCGGGATTTTAACTTGCAGTAGTATATACTTAGGGAAGTTTGACATTACTTATCTTAATCATAATTATATATATCTCTCATCATGAAAATAAAAAAAAAAAATTAGTCAAGGTTAGAAGAGTTAAAACTTAAAACAGGAAATAATTCAATTACAATGTAGAATAAAATATGAATCATTTAGAATATCCTTATCTATTTCTAGTGGCAGAAAAAACATGCAAGTTAAAACCACTAGTATTCCACCCTGATTCCTTGTTGTTCTCAGGTTGCCAATGGAAGTAGAGATCAAGCTTAGTCTACCAGACTCAACCACTCACCAGAAGCTCTCCAACTTGCTCGCTCCTTTCCACACAAAAACTTTAATCCAAGAAAACATCTTCTTTGATGGCACAAATGAAGAGCTCACATCCAACCTTGCAGTTCTCAGAATTCGGTTCTACAACTTGGAAAACTGTGTCCTCTCCTTGAAGGCTAAACCAGTAATCTCAGGTGGAATCAGCCGCATGGAGGAGCATGAAGAGCCATTTGACCCTGCACTTGGTCGTGCATGCATTGCTGAGCCATGGAGACTCTTATCTGTGGATTCATCAGAGATACTGAAGAGGGTGAGAGATGAATACCATGTTGGAGAAAATGGGGTCGTGTGCTTAGGTGGGTTTAGGAATGTGAGGGCTGTGCATGAGTGGAAAGGGTTGAAACTGGAACTTGATGAGACCAACTATGATTTTGGGACATGCTATGAGTTAGAATGTGAAAGTGCTGACCCAGAGAGACACAAGAAACTGCTTGAAGAGTTTCTTAAAGGGAATGGAATCAATTATTCATATTCTAAAGTTTCTAAATTTGCTGTTTTTCAGTCAAGGAAGTTGCCTGAGTAAGGAAAAGTCTCCTCAGTTGTTCTCCCTGAAGCAGATATGTCCGACAGAAGGTCGGGTCTTTGATGTTGGATCTAGAACTTTTTCTCTAGATACCTATGAATTAGGTATCTTGGAGACAGCTGATCACTACACACTATATGATGGCTTTAGCCAGAAGGGGTGTGTGTGTGCACTGTCGTGTCTTCAATCAAATAGGGTTAGAGAGATCAGTCATACATGTGGTCTTTACTCCTATTTATAGAACTTACTTCTGGGCTGACGTTGGTTGGGCTTCATATCGCTGTGGGTCTTTCTCTGGTGCATAACATCAGTAATTAGTATTGTTGAATGCATGATGTTATGCTTTTTTTCTTAGTATATATAATATTATTCTTTTAAATACTCTGTGTATTAATCAGCTGTCTAAATAATGCTAATAAGTGTTTCTGTGACAGTTTTAAACACATCATTGCAGAACTATCATGATAGTGTAGTTAATTCTTTGGTTATGTTTGGTTGATGAAAAGATATGTAATAGAAGAGAATTGAATAAAATGATATCAGTTGAAATTATTTTAACTGTTTAAAATAAAATGGAATGAAAAAGAATCTATTCCATCTTATTTCATTTTTTTTAGTATCTCCTTTAATCCATTTCATCTAATGCTTCTATTTTTCTTTCCCCTACCTGAGGATATGCAATGAAACCAACTTATCATGTATTAATTTTCTTACCATTATGGTTATTTCCTAAACAATAGAATGGATACTTTCCTTCATTTAATAATAAATGCCCAAAAAGTGGTATGGCAATTTTATTCCAATTCATCCCATTTCATTTCACCCATTACTAGATATTCAAACATAGCCTTAAATATTTGGTGCATAAAAAGTTTAGGAGGAAAAGAGGCCATCCTATACAATCATTACGTATAACTAAGTTTTAACATATTTGGCAGTAAAGTTAAATCTAAGTTTAACAGGTAAAGTCACATGAATACACATAATTCCGCTTGCCATGCGACGTCGTAAATGCTAAGTTGCTGGAAGTACTAACTAGCTTCATAAATTCACAAATTTTGGCGGCACGTCTTATATGATAAGTTTAACTGATCATTTACAGCTTTTATGCTAATGATTTTATGATATGTGCAAATATGATGGGAAAGTGGTGCAGAAAGAAAAATTAATGAACATAGTTTAAGTTGTCATGTCCAACCTTGCTTGGGAACTAATGCATTGTATAGACTTTTGTTGGTAAAAATGAACATTATTAAAGAACAAAAAAAAAATCCCTTGGAAGCTCCAGAATCCCGAACTAGAGCAATGTAGTTCCTCAGTTCTACAACTCATACTAAGTACGGCACCATAGATTCGGACCATTGCACATGAAAAAGGCAAAGTCTTGTCCATCTTCAATTCAATCAATTAAAGCACCCCCATATTGTTGATCCTACCCATGCATAAAAGAATTGAACGCATGAAGAAGAGTAAACTTAACAGCTCAAATTCCATCAAAGATCAGCAATGACATCCTTGTATATTAACAGAAAATATTCTTACGGCCAAATAAATATCAGTAGACAGATCATGATCTGTAGAATAAATACAAAAAAAGGACAAACATTCGTATTACTAATTCCAACTGAATGAAGTTGATTTAATAAATCATAAGCAACAGGATGTTCCTATACGGCAATTTAGATTAATGTGAATCACAATTTCACAACCTCAAACACATGGAAGTTGCGATCTAGGTTCTTATTGAAAATGAAGGCAGATATCTCTTTTAAAGCTTATAGGTATACACACACACACACAAAACAAAAAGAAAAAAGAAAAAGAAAATAAGCGGTATAATGATCAGAGTCGCAGCATTGATTTAGCACTTAAAAGAAAATAATGCAGTCAGACTATATACAGCACCAGCAGTTGGCTTCTTGGGCTTGACCCTAGGTGTCTCTTCAACTAGCAAAGTCTCAAGATTCAAGCTATCAGGAAGAATATAGTAACGGATGTTGTTACCCCTCACACTGAGATGATCCAGAATCGCTGGATTTTTCACTTTAAGAGTTAGTTTAACTGTTTTCAAATGTGTGTTCATACACCAAATTATGGTAGCTCAGATGGCGCATGGGAGCTAAGCAGGTGGGATGAGAGCATGTGTTCGATCATTTCCAATACTATCTTTAAGAGAGGTTTAAAGCCTTAATCCTAGACCCGCTCCGAACAGGATTGTCTTCGGTAGAGAATACCTGTGGTTTATTAAAAAAAATGTGTTCATACTGATATCAACACCTGTGGCAAAAGTCCCAATATCAGTATGCTATGACTTCCTGATTCAAATTTCAAAGTAGTATTTTTGAGCAAGAGGCAACAATTATTTACCAATTAATGGGATAGTTTAACTAGGAAGTAGGAACATATGCCTAATTTTAGTACAAGGACTCACTACACTCAAAATTCATAAACTATGTTTACTTCATGTTCACTAATTATCTACGAAGCTAAATATACAGAACTAGAACTTTAATAAAAAGACAATATTAATGCCATACCAGTATCAGATCCATGTGACCGGATCAAACTCAAATCCGATGGATGTTTAATAGGAAATTTAATGGAAAGAGTTGCATTAGATTTAATAAGACAATGGTGAAGATTGTTTACTTAAAATTTTCTTTATGGTCTCTTCTACCTTTATTGTGTAAGCCAATCCCACCAGAATCTGAGAAAGGAAAAGGCAGTGCAGTGGAATGTTGGAAAAACAAGTTTGAATAAATAAAACCTTATCAACTAAAGAGTAGAGAGCACCCCTGCAAATAATTAAATGCCTAGCGACCTTCCAACTGCCTTTCACTCATGTTTCAACTAACATAAATCTTACTACTTTTTCAAGTCTAATATTTTAGTTGTAACTGGCTCTGCTTTACTGAAAGCATTATTGATATCCACCAAAATAAAATAGGGCAGTGGATGGGTTAGGAATATGATATTTTAGGGTTTTAATGGATTATTATTGATCGCCATCCCAACACACACATGCTTTTTACGAATGATATATACTCTGTTGATGATTAAATTCTAAACTTGCATTGTGGAGAGAAGCTTTAGAGTCAAAGGGTATTCCATTAGGTAGGAGCAATACAACAATAGAATATATGGAATGCAAATTCAATTAAGATGTAAGTGATATATTTTTGAAAAGTGTATAGAGGCATTTATCATAAACATAAAGAGTAAAGCCAAAATTTTAGTAACAGCATCAAGAAAATAACAAATTCAAGAACAAAAAAAATGGGGAAAAAAATGAGGAAGAGGAAGAAAAGAAACCTGTAATGGAGCCATGAACAACAGTACCATTCTTGAGCTCAATTGATACAGTTTCATTGTTCAGCTTCATTAAAAACCTGCTCAAATAATATTAAGATTTGGACCCAGAAATTAAAAAATAAAAACATGGCAGTACAAAAAACGAAAACATTACTAACACAAACCCCAAAAAAAAAATCAAAGAGAAAGATAGAGGAAAACCGGACGAGCTTCATGGTGAGTTGGGGATAAGGACTTTGTTGCCTTCTCTATTCTCTTTATAGCTTTGTCTCTGTGGACCAATATAAAGAAAATGAGGGGTTATATTTACAAACTTTTTTCTTACAAACTTGCAAACTACACTAAGTATGACTAGTCAGACTTCAATCAAGAGTGTATGACGACTAGTCAGAATTAGTGTAGTTCGTAAATTTGTAAGAAAAAATAAAAAAAGTTGTCGATATAACCTTCCCCACCAAGAAAAGCTCAAAAGATATATATGTGAACCATGTGAATTCTGATAATGCTCTTGAGTATCAAGTATCAACTCAATCATTTAACAATAAGTAGATTCACGTATTACAGATACGAGTGAACAGAAATGCTTAAACTTTCTAAGTAAATCGCAACCTTTGTTTGGTTTTACAACGAGGGAAGGAAAATAGAGATTATTATGTGACCCCAAAAACAAAACTCTCGCTTATTAAATTTTATGAATATTTCCTTTTTATTCATTCCCCTTCCTTTTTATGAAGCATTAGTGGATCAACCCACTTAAATACTAAATAAAAAAAAAAAAAAAAACTGAAATATATAATTTTTGCTCATCTCACAGAATACCGCACCCTTTTGGTACAAAATTCAAACATGCAAGTATAATGTATTATTCTAGAGAAGTAGCCACATTAATGCTTCGATTCTGACTCTGTAATCTATTGCTAAACTAATTTATGACTTGTATTACATGCATTCTGATGGCCCAAAAAAATATGCATGCATTTATTTTTCTTTAATTAGCATATCTATAAATAAAAAGCATAGGGGGGAAGTCCCAATTGAATGCATTGACTGCTTTTCATTGTTACTCTTTAATGTGAGCCAAGCATAATTAATTTCTTCGGTTTTAAGAAAAAGGAAAAGGAAAGAAAGAAAGCATGAACTTTTATGGTACCTGGCAAAGTTAGATGTGAAAGAAGGGCCGGCGGCCACAGGCGGTGGATGTCGGCGGTGACACCGGCATTGTGGCTGCTGTGTTTGTGTCGGGTGTGAGCGCGTAGCAGTCCCTAACATAGGGAAAGGGGAAATGAAAGTATTTGGCGGGGATTGAAAAAGAAATGAAAAAAATAAAAATAAAAATCCTAACCTAACTCCAGAGCCCATGATTTGTGACCCAAACCAAATCTATCTTGATACGATATTAAAAAAAAGGTGCATATTTTCTTATGTTGTAGGATAGTAGGAGAGAAAAAAAGTAGACATAAATTAAATGTGGGTCCCACATTTTAAATTAAAAAAGAAAAGAAAAATTAATTGGCACGAAAAACGAATTTGTGTAGGAAAAAGTTCTTATCTCATGTAGAAGGAGATAATGATTTCCCTAAAAAAAAACACACACATATATATGGGCTTAACATTTCTGCAGCAGCCGTAGATAGTTTTATCTACAGCTGACACAGAAAAGTGGGACCCACGGCTTTTTTTTAAAAAAAAAAAAAAAAAACTCAGGATCCGTTGCCGTATCATAGGATTCGGACGTGTATCCTTGTTTGCTGTAGGTACAACAGCTGCATAAATCATTTTGCCTATATATATATATATATATATATATATATATGAGGTAGGATCATTTGAAATCAGTGTCAAATTTCAATTTTGAGACACCTCATCTGAGAGTCGTTAGATCAAAAAAAATTAACGACTCTGATTTGCAAGCATGTCACACCATTGATCTTTTTTGATCTAACGGCTCTCAGATGAGATGTCAAAATTGAAATTTGACACCAGTGTCAAAGGGTCTTACCTCTATATATATATATATATGGGTCAAGATCATTTTACATCAGTGTAAGTTACACTCTCAATCTTGACCATTGATCTAAGGGCTCTAATTTTTTAGTAATGTGAGTCATTGGATACAAGTGGATCAATGATCAAGATTGAGTGTAAGACTTTTAACTCTTACACTGGTGTAAGAATATCCTGCCCCTATATATATATATATATATGAGGTAGGATCCTTTGACACGAGTGTCAAATTTGAAGTTTGACACTTCATTTAAGAGCTGTTAGATTAAAAAAGATCAATGGTGTCACATGCTTACAAATCAGAGTCGTTGATCTTTTTTGATCTAATGGCTCTCAGATGAGGTGTCAAGGATCCTGCCTCTCTCTCTCTCTCTCTCTATATATATATATATATATATATATATATATATATATATATATATATATATATAGGGAAGGTTATACTTACAACCTATTTTCCTTTATAACCTCTAACAACCAATATTTTAACCGTTGATTTCCGCCAATTAACAGTTATCAATTATTGTGAATTAATAATTAATTAATAAATTTTATTTGCGAAAATCTTAACTGTTGATTGACGAAAATCAACAATTAAGATATTGGTTGTAAAAGGTTGTAAAGAAAAATAGGTTGTAAGTATAACTAGACCCTATATATATATATAGAGACAGGATCCTTTGACACCGGTGTCAAAAAAAAAGTTTGACACCTCATCTGAGAGCTATTAGATTAAAAAAAATCAACGATTCTGATTTGTAAGCATGTGACACCATTGATTTTTTTTAATCTAACGGCTCTCAGATGAGGTGTCAAACTTTTCCTTTGACACTGGTGTCAAAGGATCCTGCCTCATATATATATATATATATATATATATATATATATATATATATATATATATATATATATATAGAGAGAGAGAGAGAGAGGTAGAATCTTTTGACACCAGTGTCAAATTTGAAATTTGACACCTCATCTGAGAGCCATTAGATTGAAAAAGATCAACGACTCTGATTTGTAAGCATGTGACACCATTGATCTTTTTTGATCTAACAGCTCTTAAATGAAGTGTCAAACTTCAAATTTGACACTGGTGTCATAGACACCAATATCAAATTTGAAATTTGACACCTCATCTGAGAGTCATTAGATCAAAAAAATCAACGACTCTGATTTGTAAGCATGTGACACCATTGATCTTTTTTGATCTAACAGCTCTTAAATGAAGTGTCAAATTTCAAATTTGACACTGGTGTCAAATTTCAAATTTGACACTGGTGTCAAATGATCCTATATATATATATATATAAAACAATTCAATGTATCAATCTATTTATTACAACCTATAATTTATGAGTTTTATAAGAGTTATGTTGTAGAAAAAATGATTGTGTTATGTTATAGAGATTCGTTTTGCGTGCCGTAGTTTTTTTTTTCTTTAAAACATACGGGTCCCACAAAATGTTGTGTGTAGGAAATTTTTTATGATCGTATTAAACGATGGATGCAAACCCCATAATTTATAACACATGTTTGATGGGAGGCAAGTTATGTATGGATTGATAGATTAATTTGTATTAGCTAATTTGTCTAAAGTAATGAGTTTAGATTAGACCAGTCCAACCCACCAACAATAAAAAAATTTATATGAAATGATGAAAAACTATTAATTCAAGTGTTAATTAATTTTTCTTGTTAATTGAGGTTTTCACCTCTTGGAATAAAGAAAATTTTAGAAAAATTGTCTCTATATCCGTTATTTAAATCGGAGTTATCAGATAGTCGATGAACGGTTAAACAAAATACATGACGAGCAATTTGTTTGTTGTTTGGGTTTAATGAATGTTTTGAGATTTTGGATTTTTAACTATAGAGTATTCATGGAAGCATGTTGTTATCCCCTTTCAAAATGAAGATATTGTATTCTGTTTTTTTTTTTTTTTTTTTTTTTTGAGTGTACTCAAGGGTATCCCCACCTTCTTTGGGGTGAGACTAATCCCAACCGTGCATTGTCGGTCCCTTGCGGGGGTAGCACTACCCAATCCGTTTTTTCCATACCCAGGGCTCGAACTCGAGACCACTGGTTAAAGGAACTCAGACACCTTCCATACCCAGGGTTTGGGTTATTCTGTTTTATTTAATTACACATTTTATGTCAAATATTATTAACGGTTTAAGAAAAGTATAAAACCTACAAATCAAAATTTTATTATTTAGTCTGTAATTTTCATTACTCAATTCATGATTTGAAAATGATAAAGGTACCTTGACTTCTGCCTGTAAATAAATTATCTACATTAAAAAGTGAACCCATAGAAATGTATTGATTATTTTCATTTATTCACGTGCAAAAATTTTCAAACCACAATGTGACCATGTTGGTAGAGTCGTCAGTTTTTTTTTTTAAATAATCTCAAAAGTATCCTCCAGTTATCTCCAAAGACAACTGAAGAATATCCTTGAGATTATTTAAAAAAAGGGTCATACGACTAGAGAATACCCTTGAAATTATTTATAAAAAAAAGATAAAGACTCAACCAACATGGTCACAATGTGGTTTGAAAAATTTTGCATCTGAATAAGTAAAAATAATTATTTAGGCGACTCAGGTCAACCCAGTAAATTAGGCAAAAAATTTAAATATTATTATTTAAATAAGAAATTACGAAAACGTATCATTTTAAATTTATTTACAAATTTATTATACTCAGTCACGCTCAAAATGGGCATGACTACTCACGCTTAATTTAGACGCATTAGGGTGTTTGGTCGTGTCCAATCTAGGCTCAACTTATCCAGTGTTGACATATAACACAAAAAAGTCAATGTTTTGATTGTAAAACTTCGAAAGACCATGGCTTTTGACTCGGGTGTCCGAATCAGGTAATTTTTCACATAACTATTTGAAATCTAAGCCATGACATCTCATTGAAAGGGATTTGGTCAAAAAAATTTCTAAAATTTGGGATATTAAAACTTAAGAATGCTGTAACTTTTGACTTGGTGTCTGAATCGGGTGCTTTTTATTATTTTACGTAACTTTTCTAGATCTACGCGTTGGCCCACTCGTAGCTCTCAAAAAGTTACGTGAAATAAAAAAAAGCACATAAATTTGATCAGCAGTAAAAAATTATGGCCTTACGAAGTTTTACAGAAAAAATACCCCAAAATTCAAAAAAAATTTGTTGCCTGAATCCCCTTCAATGAGACGTCCTTGGAAAGATATCAAAAAATTATGTGGAATTAAAAAATAAACTACCTCATTCGGATACCCGAGTCAAAAAGTTATAGACTTTTAAAGTTTTACCGTCAAACTGTTGATTTTTTCTATACTACGTGTCATCATTGGATGAGTCGTGCTCCATTTGGGCATGACACAAGAGGGGAAAACACCTAAAGCAGGTGTGGGTGGACAGGTGGTCATGCCCTTTGTAGATCTAACTGAGTGCAATAAATTTATAAATTAATTTTAAATTACTATGTTTTTGCAATTTTTTATTTAAATAATAATATTTTAATTTTTCCCCCCAAAATATATATGATATACATTTTGTGCGTAGAATGGACCAAAAACAATATGCGGTCAAAGCAACAATTCCCATTAATTAATTAATAATTTAATATCTTTATGGCGCCAAATACGCGAACAGGACAATTATTGTTGGCGCATAGATCGCTATACGACGAAACGGACTAAAATAATAAAATAAAATAAAAAGCAAGACCCCACTTCATCGTCATCATTTCCATGATTATTGTCCCAATCATTCCAATGTTCAACGCATGAATTAAATACCAAAACCAAACACATTTTGTACCGTATTCTTTTAATAAAAATCAATGTTATGATAAATTTTTCTTTTACATATTTTTCATAATTGTGCCATTTTTTTTCAAGTGATGTAACTCACAAGTTTATCTCTATGATATGAGATAATTTATCTTCTTTAACATGAAATTAATAAAACCCATTTTTATTTAAAAAAAAAAAAACCCATTTTTTTAGAAGAAATAATTACGTATCCCCCTAAGTGAAAATCTATAATTGATGATCATGTCGGTTGTGTCCTTTTCCTTAATAATATAAAAAAAAAATGGGGTTGCAAATATTCATGTATTTATTACCCAAGTTGCTTTCTTGCAAAAGGAAACGACTTTGATTGGTTTTGTTGCATGCAATGGAGATTTTGGATTATGGGCACCCAGCATAATCCAAGAAAGTCATATTTTTTTGCAGAGAATTGTCAGAGAAGGTATTTTCTGCCACCCCTTCTTTCTTTTTTGCATGTAGTTTCTGAGTTTCTTCCTTTTCTTCTTGATTGATGATGTTGATCTATGAGTATTTTGTTGTGGGTCGAGTTTAGAAAGTCATGATTTTGTAGAGATCTTGATTATGCTTGTGTTTATGTCAAAGCAGGTTTCTATTTCTTTTCTTTTTTAATTTGTTTCTAGTGGGATCAAAATGATTTTGTCTCCTTGTGTTTGTACGAAATCGAGGAATCTCATTGTTTTTACCCCATTCATCATATCGAGTTTCGGTTACCTAAACACTTTACTACACTGTTTCTTTGCTGCCAGTTGGATTGCACACAGTTGAATCAGATTCATTGACATGTTGGTCTCTCAATCCTTTATGCTTTTGTATTACTATTATTATTAGTATTCTTAATTTATGTTTATTTTTGCTAATCGGGAAGGTTAGCTACTAGGTTTCAACTTATGGGATGCTTCAATTTAGACGAATCTCCTAATTGACTTCAGTTTGTTTCTTTTTTCCTGTTTTCCAATATGCACTTTGTTAAACTGTTATAACGATGAACATGATTCAGGGTATGATGTCTCCTAGATGATTTTTTCTTTTTATTTTATTTTTTGCTTAAATTGAATTTGTTTTCATTCCCTATCCCCTTTCTTTCTTCAATCCATTTCTTGCTTTGAGTTCACTGGTTTGATAAATTATTTACTATGATAGCTGAAAAGGGAAGAAATGGTTGAATAGATTGTGGTTATCAGCGTGTATTCATTGCCTTTATTTCCTTGTAACAGTCGTTGTCATTTGTTGAAGACAGTTTCATCCATTTTTTAGGGAGTGCTTGAGGTCCAGTGTATCAACTTAATCTTGTGGAATAATAATTGCAAAATGGAGTCCAAACACCAAAGACCAAGTGTGATTTTAGAATTGATGGGTCTTGATAAAGTGCCTCCCCAACATCCTGTTAGAGCTAAACAGAAAGTGCTTTCTGAGAATTACCTGCAGAAAGTTGCCTCTATTGGTGTCAGAAAGAAGCGTTCATCCGATCAGCATCATTCCTTGGAAATGAGTACTGATGATATGGAAGAATCAGAGGATGTTTTAAAAGTGGTCAAAGCACTCAGGAGAGACAAGCACCATAATCCATCAAAGGAAAATGGGAAAGAGATCCCATATTTGTCTGGGGCAAAGGTAAAAGGTGTGCCACAACAGCTTTTGGATGCTTCAGTCAATTGGAAGCCTGAAAGTTTGGTTGATACCACTAGTTCATTCAATTTTGAAACAAGTGTGAATTCATGGAGGATAGCTGAGAAGGGAAATCTCCGACTGCGACAGAAAACAAATGATGGATTGCAAAAAGATATGAATGGAGAAGCTGGACTTTATGAAACATCTAGTCTTTCAAAATCTCAACTGGATCTGAAGGATGAAACTTTCACCTCAAGAGTTTCTCTTTTGAAACCAAATCCTGGAAAGGGAAGAAATGGTTTAAAATATTTTTCATTACCTAGTGCTTGCAAAAATTCTCGTTTGGCTGATGGGCCTCTCAAAGAGATATTTTGTCCTAGAAGCATAAAAGTATATCCTGAAATGAGAGGTAGAAAGAAAATATCCTATCACATGAATTTTGGTAAGAAGAATTCTAGATCTTTTAGTAAAATTTCAGAGGAAGTTTCTACACAAACAGGAAATGTTGCAAACAGAGTTTTAGAAAGTTCATTTTTCAGAGGGAATGAAGCATTTGTCAAAAGTTCTGATATGCTGAAGCCTGTTTCAAATATTACAGTTAATGAGATCCCACAAAAGTCCCAGTTCTTCTGTTCTGATGGTTCATATGTAGGCTTTGAAGCCATGAACAAAACTTTGGAGCAGAGGGATGTGACTGAAAAATTGCTAGAAGTCGGACAGCATGGTCACGGCAGTACCCATCACCAGTCACCTATGATTTCTGAACATGGAAATAGAGCAAGAAATTTGAGTTATCTAAATGGTTTTGGCAATGATAAAATTAAAAGGAACAATAGATGTAAGGTTGGTGTGAGTTATAGCTTTGCCAGAAAAGTGCAGATGGCCAGACCTCTTAGTGCAGCTTCTGTTATTGGTAATAATTGCGGAACTATGACTAAGGATGACTTGTTTCAGAAATATTGGGGTGTGAGGAAGAATGCATCTGCAAACTGGTCAATCCGGAAGCCAAAGAATCAAAGTATTAACCAGAAATATTGTTCTGAAGATGTGAACCTCAGGTCCAGCCATGAGAAATCCTCTTCTTTTTCCTCTTATTTCAATAGCAATCATACTGAAGAAAATTATATTGACCTCAGTAAGTTGAAGAAGAGATGTAATGGGAATGATTTGTCTGATAAGAAACCCATGCTTCCTCAATTGTCAAGATCAGGTCCTTCACACAGTCAGATCTTGCAAGAGACATGTTTAATGAACAATGACGTGAAGAATAATATGCATGAAGACAGTACTATGTTATTGCAAAATGTTGTGTCTCCTGATTTATCAATTGATTGCTTGGTGTCTGATGCAAAGACTGAGGTTGTTGGCTGGTCACATAATAATCCAACCATGCAGCAATCTGAATCAACAGCCTCCGTTGTGTCACATGCAGACAGTGATTCTTTGAGTCATACTTCACATGTTTCAACGCAACAGGTATGGTTTTTCTTTCTTAGAACTGTTTGGGTTGTTCTTATTTTTTCCAATAAGTTGTTATGATCATAACTGACAGTTGATGGTCAATCAATTTTTAAGGGTAAAGGTGGGGACAAGACAGATATCCAACTTTTCTTTATTGGTATGCTTGTCAGAGTTTGCATTTTTTATGATAACATACATGAATTATCCATAATAGAGTAGTATTATTGTAATATTATGTTAAGGTTAATCCAGTCAAGTGAATTAAAATGTAGTTAACGACAATTTCTGTAAAAGAAATACCAATTATACTGGAATATTCATCAACTCTCCATGTTCTCCTTACAATACGAAAGCTTACAGGAAGATGGAAATAAGAAATAAACTCTCAACAACAATACAATAATAAAAGATAATGTGAAGCACATAGAGAGGCTTCACTCTCTCCCAATTCCCACAAGGGACCTAACAACCTAATGCTCCAGATATCTCACCCCTGCCTTCCCCCTTGCATATATCCTGCTCCCAACTAACTAGCTCGCTTACACGCTACACGCTCCCATCCACGTTGGCATTCTGTTGAGGGCCAATATGGGTATTAGACACAGCATAACCTCCATCCATAAGTGGACTCCCATTCAGCATGTTCACCAATGGGCCATTCTTCTGAGCATTGGGGGCCCAAGTCCTCCTATCCTTGCTTCTTTGGTACACTTGCAAAGGTACTGCATCATATTATTTCACTCGTGCTTTACATTTATTTTCAGATCATCCACTGATGAAAACATTTGGTTTGTTGAAATTTAGATACTTAAAGACATTAAGTGCTAAAAGTTTTATTCTCTCATTGATTATATGCGAAAGTGTCCTGTTGAAGATAATTGAGGTGTATAAAGATCTGATGAAATCATCAAGTTTAATTGAGCATTTGGATATTAAAAGTTCTTATGGGACATTCCTTTTAGCTATGTGCACTGTGTTTTGGAATAAGCTTAACGTATCCAGAAACGCTTAATATAATCAATTGTCAACTGTGTCAAGTTTCTCGCAATAAAATGCCATTTATACAGCAATTTAAGTTCTTGATTTAATATTCTTGGGAAGCATAATAATGTTTATTTTTCTTCCTGTTTTCTTTTTCTTTTCTTTTCTTTTTCCTGCCTTAGTGCAGCAATAAGGCTTTCTCCTTGTGACCTAGTGATCATAGGTTCTAGTCATGTAAACTCCCTCTTTGCTTATGGCTAGTATTATGCTGCACATCTAATCTCCCTAGACCCCACAATGGTGAGGGTCTTGGGCGCTGAGCCACCCTGTTCATGTGTTCTTTTTTCTCCCTCTTGTAATTTATACACTCAAGGGTTACCAATTGTTCTGAGACCTTCTGCTCAAAGTCCAACTACCTACCACCTTATCCCTAAACCCTAAACGAAAGTAGCAAAATTAAAAAATTGTTTCAGGAATGCTTGCTTGGTACTGAATTGCTTATTTTTCCTTCTTCTTTGAAGTCTGACTTCTGATATTTTATCTTGGGTATATTGAAGTCAAATATAGAGCGTGAGCTTTGATGCAACAATAAGATTGCTGATTTGTGACCTTGTGGTCACTTGTTCTAGTCGTGGAAATAGCCTCTCCAATCATGCTATTAGGTTGCATACATCTAATGCTCCCCAAATGCCACAATGGTGTGAGCCTTGTGGCTTGTGCACAGGACTGACCTTTTTTATATTGAAGTTAGATATGTTGAACTAGGCTTTTATTTTATTATATCCATGATCCATCCTTTACATGATAATTAGTGCAAAATCACAATTATATGAAAAAGGCAATTATATAGAATTTCATTGTGCTTTCCAATATTTTATGAGTTTTTCTTTGAAAATAATAATAATTAAGCAAACCCTATAGGATAATGTTATCCTTTGCAATTCAATATAAAGAAGTTATGTTTTGGATGGATTGAATGAATGAGCATGTAAGGTTTCTAGCTTTTGCTGTTCAGAAATGGTCCAAATCATTAATATCGGGTAATAGGCGTAAGCTATACTTTCTGTTTGGTGCATTTTGATGCAAGGCTGTCCTGTATCAGAGGTATTAAGCATAAAATCGGATTGCTCGAGTTCGATAGACCATGTTGATTTTGATTTAATTTTTTATTTTTAAGTTAATTATGTATTATTGTTTTCCTTAAGTAACATCTTGTAATGTCCTCAATTACACGAAATAATTTTTGTTTTTCTTGATTGGATATCAAATAGTCATAGACACTTCATATTTAACTTTTGTGAGTGGACTTTAATCTGTATATGATTATATAGAATGCAAATGATCTTTTGGCTTTTGCTCGTGATTGCTGTTAATTCAATGATATCAAGTTCCCTCCTCACGTATGATTGCTGAAGTCATGCTCTTGCTTTGTATTGTTCTTAAATTACAGGATACATCAGAATTTCAAGAACATTCTGTTTATTCACTTTGTTTTGGGGCTGGCCCAGATTCCCTTGTTAGCTTCGAGCCAAGTCCAATTTCAGTTTTGGATCCCTCATTCAGGGAAGGCATTTCATTTAGCTCTGAATGTGGCTCTGGTGTATATGGTAAGTGATGATCATGTTGAAGCACTGTGTAACTCACTACATGTCATCCAATTTGTTTGAAATTACTGTTTCATTTCACTCTCCCTCCTTATGTTTTCGTATTAATTACAAATGTGTTATCATTTCTTGATTTCAGATTCCTCTGAAGTGGATGATGAAGGATTTGGTTTGAATGTTTCAAGTGATGAAGATTGTGGGAATGAATCTGTAGTGGGTGACATTGAAAAGAAGAAAGAGATAGTAGGATTATTTGGAGCTGAAGAAAGCAGGGATTTCTCCTATGTTGTTGAGGTCTTAACTGAGGCTGGTATATCTAATAGGAGCTTGTTTACAGACTTTTCCACATGGCACTCAGCAGAATGTCCTATTAGCCCTTCTGTCTTTGAAATCCTGGAAAAGAAATTTGGTGGCGCGCAGCAACTTTGGAAGAGATCCGAAAGGCGGCTTCTATTTGATCGCATTAATCTAGGGTTGTTAGAGATTTTTCAGCCATATTTGTACATTCCATTGTGGGAAAAGCCTGTTTCAAGAAGGTTGAGTGCTGAACCAAGCCAAGACTTGATTGAGGAGGAGATGTGGGGGTTGCTTGTTTCCCAAGAAAAGAAAGCTAGTAAGGAGAATGAAAACAATATGCTTGGTGGGGAAATTAGGTGGATAGAACTAGCTGATGATGTTGAAGATATTGTTAGAGAGATAGTTATATTGTTAATAGAGGAGCTTGCAAACGAGATAGTTTAGCTTGGAGAATTTTTTAATACTCTAGTTTTTGTGTGCGGCTATAGCATTTTATATATACAAGCAATTCATGTATAGGTTGATTTTGATTTTTGAGAGGTTGAAGAGTTTGAATTAGGATATAGGTATAGGTTCATTATTCATTCATATGGAGCAATGTTGTATTTCATTTGTGTCCAAAAAAGAAAAAGGAAAGTGCTTGTTGATTTGTTGAACTCGTTGTGATTATCTTCTTATGCATCTCATTCCATTGAATCAACTTTCAATTGTATTTTGAAATGCAAATGTCATATAGTTTATTATCTTTCTCTAATTGTGTGGTACACAAATCCTGAACAGCCAACAGTAGCAAATAAGAGTTGTTAGAATTCTAATATCGGAAGTGGACAGAGAAAATGAGAATGTACACTAGTTATTTTAAGATAATTCCTTTTATTTTCTTTTCTTTTCTTTTCTCCTTGGGATATTTTTCATACGTTTTCAAAAAATATTTGAATTAAAAAACAATTAAAACATTTGGTATTAATAATAGTGAATATTGAATTAAAAAAATCCACTATTTAAACACTATACAAATGCATGAGTGACTGAGAAACATTCACGATGGAGAAGCAAATAATTAACCCAAGTTATTGGTTGGGGACTCATCTAGATATCAGGATTTGACCTTTCAAAAAATAATGAGTTTGATTGCCGCAATTCTTAAAAAGAATGGAGAAACACAAACTCAAAATCTGATTAGTTGGATCTGTTAAGATTTTTTTTTTTGGAGGAGCTATTAGAATTAGTTTAGTGGTGATGAGTTTAGATACTTTGCATAAAGTCAAAGGTTCAAACCTAAGTACCATTATTGTATAAAAAAAATAAAAAGTATAGAATTACACTCCGTTCATGTTTCCCCAAAGAGAAACCTAAGATCGGATATCCCTAAGGTTGTGATCCTAATTTTTGCTGGCACTAGGTTTATCTATAAGAGCAAAGTTTTGTCAAACGGATCTAAAGTGCTAAAAGGATAATTTGGCCCAATCCGGCTGGGTTGCCTCGAAATCCAGCGAATCCAGTGTTTTAAAACTCCGCTCGAATCGACAAGGTCAACCCGAAAACCGGTGAACCGATCCTTTGTCCGGTTCGAGTTACACATCGGATCCGGATTTAACCGGCCGGTTTTGTAAAATCCAGGACTCAAAATCTGATTAGTTGGATCTGTTAAGATTTTTTTTTTTGGAGGGGGGAACCTATTAGAATTAGTTTAGTGGTGATGAGTTTAGATACTTTGCATAAAGTTAAAGGTTCAAACCTAAGTACCATTATTGTATAAAAAAAATAAAAGGTATAGAATTACACTCCGTTCATGTTTCCCCAAAGAGAAACCTAAGATCGGATATCCCTAAGGTTGTGATCCTAATTTTGGCTGGCACTAGGTTTATCTATAAGAGCAAAGTTTTGTCGAACGGATCTAAAGTGCTAAAAGGATAATTTGGCCCAATCTGGCTGGGTTGCCTCGAAATCCAGCGAATCCAGTGTTTTAAAACTCTGCTCGAATCGACAAGGTCAACCCGAAAACCGGTGAACCGGTCCTTTGTCTGGTTCGAGTTACACATCGATCCGGATTTAACCGGCCGGTTGTGTAAAATCCAGGACTCAAAATGTGATTAGTTGGATCTGTTAAGATTTTTTTTTTGGAGGGGGGGAACCTATTAGAATTAGTTTAGTGGTGATGAGTTTAGATACTTTGCATAAAGTTAAAGGTTCGAACCTAAGTACCATTATTGTATAAAAAAAATAAAAGGTATAGAATTACACTCCGTTCATGTTTCCCCAAAGAGAAACCTAAGATCGGATATCCCTAAGGTTGTGATCCTAATTTTGGCTGGCACTAGGTTTATCTATAAGAGCAAAGTTTTGTCGGACGGATCTAAAGTGCTAAAAGGATAATTTGGCCCAATCCGGCTGGGTTGACTCGAAATCCGGCGAATCCAGTGTTTTAAAACTCCGCTCGAATCGACAAGGTCAACCTGAAAACCGGTGAACCGATCCTTTGTCCGGTTCAAGTTACACATCGGATCTGGATTCAACCGGCCGGTTTTTTAAAATACAGGACTCAAAATCTGATTAGTTGGATTTGTTAAGATTTTTTTTTTGGAGGGGGGAACCTAATAGGATTAGTTTAGTGGTGATGAGCTTAGATACTTTGCATAAAGTCAAAGGTTCGAACCTAAGTACCATTATTGTATAAAAGAAATAAAAAGTATAGAATTACACTCCGTTCATGTTTCCCCAAAGAGAAACCTAAGATCAGATATCCCTAAGGTTGTGATCCTAATTTTGGCTGGCACTAGGTTTATCTATAAGAGCAAAGTTTTGTCGGACGGATCTAAAGTGCTAAAAGGATAATTTGGCCCAATCCGGCTGGGTTGACTCGAAATCTAGCGAATCCAGTGTTTTAAAACTCCGCTCGAATTGACAAGGTCAACCCGAGAACCGGTGAACCGGTCCTTTGTCCGGTTCAAGTTACACATCGGATCCGGATTCAACCGGCCGGTTTTGTAAAATCCAGGACTCAAAATCTGATTAGTTGGATCTGTTGAGATTTTTTTTTTTTTTTTGGAGGGGGGAACCTATTAGAATTAGTTTAGTGGTGATGAGCTTAGATACTTTGCATAAAGTCAAAGGTTCGAACCTAAGTACCATTATTGTATAAAAAAAAAAGTATAGAATTACACTCCGTTCATGTTTCCCCAAAGAGAAACCTAAGATCGGATATCCCTAAGGTTGTGATCCTAATTTTGGCTGGCACTAGGTTTATCTATAAGAGCAAAGTTTTGTCGGATGGATCTAAAGTGCTAAAAGGATAATTTGGCGCAATCCGGCTGGGTTGACTCGAAATCCGGCGAATCCAGTGTTTTAAAACTCCGCTCGAATCGACAAGGTCAACCCGAAAACCGGTCCTTTGTTCGGTTCAAGTTACACATCGGATCCGGATTCAACCGGTCGATTTTTTAAAATCCAGGACTCAAAATCTGATTAGTTGGATCTGTTAAGATTTTTTTTTTTGGAAGGGGGAACCTATTAGAATTAGTTTAGTGGTGATGAGTTTAGATACTTTGCATAAAGTCAAAGGTTCGAACCTAAGTACCATTATTGTATAAAAAAAGTATAAAATATAAAATTACACTTCGTTCATGTTTTCCCAAAGAGAAACCTAAGATCGGATATCCCTAAGATTGTGATCCTAAATTTGGTTGGCACTAGGTTTATCTATAAGAGCAAAGTTTTGTCGATAATTTGGCCCAATCAGGCCAGGTTGACTCGAAATCTAACGAATCCAGTATTTTAAAAACTCCGCTCGAATCGACGAAAAGATCAACCCAAAAATCAATGAACTGATCTTTTGTACAGTTCAAGTTACAAATCGGATCCGGATTCAACCGACCAGTTTTTGGTCAATCCATGACCTGGTGGGGCTCCTTTGAAACCCATTCATGTGAAGGACGAGCAACACAATTTATCTGTCACTCATCCGAAAAGTTTATAAACTAAGTTCTTTTTCATCTTTTCGTCGATGTGGGACCTTTCCACCTCGCCTCCAGGAAGCACCGATAGCGTTTTTTTCTTTTTCATTTTTTGACTTTTTTATTTTGTGAGGAAGAGGGTGAGAGTGGAAAATTTCTTCAGTGCTACGGATGCGTTGAGTTTTCGGTGCATCTTTCACTTATCTTGTGACACGTGTTTTATTTTTGTCAAATCATTAATAAATACTTTATTTTAAAATAAGGTGAGAGAGTGATTTGACTAAAAGTAAAATACGGGTCACATTGTGAGTAGAAGATGCACTGAAAACTGAATGCCGTAGCACTGAAGATATTCTCGTGAGAGTGAGATGGGGGAGAATGTTGAAGAAGAAAGTTAGTGGTAACAGTGTAACACCATGATGCTCAAGGATTTCCATGGTGGTTTTATACCCTCTGAAATCCTTCTCCCTTATGCTCCTGGCATGTAAGTAATACCCCTTTATTGCTTTTTCCCTTGTTTTAATCCCATGATTTAAATTTCTAATCTTTTCGTTTTAGTTTAATTTATCTTCGATTATTCGCAAATGGGTACCCCTGTTAATGTTGCGGTTGTGAAAAAATAAACAAATAAATTATGTATTAGAGAAAGAAAGTAGATCTCTGGCTTCTAGTTGTGCACGATTTTTTTTCCTTTTTGCTGTGATGATTTTCTTTTTCATTGATAGATCTGTTTATGAAATCTCTTATAATATTTTTTTACCTGATTTATTTTTGGTTTTTCCATAGAACTGTGAGGACCTTAGATCGTTCTAGTTATGATCGACCTTCTTCATCGGGGGCGATCTGATCATTGGTCTCGGCCACACACATCGCCGACAACCATATTACCCGTGGAATGTTGTGTTTGCTTCACTCAATCATGGATTAGTTTATTGTAACTAGTTAATGATTATATCACAAGGAACTGCCAGTTAATGATGATTAGTGTGTAAAACTTTCGGATGTTTGATTTTCTGTAAAAATTGATATACTTGGATGATTTTTTTAATTTCAAATTAATTTTATTCAAAGTATTCAAATTTCTTGTACATGACCTGTTTGAGGAAATGTCAAGACCAACATGAGTTGTTAATATGCGTAATATATTTATTAATATTTATTATATTATTGTGAAATTCGGTTCAACCCGGTTGAACCACTAACCCAATGACCCAGTACTTCGACCGAGTCGATGACCGGTCCGATTTTAAAACACTGGGTGAATCGGTCATCGGATCAATTCGGGTCAAGCATTGGATCGATAATGTATCAACCCGATCAAACCCAGTCAAAACTCGGACAAAATCGACCAAACCCGGTCATAATCGGTGACCAGTGACCTTGTCGGGTCATGCATTTAAAAAAAAAACCAAAAAATAAAAATTGTTTCATCTTGTAAAAAGAAAATGTAGAACTCATTTTAAATTTTTTTTGTAATTTTATTTGCTAGTATACTATTCTACAATTACCTCAAATTTCAGCTTCTAATACTGAAGCAATTTGCAGAATAATAAATTAAGAGAACATGGCATGTCATTTTTAATGTCGTTGAATTTGAAAAATATGAGTTCAATATTATGGAGAGATATGTTTATGAGGATTCTGAGTTGCAATTTAAATTGACATAGTAATTACATGCATTTTTATTTATTTATGCTTCTTATTTTTGAGTTTATTTAATGAACCTTGTTTAATTCATTTTAGATATAGAGAATATAATTGAATTTTTATATTCATATCTATATATATTTTTATATATTATATATATCCAGGTCAACCGGTCTGATCAGTGACCCATCGATCTGACCAATGACTCAATAACCCAATGTCCCGACCAGGTCAATGCTCGGATTAGATTTAATAATGGCTAAAAGTCATAGTTTCCCTTGCCCTCGTATAAAATAAGAATTCAGCATCGTTTACCAAAAAAAAAAAAGAATTCAGCATAATTAGGAATAAGCTCTATCGTTCAATCAATATGACAAATTCAGTTTTTATTCTGAATTCATACCCTGTTTTTCATTAAAATAAAAAGTAATAATTCTTATTTACATACAATAAAAATAAAAAAATCGATTTGAATTGTAGCTCACAAATAATTACATTTTTGTAAGGCCCGAATCATGAAGGAAGCTGCAGAGTTCTTTGCAAGTTTCAAGGTAGATTTTTCATCCCCTAACATTTGGAATTTGCCATCTACTAGATGTTGCTATCTGAACAGAGTGGACATATTTCTTTTCATCATCTTTCTCAATGCTGTGAACCATTGCAGCGAAGGAGCAACAAGTTAGTTCATAAGGAGTATAATTAAAAGCTTTGACATATGTAACTAAAATGAAATTAACTTGGAAGATTCATTAGCTAGTAAAAAATTTGCATCAGTAGCATATACTAAAAATCCAATCCCTAATACATCAACCAAATGCTCGCAATTTTTTAAGGATTTAGACAAGATTATTTTAACCTGATTTTAAATTGTGTAAAACACAAGCAAAAGTAATGACTTGTTAAAAATATGAATAAAATATGTATGTTGAAAACAGTCAGCAGATCAAATGACAATAATTCAGTTGATGCATGAGAGCTGAGCAATAAAGGATGGGAACATGTATTCAATCCTTTCCAGTTTCACCTTTAGAAGGGATTTAAAACTTCAATCATGAAATCATTCTAAATCAGACTAATTACGAAACAATGAACCGATTGAAATATTTAAAAAAAAAAAAAAAAACAGTCAATAGAGAAAAGCAGAAGACAAGAGAATGCAGTTTTACATGAATAAATGAGGAACATAGATAAATGTTGGATTATATTTATCTCATTTTAGATTACATAACTAAATTTTCTACACATATAAAAGATGAGTGGATATCACTCTTACTTACGAGTTTCACTTACAATCTTGTTTTTATAATTATTTTTCAACAACATAAAAAAATTATTTTTCATATATGTCATATTCCAAAATGCTCAAAAGTTACTATTAATGCCAGCACAAAAGTCGAGCATCTTAGTACAAAAAGGCACTACACTTGTTAGTTTATGCAAGTTGCAATGTCAGAGAAATAATTGCAACTGGACAGTAAAATTTTATAATATTTTAAGAGATAAACTAATCTCGTGTTAAAGAAATTAACTTCTCTTAACTGGTGACACAAAATTAATATGAGTCTCATTTTATTTTATTTTTTATTTTTATTTAATGGAACCCACGTCAAGTTTATCAAAACATGAGACATATTTTTGTATGTAAAATGAGATTAGTTTATCCCATATTTTAATAATTGAAATTAAGACAGAGTCATTTATCTTTTCTCTGTTTAATCTACCTCATACTCTATGTAGCATTGATACTGACACGGGACACGTGACACGATATAATACGACACGACACTCTGACACATTAATTTTAAAAAATGTTAGATTTTGACACGTTAAAATTGAACACGTTTTGATATTAAATAATATTTTTAATTTATATAATATATATTATATTTAATTTTTAATAATTTAACAAAAATATATATCTAAACTTATAATATTCATAAATTTTGCAAAGAAATATAAGATATTCTAAATATTTATATTAAACTCAATAAAATAGTAATCATAATCCAACGAATCTAATAGTTAGAACTAAAAACTCAACGCAACTTAATCTTTGAAACTTTTTTTGAATTTTTATAACTCGTGTTGAAATGTCGAGAAATGTCAAAATGTTCGAAGGTATCGAAAAATGACACACATAACACATCAGAATTTTTAAAATATGGATGCTTTATAGATCATACGTTTTCGGCCTCAGAAAAATTTCTGCTTAAAAGACAAATCGATGTCTCTATTTTCGAAAGAATATATCCATGTGTTGGCAGCAAAAGCTTGAATTATCAGTGGCTCTTCATTCTGTCTCATCCATCATTTTCATCTCTTATTTATAAAGCACACCTTCTCTTTAATTATTTCATCCTTAATGAAGAACAAAGTCGTATTTGAGTTTAAAAGCTTAAACGACAAGGCATCTTAATTTTCTCGTATTGTCAAAAACTCTTTAAATCTTCGATGATATCATAGATTCATAGTTAATTGGAGAATTAACATAATTAAAGAAACAAATATTATTATTTTCACTTAAATATAATTTTCGAAAATTAATGATACTATTATTAGTTGTGTAGTTTAGATTAATTTTTCCTTAAATATTAAATTTTAAGCCACTAGAAGTGAACTAATTAATGGTGAGGGACTTTAATAGTTTTAATAGGGATATAGGTAAAAAGCTCAATGTCATTATTATATAAAATAAAAATTGTAAATATGTTTTAATATTATTAAAAGCACTTGTTTATCTAATGTTAGTTTTTTTAGGTTTTAATAGTTTGTTTCATACTTTCATGTAAAGGGGTTTTGTGCTTGACATGAAATTCAGCCAGGACATCATTAACTCTTAAAATTTTAAACCGTAAGGTCTAAAAAGCTAATATATAACCCAGTTGAAAGGTGTTACAAACAATTTACCTTTTTCTTTCTTTTCTTTTTTTGTAACTTTTTTTTACTTTAACTCTATACCCTTCCATTTTCAATGCTTTTGACGCATGTCAGTGATGGTCTTAAATTATACATGTCGACGACACAGTGATGAGTTCTTTGATTTTATTATTGTTCATGTCAATATATTACATATTAACACTATGTAACATTATCTGATATCAAATAATTACAACACGGATCCTTCATGCTGCTGATATGGCATTCAGTTATTTGCTAATTCATGGATCACATAGCTTTTACATAAGATAGGGATCTTTAATTTATTGGTCATGAGAACCAGACAATCTCCGTACTAGATCCCTCAGTATGAGAACTTTATATTACATATTATTATAAAATATTAAAATAATAACAACCGTCCATGCATTGAATAGGGACCACTTACAATATATAGTAATGTAGCTAGAGACACTAAAAAGTAGAGTAAAGAGAGAGGAACACTTAGAGGAACTGATGAAGCGAAACATAGAGGTAAGATCGTTTTCAATGGCTGATCGATCAATCGTTGCATGAACCTTTAGACGAATCAGAGATCATCTTCTGTATCATTTGGTTTGTCTCTTCTTCGGACATTCGGTCATCTTTACTCTTGGATTGAGCATAAGCCTTAAAAAATTCCTTGTTTTCTTTCTCCAGCTCATTCCACACTGCATATCATATATATTATAAGTGTTTATTCATTAATTGAACATACGGTGTTATACATAGTTAATATATGTGACTGCAATTAATATATGTCACATGCATGGTTGTGTTTATTTGGATTGTTTGGTGGTGCAAGGTATCGGATATGAAACACACACACGTACACACACGTGTCTAAAGATTCATTTTTACCTGTAATTGAATCTAAGACACGTGTTATATAAACATATATAATAATACTCTTCATCTTTCAATCTTAATTAAATATCTCACAACTCTCTTAAAATTTCACATTAAGAAGGGTTCAAAATAATATCAACAACAGTCTATTTTGATCCCTTTATCCCTTACAAATTAATTAATATGCTTGTTTTTAGTTTAATTAGGTATCACAAATAAATTTTTGTAATTAATGTAATCTTTCATTCACCAAAGTTTAGTCATTTGATTAAATTAGCATGAGATTTATCTCACAAAGGACTGAATTCATGCAACTTTTAATCCGTAAGCTAGAGACTGTTATATAAAAAGTAATCTATGGTGAATCAAATTGAAAAAAAAAAAAATTGGTTAAAATTAAAATATAAAGTTTTTTTTTTTCTAATTTAATTTGATACCTAACATGTTTCTCACTCAAGAATCTTTTCAACTTGAAGCATGAATAAATTATAGACCCAAAAGTTTAAAAAGTTTGTTGGAATGGTCAAGAGTGAATTACATCTAACATATTGACCTTGTTTTGGGCTTGCAAATTTTCCAAGGTTGAGTACTAGCAAAGAAGCTTCCAGGTTAGTAGGTCTGGTAAACTCTCAATGCATTCTCATTGATCAAGCCAAAGAATTATAATATTGAGGGTTTTGATTAGTTTATCAACCAATTTAACTAGCTAGTATACAAAGGTCAGGGACATATAACTAGGTATATAATCAATTATTTTAAAATAATCTTATCTCATATCTCTTCAATTCTGCACGCCATGAAATGGTATATGATTTTGCATGTGTGTACATCATGTTCCTTGTTTGTAGGGGTATATATGTTATTTTTTAAACTGGATGACTTGGAGTGAAAGAGTGAAGAACGCACCAGTTGATGTTATCACAGGTTTGATATTTGCATGCTTAGAGAGAGCTTCCATGCATTCTTCCTTTGTCATGTGAAAGATTAAACACTTTTCAATCAGGTGCTGCACCTAATTTTTATACAAACATGCATGTCACCATGAATATGACTGCTTATGATCAACACAAAGAATGAAAAATCAAAGATAGAGTTAATTGTAGCTAGCTATAACTCTCTTACCATATGAATGTATGAAGCAGAAGAAGAAGACTCTCCCATGATCCAAAAACTAGCTATGCTAGCTCTTATAGAGTGAACTTCAACAACTATATATATAAATATATAAAAACAGTGTAAAAGGAGGATGAGTAAAGAAGAGTGCAAATGCGATATATATAGAAGATCAAATGCATACTCAAGACAATAAAATAGAGTAAAATATAAAAGGGAGAGGGATGAAGAGGTAGGACCAGGAGTCCCACGTGAGAGATAAATGATAAGTGGCTGAGAGGGGATTAGAGGATATTGTAAATGACTATTCCTTTGTCTTGATGAGGAGCCACCTCCACGTGATTTGTGGTACATCCCTACATAGAATCCCTCCAAATAGACAAATTCATATCATCAATCAATGGTACAATCTTTCAACATTAGCTTGCACTAACATTAACCTAGCTTTCTAGTTAACATATATACCTATGCTTTCTCTTGCCAGCATCCAAAATTGCCCATGCCTTGGCATGGCATTCAGCGATCCGTCTATGTCAATTCTTTCGTTTATAGTTAATCATCAAATAATTAAGATAATATGAACACATGAGTGTGTGTTCATGATGTGAGGGCATAGTTTTCAATTTAAAACTCGCATTAATGTGTGAACTATTTTTTGAGCTTGAGTTTAGTTTATTTTATTAAAACTTTTATATTCATTAAACGTTGTGCTGAATTCTGTCATAAATTTAAAGTTGGAAGTTGAAGTTGATTAAATTAGATTGTAAAAGATTTTATTATAAAAAATGATTTTTAAAGGGTAATTTTAAGAATTTTAATTTTTAGATACTATAAAAGTATAATTTCATGGGCATTTTTTTAAATTACTGAGTCTTACTTGCTAAAATTAGTTTTGCAATACAAAATAATGATTTTTTAAAGATAAATGTCGAGTTTCATCTCAAAATCATTTTTTTTTCACTATAGCACATTCCTTAGTCGCCTTTATTAAAATCAATTCATATTATATAATTAAGTCAATCATAAAGATTTTTATAATGTTTTAGGATTTTATTGAAATAATGTTATAGGCGCACATGTTAATTTTTTTTCAAAAATCTATTAAACAAAAATAAAAGTATTTAATATTTTGAAAATTAAACAGAATTTTATGAAATGTGAACCTCACATTTCATGGATAACTTACCAAAGTTTCTGACACACACAAAAAAAAATCTTTGTTTTCTTTTAGGATTTTATTTAAATACCGTTTGAGCTCATGTTAAATTTTTTGAAAAAAAAAAAATTAATTATATAATATTAATAATTTTAGGTAAATATTTATAGAATAACATTATGCTTCCTATTTTTATTTTTACCTAATGATTCACATAATCTATTTCCTTTCATTCAACCAAAATGAATGCAAGACCACCTGGTAAACAGTAACATATAACGAATACTTCTGAAAACAAAAAAATTTGCTGGGTTTTTTAGGGTTGGGAGGCCCGCACAAGTGAGTTCTACAAAGTAAGCAGCGTCAACACTTGGCCAGCCTATTACCCCTTCATAAATTCATGCACCTCATGGGGATGCTGCGAGTGGCTCTCACCCCTCGCCTTGTTTCCTTACTCATTAGTTTAAGGCAAATTTTAATGTTGCTGGAATCCTCATATTTATTGACTTGGGTGTTTGGTCAAGTTCTCTCCACCCATCAATGTGGAACTCATAACTTTTAAAATATGAGGTGAACTAATAAATGCCTTAACAACCAGTTGAATAACACAATAGATTATTGAAATGTTGAATTTTTAATTAGGTATAAATTCATTAATTAATATATATTACATAATGCATCATTAACTCTTAAAATTTTAAACCGTAAGGTCTAAAAAGCTAATATATAACCCAGTAGAAAGTTGTTACAAACAATTCACCCTTCCATTTCCATACATTCACGTAGGACAAGGCATACCCCAAAACAGATAGAGCCAGACCTAGCTTCAATGCTTTTGAGGCATGTCAGTGATTGTCTTAAGTTATATATGTTGACGAATGACGATACAGTGAGTTCTTTGATTTTATTATATTATTGTTTGTGTCAATATGTGTAGATCGCATATCAACAACATATACAAATATATAGGAATTAGCTAGCCACATCAACATCTATTACATATTTACATTATGTAACAATATTATGTGATATCAAATAATTACAACATGGAAATCCTCATACTGCTGATATGGCATGCAGTTATTTGCTAATTCATGGATCACATAGCTTTTACAAAAGATAGGGATATTTATTGGTCATGACTCATGAGAACCAGACAATGTCCGTACTAGCTAGACCCCTCTGTATGATTATTTTAAAATATTAAAATAATAGCAACCGTCCATACATTGAATGGGGACCAGTAATGTAGCTAGAGACACTACAAAGTAGTGTAAAGAGAGAGAGAGAGAGAGAGAGAGAGAGAGGGAGAAAAAAACACTTAGAGGAACTGAAGCGAAACATAGAGGTAAGATCGTTTTCAATATTGGCTGATCGATCAATCGTTGCATGAACCTTTAGAGGAATCAGAGATCATCTTCTGTATCATTTGGTTTGTCTCTTCTTCGGACATTCGGTCCTCTTTACTCTTGGATTGAGCATAAGCCTCAAAAAATTCCTTGTTTTCTTTCTCCAGCTCATTCCACACTGCATATCATATATATTATAAGTGTTTAATATTCATTAATAGAACATACGGATGTTAATTATATATTTAATATATGTGACTGCAATTAATATATGTCACGTGCATGGTTGTGTTTGTGTTTGGATTGTTTGGAGGTGCAAGGTGTTGTATATACATGTACTAGAAATATTGTAGGCTTAGTCTCACATAATGTATTTCAAGTTGTATGTACTCAATAATTCTATATATAACATAACTTCCGCTGTGCTATTATACACACGGATTTATTTCAATGTTTTCCTTCCTCTCTTATTACTCTACATGGTATCTAGAGCTTAACGCACGAGAGGAATCTTGATCCACTTATTTTCTTCAGTGAACTCACGGTTCATTATCGCCTTTTCAAAAAGAAAAAAAAATCGAATATTGTATCTTTGTCAGTTTCTAGACGTCTCTTTTATTCTTGGGTCGTCTCTACATATTATCAGCCCTTTCTCCTCGCAAACAACAATCGAAAATCCATTGACCGCTGCTCCTCCATTGTTGACCACCGTTGTCCAGTGGTTTTTCCCGACAAACTACCTATCGTTGTGCTTGCCTCGGCAGCGCAGTTCTCTATGTCCAGGTCGTAGTCTCATTCAATTATACACGTTCACGTGGAAGTTTCACCTCTCCCTTCGGTTGGCTAGCGCGTGGTGTCTCTTTTCCGGCAGCGACCAGTTAGGTTTTTCTCCCCACTACGAGATGGTTTTGGATCTAGTCTCTTTTGGTGATTATGGATACTACTCCTATCTCTTATGAGTCTCCAACTAGTCATGGACGTAAACCCTCTAAGGGTCGATTACTTTGCTCTCATTGTCATCGGACCAATCATACTATTGACTGCTATTGGAAGCTCCATGGCAAGCAACATCAACCTCCTCGGATTGCTCATGTTGCTCAAGCTCCTTTTATTGCTTCTGATCCAGGGTTGCCTTCTGCACCACAACCTCCTGCATATCTTTTTAATGAATTTATGACTTTGTGGTCTGAGAAGCAAGCATCTGGTTATACTGCCTCCATTACTCCATCTGGTATCTCTAGGCCCTTGGACTCTTGATTCTGGGACTTTTTATCACATTTCTGGTAATAAGTCTTTATTCATCTCTCTTTGTACTACTAGTTTATTTCCTATTATTACTATGACTAATGGGTCTTTGGTTCAATACCGTGGGATTGGTCTGGTTCTTCTCTTCCTCACTTTATCTCTGGATCATGTTCTGTATGGTCTCTGTTCCCCTTTTAACTTACTTTCCATTAATCATTTCCCCAAATCCCTTGATTGTGTGGTTTTCTTTACAAAAACTTAAGTCATTTTGCAGGATCAAAGTTCGGGGAAGGTGATTACCAGAAGATGTGAATCTCACGGTCTCTATCAAATTTTCCTTTCTTCTTCAGCTTGCTTTATTGTGCACTCTTCCCTCACTATCCATACTTGTTTGGGTCATCCAAATCTTGTCAAGCTTCAGGAAACGGTACCTCATTTATCATCTCTTTCTAGTTTACATTGTGAGTCATGTCAGTTTGGGAAACATACTTGTAGCACGTTCCCGAGTCGTCTTAGTCGTCGAGCTTTATCTCCTTTTTCTTTGGTCCATTCTGATATTTAGGGGCCAAGTCACCATCCTTCTTCTTTGGGTTTTATGTATTTTGTTACATTTATTGATGATTATTCCATGTGTACTTGGTTATTTTTAATGAAAAATCGTTATGAGTTATTCTTTATTTTTTAGTTATTGTTTAACGAAATCAAAACTCAGTCTCGTATTCTTATTCGTACTTTTCAAAGTGATAATGCCTATGAGATTTATCTCATCAATTTAAACAATTCTTTTTTCTCATGGCATTCTTCATCAAACATTTTGTCCTCATAAGCCTAAAAAACTTGGTGTAGCCGAGCGCAAAAACTGTCACCTTCTTTAGACTACTCGAGCATTGTTAATTGATGGCAATGTTCCCTACGAGTTTATGGTGATGTTGTTCCCATCACATGTTATCTCATTATTTGCATGCCCTCTTATGTTCTTCATCACAAGGTACCTCACTCTGTTCTGTTCCATCATCAACCTTTATATCCTTTGACCCAACATGTCTTTGGTTCACTATTAGAAAAGTCTCCATTTTTGACGAAAAATATTCCGTCGAAGTTTTCGATGGAAAAAATATTACATAAAATTTTTTCGACGCAAATCAGATTCCCTCAAAAATTTCGACAAAAAATGAATTCCATCGAAAATATAAAAAAAATAAAAGAGATTATATTTATGAATTTTTTGACAGAAATAAGATTCCATTGAATTTTTTTGAAAACTTATAAAAAAATAAATATAAAAACAAATATATTTAAGAACTTTTCAACGAAAATCAACTTCCGTAAAAAAATTTCGACGAAAAATGAATTCTATAGAAAATTCTTATAAAAAAAGTTATATTTATCAATTTTTCAACTGAAATCAGATTCCGTTGAAAAATTTTGACGAAAAATGAATTCCGACGAAAACTTATAAAAAAATAAATCAGAAAAAAATATTTAAGAATTTTTCGACGAAAATCAGATTTCGTCAAAAAAATTGACGGAAAACGAATTTCGTCGAAAACTTACAAAAGAGTAAATAAAAAAAAGGAAAAAGTGTATGTAATTTTAAAGGATGTAAAGTTGTGTCATTTTAAGAGAGAGAAAGAGATAGACAAAGGAGGAAAGAGAGTTGACAAAAAAATAAAAGTGAGGGTCTCACCTCTTTGTGAGAGTAAAAGGATATAAGTTGTGTTATTTAAAAGGATAAACACTTTTGGCATAAAAATAATATTTAAGAACTTTTCGACGAAAATCAGATTCCGTTGAAAATTTTCGACGCTAAACAAATTCCGTCGAAAATTCTTTTTATAAAATAAATAAAAAAATTATACTTATGAAATTTTCTATGAAAATCAGATTCTGTCGAAAATTTTGGACAGAAAATGAATTCCGTCAAAAATCTTGTAAAAAATTAAAATAATTAAGAATTTTTCGACGGAAATCAGATTTCAACGAAATTTTTTAACTGAAAACGAATTCTATCAAAAATGTTTTACAAAAAAATAAAATTCATAAAAGATATTATATTGATGATTTTTTCTACAGAATTCATTTTCCGTCGAAAACTCTTACAAAGAAAATCAAATAAGAAATTATATTTATGAATCTTTCGACAAAATTCGTTTCGCGTCAGAAAATTTTTGACGAAAAATGAATTTCTTCGAAAATTCTTATAAATAAATAAAATTATATTTATAAAAATTAATCATAAAAGATATTGTATTTATGATCATACTTAAATTTTATTATATTCATGTTGATAATGTATATTCGTAATGTATATATTAATCGTTTAGATTTTAAGTTTTTTAATTTATAATATATATCATATTCATAATTTTACTTAAATTTAAATAAAATATTAATAATTTAAATATATCGATTATGTATGTTTATTCACTGTTATACACATTCTTAATGTATATCGTATTCATTTAAATTATTATTTTTTTCCTTGTTTTGCCTTTTTTTTCTTTGATATCTATCACTATTATATTTATTTTTTCTAATGAAATGCTTTTTAGCATAAAATTCGATTTGTAAAAGAAATTTAATCATAATTTTTGAAAATTATTGAATATAAATTTCAAACTAAAATAAAATATTAAATATATGTTGCGATCAGGGCAACTATACCGATCGTACAAGTAATAAAGTAATAAAAAAGATATCGTTCCGACGAGAATTAATGATACCAAGTATTATTTTCAATATTCTCTCTAATTTGGACAAATCAAATTGATGTAATCATGTTTGAATTAAAATAAAAATAATTGAAAGCAATTGCAATGAAAATAAAGAATATGCAAGAACACAAAGAATTAAAAATTGAGTTTTAAGTATCATAGAAGAAAGCTGTAGCTAGGAATTATTTCATCCTATCCACAAACAATTCATCTGCTAGTTGTCTTATGGACACTCATTTGAGACAACCAAGTAACATTACATATTTCTTCTAATCCAGTATTTCATGAAAAAACCAAGCATATATCAAGATCGATTGTCATCTTGTTCGAGAGAAGGTCCTTGCTGGTGAAATTATGACCAGTTTTATATCCTTTAAATGATCAATTAGTAGATGTATTTATAAAGTCTTTGAATGGTCTTTGAATAGAATATATATATAACAAGCTTGGTGCTTATGATTTATACGCTCCAGTTTGAAAATGTTATATATACATACAGTAGAAATAATATAAGCTTAGTCTCACATCATGTATTTTAGGTTGTACCTATGAATTTATTCCAATGTTACTTTTGTCTCTAGTTATAGACTTGAATCATAGCAATTTGAATCCATAGCTACTTTTTTATAGACTTGAATTATAGCAATTTGAATCCATAGCTACTTTTTTGTTTTCCATTAATTTTATTATAGCATCCTCCAGATTTAATAATAATGTTTGGAGATACATGTATTATAAGAAGAAATTGTTTCGTTGATTTATGAAGTCAATTTTGTATTGCGTATTGATATGTTAATTTTATTTGTTAATTTTTTAAGGTTACAATATATATTTATTGTACTTCGCTCGCTAATTGTACAAGCCTTTTTAAATACTTTAGAGGGGCTTTTGTGCATTTAATGTAATGATTAAGGAGATTTGATTTTGATATGTTGTTTATTTTCATTATATTTTTTATCAAGTGCATTATAGAAAATTGATATTAATTTTGTAGAGAGAAATTTTTAAAAAAAATCTAAAAAAATTTGACGAAATTTGTTTTCCGTCAAAAAATTTTACATCTGTTTTCGACAAAAATTCATTGATTTTCCGTTGGAAATTTTCGACGGAATCCATTTTCCGTCGAAAACCATCCTAACAAATTTTAACGAAATTCCATTGATTTTTTGTTGCAATTTTTGGGCGCAATTTGTTTTCCGTCAAAAAATTTCACATCAATTTTCGACGAAATTTCATTGATTTTCTGTCAAAAAATTTCAACGAAATCTGTTTTTCCGTCGAAAACCACCACAATAATTTTCGACGGAATTCCATTGATTTTCCGTCGAAAATTTTCCACGAAAATAAATTCCGTCAAAAATTTTTCACAGAAATAAATTCAGTCGAAAATTTTTCACAGAAACAAATTTTGTCAAAAAATTTCGTCGAAAATTTTCCGACGGAATCTTGAATTTTGTCGAAAAATGGGTTATCAATGGAGGAAAATTCGACGACTTGAATTCTGTCGAAAACTTCATTTTCGACGAAATTTATACCATTTTCGACATAATTTTTCCGTTAAAAAAATGACTTTTTTAGTAGTACAAGCTACATCGGATATGAAACAGACATATGTACTTATATTCATTTTTACTTGTAATTGAATCTTAGACGCGTGTTATATAAACATATATAATAATAGTCCTCATCTTTCAATCTTAATTAAACATCTCACAACCCTCTTAAAATTAATCCGTAAGAGACTATATCATATAAAAATTAATCTACGGTGAATCAAATTGAAAAAAATGGTTAAAACTAAAATATAAAGTTTTTTTTTCTAATTTAATTAGATTTCTAACATGTTTTCAAAAATCTTTTCAGCTTGCAGCATGAATAAATTATAGACCCAAAAGTTTAAAAAGTTTGTTGGAATGGTCAAGAGTTAATTATATCTAATTAACAAATATATTGACCTTGTTTTGGGCTTGCAAACTTTCCAAGGTTGAGTACTAGCAAAGAAGCTTCCAGGTTAGTAGGTCTGGTAAACTCTCAATGCATTCTCATTGATCAAGCCAAAAGAATTATAATATTGAGGGTTTTGATTAGTTTATCAACAAATTTAACTAGCTAGTATAAAAAGGTCAGGGACATATAACTAGGTATATATATATATATAATCAATTATTTTCAAATAATCTTATCTCATATCTCTTCAATTCTGCACGCCATGAAATGGTAAGTGATTTTGCATGTGTGTACATGCATGTTCCTTGTTTCTAGGGGTATATAAGTTATTTCTTAAACTGGATGAATTGGAGTAAAATAGTGTAGAACGTACCAGCTGATGTAATTATGACAGGTTTGATATTTGCATGCTTAGAGAGAGCTTCCATGTATTCTTCCTTTGTCATGTGAAAGATCAAGCACTTCTCAATCAGGTGCTGCGCCTAATTTTTATACAAACATGCATGTTTATGATCTACACAAAGAATTAAAATCAAAGATAGCTCTCTTACCATATGAATGTAAGAAGCAGAAGAAGAAGAAGAAGACTCTCCCATGATCCTAAAACTAGCTATGCAAGCTCTTGTAGAGTGAACTTCAACAACTATATATATAAGTGTATTATGCAACTGTATGTAATTAAGTAAAAACAGCGTAAAAGGAGGATGAGCAAAGAAGAGGTGCAAATGTGATATGTTGAAGATCTAATGCATACTCAAGACAACAAAATAGAGTAAAATATAAAAGGGATCGAGAGGGATGAAGAGGTAGGAGTACCAGGAGTCCCACGTGAGAGATAAATGATAACTGGCTGAGAGGGGATTGGAGGATATTGTAAATGACTATTCCTTTGTCTTGAGGAGCCCCCTCCCACGTGATTTGCATGTGGGACATCCCTACATAGAATACCTCCATATAGACAAATTCATATCATCAATCAATGGCACAATCTTTCAACATTACTTTGCACTAACATTAGCCTTTTCTAGTTAACATATATATATCTGGGGAAAAGAATTCTCATGTTATAGGAGAATTCTTTTTCTTACTAGTGATACATCGAAGTATGTGCAACGACTTTTTTTATTTTTATTTTTTAATAGGAGATAGGACTCGTCATATTTTTTAATGGGAGGTGGGACCTTATATGTGTGTGTGTAGCAACAACTTTAACCATTCTATATACCTATGCTTTCTCTTGCCAGCATCCAAAAATTGCCCATGCCTTGGCATGTCATTTAGCGATCGGTCTATATCAGCTTCTTTCATTTATAGTTAATCATCAAATAATAAAGATAATATGAATACACGAGTGTACGTTCATGATGGGATGAGGGCATTTTAAAATTGAAACGTGCATTAATATGTGGGGAAATGTTATACTTAGTATCTTTTTTTCTTACTACCTCTTACAACTAAATCTTAACCGTTGATTTTCATCAATTTAACGGTTATAATTTATTGACACTTATTAATTAATTATTAAATTTCAATAAATTATAACCGTTAGATTGACAGAAATCAACAATTAAGATTTGGTAATAAGAAAAAAAGATAGTAAATATAACCTCTATGTGTGAACTATTTTTGAGCTTGAGTTTTGTTATTTTATCTAAAGCTTTTTATATCATTAAAGTTGTATTGTTTATGTTACAATTCATATATTGGGCATTCAATTGAAAAAAAAAAAAATTGCCACACGTATCTATAAATTTAAAGTTGGAAGTTGAAGTTGTTTAAATTAGATTGTAAAAGAGTTTATTATGAAAAATGATTTTGAAAGGATAATTTCAAGAATTTTAATTTTTGTATATTATAAAAGTATAATTGCGTGAACATTTTTGAAAATTACTGACTCTTACTTTCTAAAATTAGTTTTGCAATATAAAATAATGATTTTTTTTTAAGAGAAATGTCGAGTTTCATCTCAAAATCTATTTTTTTTTTCACTATAGCACATTCCTTATAAGTCAATCATAAAGACTTTTATAAAATAACTACAGATAGTAGTAGAATTGATGATTTTGAGAAGTTCAAAATCTAAAATAAACTGCGTATTTGCTATAACTAAAGAAATGCAGCTTAGATTAATAAAACTATAAAAGTTCAATATATGGTATTATCTCCTTCTTTTTTCCCTTTTTAATTGTCGTAGTTATGGATTCTGGGTCATATTGAAAAATATTCAATCCATGCCAGTTATATGAGCTTTACTCTTTATATAGGTTGGTTAAATGACGAAGGATTAACCCCCAAGGTAGCTCAGTTGGCAGCTGAGCTCCCAAGGGATTGCTTTGTGCAGGGATCAAACTCTGCCGGGATTAGTCTCGTCCGGAGAAGGTTGAATGGGAATGGGGATACCTCCTGGCAATGTACCCAAAAAAAAAATGACAAAGGATTTTAAGCGGGAGTTGGTTCAAGTACATGTTTTTTATTCCGCTTACTTAAGGTTTTATTTTAGGTTTTTATTGAAATAATATTTATAGCATATGTTAAAATTTTAAAAAAATCTATTAAACAAAAATAAAATTATTTAATATTTTGAAATTTAAACAGGATTTTATGAAATGTGAGCCTCAACATTTCATGAATAACTTTGCCAGGGTTTCTGACACACAAAATTCTTTGTTTTCTTTCTAGGATTTTATTGAAATACCGTTTGAGCACATGTTAAATTTTTATTTTTTTAAGAAATTTAATTATACAATGTTAATATTTTTTAGGTAATATGATATTTATAGAATTATATTATGCTGCCTATTTACATTTTTAATTAATGATTCACATATTCTATTTCCGAAAATTCAACCAAAATGAATGCAAGACCACCTGCTGAACAGTAACATATATAACGAATACTTCTCAAAACAAAACAATTTGTTGTGTTTTTTAGGGTTGGGAGGCCGGCACAAGGGAGTTCTACAAAGTAAGCAGCGTCAACACTTGGCCAGCCTATTACCCCTTCATAAATTCATGCACCTCATGGGGATGCTGCGAGTGGCTCTCACCCCTCGCCTTGTTTTCCTTACTCATTAGTTTAAGGCAAGTTTTAATGTTGCTGTATTCCTCATATTTATTGACTTGGGAGTTTGGTCAAGTTATCTCCACTCATCAATGTGGAACTCATCATAACTTTTAAAATATGAGGTGAACTAATAAATGCCTTAACAACCAATTGTTTGTTGATGGAAATTATTATACTCGCGCCAGTTATACAAATTTTACTGGGTTACCTTTTTTTCCATGGGCCATTGAAGTGTCAATCTGATAGACTGGCCTATTGAAGTGGATAATGGAAACACTACCTGACTGTCAGGTTCAGAAAATGTTGAAGAAGGGAACAGACATCTCTAAAATTTGTTTATATTGATGAAAAACATGTTCTATTTTTTATTTCCTAGCGAATGAAACTCTTTCAGACATCTTAAATGCTAATCAGGCTCCCATACTTTTATTTTCCATATGCATGGTTTTGTTAGCAGCTCAATTTTTACGCACAAATGCTCATATATATGGAGTTTTCTTTGGAATCTTCAGGTCTTCTCATAGCGGTGCAAAAGAAATAATATTTTACAGTTCTTAATTATAAGGAGTTGCATTTCAATGATTGTGGTGATCGAGTAGCTCAATTGTTACATGTTGAGTTAGCTTTTCCATTTTCACAATGCCAAAATAGTGATATTCCGCAGGAAATTCGTCAACACTCATCTGCTATTTCCATGAAAAAAGATAGGTTATTCTGTTTATTTTTTTATGTCTATCTTATCTATTATTTTCTAACGTCGTTAGATCAAAATCTTAACTAACTCTTATCATTTATCTCTCCTCTTAAGATTCTGATTTAACTTTGTTGGAGAATAGTAGGTAAAATAGACATGAAACAAATGTAGGTAAAATAACCTATCGCATATCTCTATTATATAAAATAAAAAGTGTAAATATGTTTTAATATATTATATTAAATGCACGTGTTTATTTAATTGTAGTTTTTTTAGGTTTTAATATTTGTTTCATACTTCCATATGTAAAAGGGTTTTGTGCATGGCATATGAAATTCAGATAGGACATCATTTTAAAAAAAATTAACTGTAAGGTGCCTAAAATGCTAATAACGCAGTTGAAAGGTGTTACAATATGCTTGATTCCACTTAAACAAAATAAATTGGGTTCAAGTTCTTGTGTGAATGCAAAAAAATCTCAAAGAGCTAGTCTCACTCTGATGTAGATGAGACTGCCTCGAACAGGATTATTTTCTGTGGAGAATACTTGTGATTTATCCACACACACAAAATGATTTTCCTTTTTTTCCTTTTTTTAAACTTAATTCAAGTAGGGGCAACAGAATATCACAAAGATATCATTGCTATTAGGGTATTACTCAACTATTCTGATTCGGGCCGGATACGATTATATGGGTGACAAAGTTTTTCCTATCAAGTTTTAACACATTTAAATTCCTAGAAACTCGAACTTAAAACTACTAATTAAGTTGGAATAATTACCCATTTCCAGTTTATCCACGTGGTTGAAAAATCTATTTTGAAAACAAAAATCGACGGTCTATTTTGTTGAAAATCAACACACAAATCGTGAAAATAGAAAAGAGAAAGGAATGAGAAATTAAACACAACGATTTCTCCAAGTTCACTCAATGTGTAGGCTACATTCATTTGTTTGTACTATATTCGCCTCAACGATATTCGGTACAAGTCACTCAATTTACCGGGAAAAAAAATAACTCAATTTACGAACAGAAATATAGAATCCCAATCCCAATAAACTTTTTGCTAACCCCACGAACAAAGGTCATTATCGTATACCCTTCCATTTGCATATATATTCACGGGATACGACAAGGCATATCCCAATATCAGTACTCTATACGACACAAATCCAGCCAGACCTAGCTTCAATGCTTTTGACGCCTGTCAGTGATGGTCTTAAATTATATAATCTATGGTTGGAATCACTTGGATATGTTTGTAAGGTAATTTTTTCTTTACTTTTTTTAAATTAACTCAACTCTAATGATTTCTTTGAGTTGATTTGGCTCTCCCATTATCCTTACAAGGACGGTTCAGAGATGAACCGGTGTATGTAATGTTGATGTTACAGTGAGTTCTTTGATCTTATTATTATGGGAAATACTACTCTCATTTTACATGAGGTAGTTATCTCCTTTTTTCTCACATCGAAAATCGTGTCTCTTTTTTTTTTTTCTTTTTTTTACTTTTAAATAGCGAGCCCTACTTGGATTCTCACTACTCTCATGTTACATGAGAGTAATATTACCCTATTATTATTCATGACAATATGTGTAGATTGCAAATCAAGTATCAACAACACAGACAAATAGGAATTGGCCACATCAACATCTATTATATCATATAACATTATGTGATATCAAATAATTACAACATGGAAATCCTCATGCTGCTGATATGGCATGCAGTTATTTGCTAATTCATGGATCACATAGCTTTTACATATAAGATAGGTGTTGAGATATATTAGTCCCACATTGATTGGATGGGTAACTAATATGGTCTTTATAAGGCCTTGGGCACTCCCACCCCTTGAGCTAGCTTTTGGGGTGGTGACCTCAAGGTTCTTAACATGGTATCAGAGCCTCACCGTCCCCCGCTTTAAAAAGTGGAATTAAAATAAAAAAAAGCACAAAAGGGTAAACCAAAAATGGGCCTGTGCAATTTCCACGCTCTAGCCTAAAGGGCTCTTGCGTGAGGGGGCGTGTTGAGATATATTAGTCCCACATTGATTGGATGGGTAACTAATATGGCCTTTATAAGGCCTTGGGCACTCCCACCCCTTGAGCTAGCTTTTGGGGTGGTGACCTCAAGGTTCTTAACAACAGGGATCTTTATTGGTCATGAGAACCAGACAAAAGTCTCCGTACTAGCTAGCTAGATCCCTCTGTATGATTATTTTAGAATATTAAAATAATAACAACCGTCCACGCACTGAATACGTAAGATCGTTTTCAATGGCTGATCGATCAATCGTTGCATGAACCTTTAGAGGAATCAGAGATCATCTTCTGTATCATTTGGTTTGTCTCTTCTTCGGACATTCGGTCCTCTTTGCTCTTGGATTGAGCATAAGCCTCAAAAAATTCCTTGTTTTCTTTCTCCAGCTCATTCCACACTGCATATCATGTATATTATACGTGTTTATTGATAAGTGTCAAAGATACTATATTTTTAATGCTAAATACAGTTCAAATAATAATTAATATAATTACAAATATAATGTTAATTAATAAATTATTAAAAGTTAGTAAAATGTCAATAATTAGATAAGATCTTAATCTTTTTTATTGTTTCAAGTTGTTCTATACTAGAAATAACAAATGACTAACCTGATGAGAATGAGAAGGCAGTTGGCATCGGCTGAATATCAAGGAAAAATACGAAAATAAATATTTATTAAAGATTCAGCCTTCCTCGCTCTGTTGCTCGATTCAGCGAGCAAGTCAGCGAGATGTATAAGTGAGCCTGTTTTGTTGCTCGCTCCAGCGAGCACAACAGTGAGAAGGAGAAAAAAACTCAGTGAGCTGGTCCAGAAATTAAAGCCCATTTTAATTTTTTAAATACAACGTGACGAAGCCTTGGAAAGCAATTCGGAAGACGAGACAGAGGAGCGCATCCAGAAGGCAGAGGAGCAGAGGAACGGTCAAAGCTTCATCGTGGAGACCGGGTTTTATTTTCCTTTTATGAATTTTAGTTTCTTTTCATCTATTGTTCTTGTTTTTCTGATTATGTCTGGCTAATTTTCTTTAAGTAGTTAGGACAAGACGGAACCAATGGGTTCTTAAACGCTGTTTACCTTTCTTATTTCTTATGATTTATATTCTTGATTTAAAGTTATGCAATTAATCTATTTTAAATTCCTAGTCTCTTTTATGATCTGGCCAATCTTGAATGGACATTAGAATCTTGCATGACAATAGGGATGTTGGTGTTTTTATTCTGATTGATTAATTGCTATAGTTTGTATGATCTAGGGATAGACTTATGAATTCTTTTTTTTTTTTTGGTGAGGGACTTATGAATTCTATAATTGTAGATTCTTGCGTTAATGCTTATTTTATGAAAAAAGTACTAAGGGATTAGGCTTTTGAGTGAAATAAAGGATCAGATTACCAAGGGATTGGTGTCTAATCAAATATAAAAAGAACTATTAATAACTTGATCTTGAATATAATTATAAGAATAAGTAGACTCGTTAGGAAAATATTGGAGAAGTCGAGTTCTAGCTACTTCTTTTAGTAAAACTTAAAACAAATTCTCTTGCAATATTATTAATTCTGAATTTAATTTCTTAAATATATTCAATTCTTTTTCAATAATCTTATCTCGTATCTCTTCAATTCTGCATGCCATGATATGGTATGTGATTTTGCATGTGTGTACATGATGTTCTTTATTTCTAGGGGTATATTTGCTATTTTTTAAACTGGATGGCTAGGAGTAAAAGAGTGTAGAGTACGTACCAGTTGATGTTATGACAGGTTTGATATTTGCATGCTTAGATAGAGCTTCCATGCATTCTTCCTTTGTCATGTGAAAGATCAAGCACTTCTCAATCAGGTGCTGCACCTAATTTTTAAACAAACATGCATGTCACCATGAATATATGATTGCTTATGATCTACACAAAGAATTAAAATCAAAGATAGAGTTGTAGCTAGCTAGAACTCTCTTACCATATGAATGTATGAAGCAGAAGAAGAAGAAGAATCTCCCATGATTCAAAAACTAGCTATGCTAGCTCTTAGAGTGAACTTCAACAACTATATATATAAGTGTATTAGGCAACTGTATATATATAAGTAAAAACAGTGTAAAAGGAGGATGAGTAAAGAAGAGGTGCAAATGCCATATATATATATAGAAGATCAAATGCATACTCAAGACAATAAAATAGAGTAAAATATAAAAAGGGAGAGGGATGAAGAGTAGGACCAGGAGTCCCACGTGAGAGATAAATGATAACTGGCTGAGAGGGGATTAGAGGATATTGTAAATGACTATTCCTTTGTCTTAAGGAGCCCCCTCCACGTGATTTGCATGTGGGACATCCCTACATATATAGAATACCTCCATATAGACAAATTCATATCATCAATCAATGGCACAATCTTTCAACATTAGCTTGCACTAACATTAGCCCTTTCTAGTTAACATATATGCAGGTGTAGCAACAACTTTGATCATTCTATACCTATGCTTTCTCTTGCCAGCATCCAAAAATTGCGCATGGCTTGGCATGTCATTTAGTGATCGGTCTATATCAGCTTCTTTCATTCATAGTTAATCATTAAATAATAAAGATAATATATGAATACATGAGTGTACGTTCATGATGTGATGAGGGCATTTTAAAATTGAAACTTGCATTAATATGTGTGAACTATTTTTTGAGCTTGAGTTTAGTTATTTTATTTAAAGCTTTTATATCATTAAAGTTGTATTATTTATGCTATAATTGATATATTGGGCATTCAATTGAAAAAATAAATAAAATTGCCACACGTATCTATAATTTAAAGTTGGAAGTTGAAGTTGTTTAAATCAGATTGTAAAAGAGTTTATCATGAAAAATGATTTTGAAAGGATAATTTCAAGAATTTTAATATTTGTATATTATGAAAGTATAATTGCATGGACATTTTAAAAAATGACTGAGTGTTAAAACTAGTTGAAATACAAAATAATGATTCTTTGAAGAAAAAATGTCGAGTTTCATCTCCATCATTTTGTTTTTCTCACTATTACACATTCCGGAGTCGCCTTTATTAATAGGGAAAATTACTCTTATGCAACATAAGAGTAGTTTTATCTCCAATAAATCCATCGAAATCATGTCATTCTTTTTTCTTTTTTTCTTTTTCTTGTAAATGACAGACCCTACAACATAAGAAATCTTCTCTCATGCAACATAAAATTAGATGAACCCTTATTAATATTACATAAATCAATCAAAGATTTTTATAAAATAACAACAGATACTAGTAGAATCGATGATTTTGAGAAGTTCAAAATCTTAAAGAAACTGCGTATATGCCGTAACCAAAGAAATGCACCTTAGTTTAAAAAAATTACTATATACGGTCCTTTTAGTAAGCAATTTAGAATCCCATTTTTAAAAAAAAAAAAAAAAGTCATGACTTTTGTTATTTTATTTAATAATGTCAAGTTTTCTTTCTCTATTTGGTTTTTTTTTCCAATATAATCTGTCTCTTGAAGTAAATTCTAGAATCTCTAATCTTTCACAGAACAAATCTCAATTAGCGCGGGTAGCAATATATTTACGATCTAGAAAAATATTTATCATCTTGTACGAAGTGGAAATTGCACCTATTAGGTAAAAAAATCTGCGACATTTCTATACCACCGAATGCGGTAGCTTCTTGATGATGCTGATAACATGGCTAAATTTTAATGTGGAGGGGGGGTTTCACCATTTTTCCTAATCTGCCACCCAATCTAGTCAAATAATAAGCGTGAATGAACACGTTCCCATTTTTATGTGGAGGGATATTCTTACTACCAAAATCTTCTACTACCAACTCACTATCTATCTAATAACCGTTGAATCAACATTTTATCTTTTTTCAAAAACTTTTTAGCATTCTCATGTAAAATTATCTTTCCTCAATTTTAATACCTTTCTAAGTATCATGTTTTTCTCCTTTTCGTCCTAGTCAGGATTCTGGGCCTTGATCGTGTATGGGCCATATAGGTTGGTTTGAAGTATGAAGGATTTTATGAAATTTATTTTTTCTGTGATTTGTGAAATTTTAAATACTATCTAATTAAAACAATTTGCTGGGTTTTGTTAGGGTTGGGAGGCCCACACAAGCGAGTTCTGCAAAGTAAGCAGCGTCAACACTTGGCCAGCCTATAACCCCTCCATAAATTCATGCACCTCATGGGGATGCCGCGAGTGGCTCTCACCCCTCGCTTTGTTTTCCTTACTCATTAGTTTAAGGCAAATTTTGATGTTTCCGGGATCCTCTTATTTATTGACTAGGAGTTTGGTCAAGTTGTCTTCCCTCATCTATGTGGGACATGAGGTGAACTAATAAATGCCTTGGCAACAAATTGTTTGTTGATGTGCCCTCCTCTTCTTCCAGAAGCTTGAGGTTCAAACCTTGAACAACTCCAATTTATTCCACGTGCATGAGATCTTCTGTCATTAGTTATTCAAGCTGAGGTTCAAACCTATTCCTGATGTGATGTATTAGGGCGCACTTGTTCGATTCAGATGCTTAGCTTAAACCAGCTGTCATAGGCACTTCTAACACCACTGTTTAGGGTGATTCTAGAATATCAAGGCATGTTGGGAAATCATCACCAAATTAATTTATAATATTTGACATTGATTTTTAAAAAGTATCGATATAAACCCCGCAAAAATCATTTAAATTTGGGATTGTTCTCCTATCAAGTTGCTTGGTTGGCCATAAAATTTATTAATTTTGCTTTGATTCGATTTTTCGTACTGAAAGTGTCTATTAAATTATTGAAGACACTACTTTCACGTACTTTTTTAAGGAATATAATTATATTAGTTTTACAAAGAGAAAATTGCAAATCTTTAAATGAACGTATTATATCTTGTGGATGCAGGAATCCTATTAGCCCCTGAATGAGAAAGATCTGAATTTTTATTTTTATTTTGAATGAAGGAAAGATGAAATGAGTTTGAATCGAGTAAAGTACTTTAATTATTTAGGACTTTGAATATGGGCAATATAGTTTTTGAGAATAACGAGATTTTGGTCAAATCAAACCAAGATTTTTAAAATAGCAGATAATAAAAAAGAAAAAATTTAAAATTTTACTCGGTACATTTCACAACCATTGGCCAATCAAATACTACACTGATCATTTTTAGACACGTAAGCTTGATTATACCGGTTTTCACCAATTCATTAGAAAACTATCTGAAAGAATGGGTAAATACAATTTTTTTACAGCAAACTTCAATGTTCTTTTGACAACAATGGCTCCAGTTGAGAATCTCTATCCCTGGAGAGTGGAGACCTGCCAATACCAGACTCCAAGTCTGTAATTGATAGGTTCTCCCCTCTCTCTTTCAATAATCGGGCTAAGAAACTTGATTTGTCTTCAGATAAAGAGAGTGGTGTTTGTGAAATGTTAGATCCCCCTTTCAAGCTTTGAACACGCTGCAAGCAAACTTGAACAGCATCATGTACTCTCACAAAGTACCATTCTTTGCCTATCAACTCCACCAGACCGGATCTAGACAAGGTTAGCAGAACTTCGGGGCTTGGATTGGATATTGCAATCTGTAATAAGAAAAAACCCAAGTTGTTTGGTGGAAACATTGTAGACTGGTAATGATAATTTCAAGAATACAAACAATAGTTAAAAGTCCAAAATCTCATTCTACCTGAATGTCCCGTAATTTGTACTCCTGATACAAGTCTTTCAAAGCCTGAACAGCACTAGAGTCTATGTAGGTCACAGCTGCAGTAATCATAACCATATGCTTAGAACAGAAAAGGCTGAAATTTCATCATTATCACATTCATTGTTGAGTTTATGAGCAAATATAGTGGAAAACAACATTTAAGAACCTCAGTAAATTGTTGTTCATGTAATTCAGAAGTCTGAGGAAAATAAAAAGCAACAATACAAAATACCACACAACTTCATAGTTCATATGCATAGGATCCCAAAAACGAAAAATTAAGAATAATTGTATTATTAATCAACTAGTAAACTATTTTGAGCATAACTGTGCAGAAACTTGCTCTATGATGTAATTTATCTGGAACTGTATTCCTGGGGTATCAATATTATCATGGAAATTTACAAATGACATGATTAAATGAGGTTGTGACCATTGTTTAAGTCAGTGAGCTATTAGAAATATCAACACCCACAAAGATAATGAACACCATTCCTTACCACATAGCCAGTACCAACTTCAAAATATTTATGAAAGGTTGATAAGGAATAAAAGATAGTATCAACGTGGAGTACAATGATTGCTTCTAAAGACGGCTTGAGATCATTTTAGAAAATACAAAAATTTCTAGTTGTTCTTTAACTAGGAAAATACTTTTAATAACTATAACATTAAAGACATAATACAAAGAAAAAAAATAAAAGAAAAAGCTTCAAGGAACAAATTCCCAGCTAGCTCAGAAATATGTTAGCTTCATGATAGTGCTCAAACATGAACAATACAGCATATGCTTCTTTGTACACAGGGCAAGCAAGACTTACGCGCCATCTCTAGAATCACAAAATTAATTCTTTCGGCCTCAGGTCCACGTCTTGTAGAACTATCAACATCAACTTCAAATTCCCGTAACCTGATAGAGAACTCTAAATGAATTAAACAAAGCTCTTGATTGGAAAAATGTCAATTACAACTCATTTCTTGTTACCTGTCCTTTATGTAACTTGTGTTTGCAAAATAAATAGGAGCATCAACACGAACAATTACAATTCCATTGTATGTATATGCTTCAGGATATTGTTTAACATTTCTATAAACTGTTGTCCCTGGCAAACGACCCAAAACAGCTGCAGAGCAAACCAAAAATAATATCAGCATACTAATGTATTTTCCACCACACACACACACGGGGAGAGAGAGAGAGAGATTATATCCTCAAATCCTGTCTAGAAAAATATAAAAGGACTAATGTTGTATTTAGATGCAAGACTAAGTTGTCATAAATTTAGGTATATTAAACTTGAAAAATATGCATTTTTATATCTTAAAAAAACTATGGGCATGCACGGATACTTATTTAAAAATTGGAATTTCAAATAACTTCTGGAATTCTGTACTTTAATAAACTCCTCATGGCATCCGATTAAATTGAGCCAATGAATTAACATAACAAGTGATGTAATTCAAACACTTTACCAAATCCAAACATCTTAACTCGGTGGAATAATCCATTGCAACCTAAAACAAATGGTCCGATTACATTCTCTAGCTTTTTTCTGTATTGAGCCGTTAGCATTCCTTTATATGTTATAGGTTTCCATTGCAGTTTCTTATATTGATATTGAAGATTCTAGTGTGATTTCTTTGAGGTAGAATTCAGTACTCCATATGCACTTGCCTTGAATCATAAAGGTTTCTTACTTTCATTCTTTTAAGGTACACCTAATGGGTTCTATAATAGGGAAGTTTTCTCTTCATCAGAAAATTGTTCTTTTCAAAGTTTATAAATGTACTTTTCTTATATCCTGATACATAGATACCCAAGATTGTTCTTACTACTTTAGGTTCAAGGTAGTCATCAGTAAGGTAGGTTTCTAAGTTTACTTTCAAATTAACACTTACATGAATGACATGATTCTTCGTTACTCACGTGAGGAAGATAGTGTCTCTAACGTGATAGCTTAAATAGTGTCTCTAACGTGATAGCTTAAAGCTTAGTAAGCTTTACCTTGAGGGGGTTGATAGAATATATGAAAAATATTTCATAATATATATTGATTGAATCTTATAATAGTTTATTGTTTCTTATACAATCTCTTAGGAATGGTTTCCTTATTTTTTATATTTTATGATTTATTTCCTTATTTGAATAGGATTTGGAGCCTAATAATAATATCAATAGGGATTAGTGTTTTTTAGCTTGTAGCACATCCTTCACAACAATATCAATAGTTTTCTTATTCTGAGCATTCATTTTCCTCCCTCTATACATATATTCCTATAATTTCAACAAACTCCATACATAGATATGGAATTGGAATGAACAATGCCATACTCTGAACCCAGATATATCAACTTACCAATATGTGGATTTGCTGACTCATGAATGACAAAAGCAAGTGAAACCCCAACCTAAAATTTCAAAACCCTTAGAAAGTCAGAGTAGTTATAATCTTAGCATATGGAAAATGCAACAATTTTTGCAAGTCAAATATAGGGAAATAAATTTACATTATTTATATTTGAATAAGACCAATATCCTAAGAAATGATTTTATAAATTATAACCATTTCTTCTTATTTGAATGAAATAACAGACAGTGAAGGACTAAAGTTTTAGCTAGGAAACATGATTCCACAATGAATATGCATGACCCAGATAAAGACTTCGGCCTCAGTAAGTAGATTCATCAAGATATGAAGAGTTTCTAATTAAAAAAAAAAGGCAAGTATCATGCATCCATTACTTATTAGCATAACAAATTTCACCTTGTACTCACCCCAACAATTACACCAATCTCAATCCCAAGAAAGAGTGTTGTAGCACTAGTAATGGTCCAAAGAAGAAAATCTTTCTTATCTACACGCCACAAAAAAATGGCCTCATCATAATCTACCTGAAAAAATCATGTCAAAAATTAAGAGTAAATGCTTAGATGTGTAAAAAGTGGTAACCAGCAAAACTTTCTTGGTCGATTTAGACAAACAAGATAAGCATCTAAAATGATGTAGAAGCTAAACTAAAATTTTCTACGATAGACCATTACTTGAATTAATAAATTATAAGATTAGTTGGGTTGGTCAATAATATATTGCATGCAAACTAGATAGTTATTAATGAAACAGAGTTGTAGCCATATTAAAATAACATGAATTAACATTAAAAACTAAGAGGAGGGTTATATTTACAAACTCTTACAAACTATACTATGTACTCCCGGAAGTACACTAGGTTACACTATGTACTTCCGGGAGTACATAGTGTAATTTGCAAAAAAAATTGTAAAAAAAGTTTGTAAACGGATCCTTCCCCAAAAACTAAATAAATGCATCTATGCAGTGGATTGGATTTCATAATAAAACCAAACTAAATTAACGTATGTTATCAATATCAAAGAATATCTCATAACAGTCTGAACAATGATAGAAACAAACCCTACTTTTTATATTTTCCATTTTCCACCGCATAAAACTAGTAATGTTACTTCTTCCTCTTTTTCTTTATTGAACAAAAATATCACTTCTAACTACCCATGGATGTTGAATATGAAATTAATCCGTCAGCAGAAAGGGGAATTCTTACCAGACCTATCACAGCAGAGATCACAATGGCAGCAAGAGTACACTGGATTATGTAAACATAAAATTCATTATCAGCATTCCAGAAAAGAAAATGTATCTCTTAAATTTGAGTAACAAAGTACGAATAAAGTAAACAAAATTAAAAATTAAAAAAAAGGGAAAGGAAAAAAAATTAAATAATTTAAGTCTTAATGCCATATCCTATTGAATATCATTGAGTGAATACATCAAACTAGTCCTCATGGGACATCAAGTTGTCCTCTAAAGATTATGGACATCGGTTTGGTCCTTCAATGTTTAAAATGGACATCAATATAGTCCTCTGATGTATATTAGGACATTGATTTGGTCCTTAAATTGATTATTATTTACACCATGAAGGATCAAATAGATGTCCCAAATCTTTGGAGGACCAACTTGATTTCCCATGTATCTTTCCAGGACAAATTTAAGCATTTGCTCAAATATCATTCTAGCTGTTTTGGATTGAATCCCAGCAGATGTCACCTGTAAAATGTGACAGATAGAAGTGGAACTTCCGTTTGAACCAGTTTAAAACAGATCACACAAGGAAAAACAATTTTAAACATGGACTATGGCCTATAATCACTTGAAAACAAACCTGAGGTATGTACTCAAATAAAGGCGTTAGAAACAAAAGAGCACAGGTCATTATAATTCCTGAAACAATCCCAGATACTCCAGATTTTGCACCACTTTCATGATTAACAGCTGACCTTGAAAAGGATCCTGCATTACTCATCCAAAAGAAATGAAAAATATTTTAATATATTTTTTTTACAATAAAAAATAAGGTTCATCTTGAGTAAAATCATAATCTTGAAATCAATTGATGCTTTGGCATCAAAAGCCAAGTACGCAACTACAAAACATTGACTCCTTATTGAAGTTTTCAGAGTACCATAGAAGTAATACCTGTAGTGGGGTATGCTGAAAAGAATGAACCAAGAACATTGGAAACACCAAGACCGAATAACTGTCCAAAAATATCCAGAAGAATAGTTGTGAAAGATTTCTTCTTAACAAAACAGAAACCAGTCTTTCTTTTCTCCTATAACTACAACCAAACCTTCTAACCACTTAACAAAGTGAACTAGCTCCCAACTAGATTCTTGCATTTTTTTTTTTTTTTTGGAAAGGGGTGGGGGGGCAGACATGTCCAATAATAGGCAGGAGCCGTACAAGTCAGATTTTCAGGGTGTATAACATTATTATTTATTACAGATACTTCTATACAACAGAAACCAACAGGGAGTCATGAATATTTAGGAAAGAAATATACCTCTTGATTTGAATCCAACTCATACCCATTCTTCGCTGCTAATGCCTTGGCAATTCCCACTGATTCCTGTAGTTTGAAAATTTATGTAATTGGAGAACAAAGTTGGCAAGCTACTATTTTAGTTAAACTCAAATAGGAGAAAAATGACATCTTACCAGTATAGCCACACCAGTTATGAGAAAAGCGGTTGGAATTAAGGACTCTGCATACTCAAAAGCTTTTGGAACAGAAAATTTTGGTAGGCCCTGAGGTATATCTCCCACCTAATTTTAAACCATTGATATTTGTCAATTTGTATCAGCTTGATCAACATGTTAACGATTTGTTGACCTTAACCATAAATAGTTCTCATTTACAAAAGATAAGAATATTCATATATGACAACAAAAAGAGAAGTAAATTAAGAACATTTAAACAGTTATGACAGCTCTAACACTCCTAGAATATCAAAAACTCAATAATCAGACCAGATAACAATGCACATCTTTTCACTTGGGACATTGTCAATTTCAGGAGGTAATTAGAGCACACGAATGGCTACAAAAATTTTCTCAGAGCATAGAATAACCATAGATTCAAATGATTATATAATTAGGGTTTGTAGTTGAATCAAAACACTAGATATTAACATATTGACAGGTTAAATTAATGTCTATAATAATGTTCAATGAAGCCGAATTCAAAAAGTTAGATACTGATTTTATTGGTTTAGTGCATCGGAAATAGTCACATTTAGCAGATAATTTCATGCTTTTCTATCTGCGCTATGGCTTCAAAATCAATCTCAATTTCAACCAAATACATGCTTACATAGCAAATTGGAAGCAAGAAGGTTTTTGAAAAATATTAAGTTTAAATTAGTACTAAATCAGCAAAATTAAAATTAAAAATGCAGAAAAGCATTATATTTGATAATTGGAAGCACTCTAGAAGAATTAAACAAAACACAAATTAACATGATTACTATGTATCTGATTACATTCATAACCAAGAGTGGTTAGTTAAGTCAATATGATCAACCACTTTTTTGGTTAATTTTTCTCAGATAAGCAAATTGTCAGAAATTCAGAATATCCTTTTTAGCAATTCTCTCAAAATTTTATGAATGGGCAATTATAGGAGTATAAGAACAAACAGTTTCAATATTAGTAGATAATTGCTAAATCTAGTCAATGGTATCAGCAAGTAATCATTCCTGGTTCGTTACTTTTATAGCTTTATCCAGATTAAAGCTCATCTCATATATTTGATTCTCACCAAAGAAATTGATGATGGATGAAATACTTTTGCAAAAACTGTTCCCAGAACTACTGCTGTAAGAGGACCTGAAGCTCTCAAGAATCGCAAGTGCTTCCTCGATTTTCCCTGTATGTATAACATCAATATAATGAGTAGGATGTTGACAAGAACGATAAGTATGATAGCAAACATCATAGATAGGTTCATACCAGGTGCTTCATGACAAGTAGTATTGCAAGCGTAACTGATCCCATCACAAAAGGGGGCCATGAAAACTACAAAAGGGAAAACCTCCTCTGTTAAAGAAAGGGGTTTGATAAGTGAAAACACCAGAACGACTTAGGAAAGAAAATAAATAAATACGCAAATGAACATAAATGGTGCTTAAAAAGTATTAATAAATAACAGGACCATCACAGGCTGAAGTTCAAAATGGGAATCTCAAATGAAAAGAAAATATTATGCATATTAAAGCGCACATTAATTTGATAAATTGAAATTAAACATATGTCAACATGCACCGTGACCTAGTACATTAACAGTAATTATTGCCGTAATGCCTACTAGAAGAGGATGATGACATCGGAACTACTGAAAGTTAAATTTCAAACCATAAAGACATGTTTATTTTACTACTTAGTATTTACTATGCAAATTTTCCTTTTAACTTGTATTTCATGAATACGGTTCCACTTTTCAACCAACATCTACAACTTCACAACTTGAAATGAAGCAACAAATATCTGACTCGGTGAAAGATTTTAAACAGAGAAACCATAAACATATCAAAAGCTTCATTTGTAAACTCATTCTTCAGAAACCTTCAAACAAACAGAGCTTTAAGGGTTTCATATCAAACTGCATATTCTTCTTGAACAATTTATGCCAAATATTTATAACGCACGATACACTAGCTTCAAGAAATCCTAGGTTATGAATAACAAATTCTCTTAAATTCCGAGTATACTTATGATTATACAGGTGTTTATAATATCCCATAGATATTACTTCAGCATACCTGTTTAGTATTATTAGCATCAGTACTTTGCTACTAGAATGACATATGATGCTCAAGTCTCAAGAAAGCTAGTGATAAGGACATGGCATAAAGTAAAAAGTTTAGGCGGGTGTACTCAAGGAAGAGGCGTAGAGGATTGCAAGCTCCTAATACTAATGCTGAGTCAGCAGTTAGTTAGAATGGAATATCAGGGAATTGAGTCACACAATCAGCACCCCACGGTTACATACAGCAGAGAATAATTCAGTTGTGGATCATCTTGGAATTTTGGGTCATTGGCTGGAACCTTAGGAGAGAACCAGGGCCTCTCGAATGCTCTGGGTAGTGGTGTCTTTGTGGGTTATTTCGTTATTGTTTCCAGCTCTGTCTCTCTTTACTTGTAGTTTCCATTTCAGCATCCGTTATTTCCTTCGGACCTCACATTGTAATCTTGTGACTGAACCTGAGATAGGATTCAGTTTTATTAATACAAGTTTTTATTTCCATTTTTTTCCTTATCGTGATCTGAATCCTATCAGCTAGCTTTAATGTCAAACAGTCTTGATATTTTGGTTTACCAATAATTATGAAGCAAATTGTGATATCCCACGGAATTATTAGTACTAGTGAGCTGTTATTTTAGTTAAGTTTACAAATTCAATCCAAGGAATTCTAGTATTTTTTGTATTTTCTGCTCATGCCATACTTGAATTTAGTCTATAGCTTAAATTAATCTGATAATCTCTAGGTCCCATACTTTTTGGAAATTTTCAGATAGGTCCCAATAATTCCAATTATGGAATTAGAGAATTATTTGAAACAATAAGGACCCAATTAACAATTTTAAACTATAGGAACTTATTTGAAAATTTTCAGAAATTATAGGGACCTACAGATTAATTTAATTTAGTTTATATTATTTAGATGTTACTGGCTATTGTTTTAGAGTCCATGTTTTCTTTGTGGGTTTAATGATACCAAGCCTCAATCCTAATCCTCTAAGGATGAGTTACATGAGGTCAATTTGAATGTTCATAATGCATTCAGTCAGATTCAATGCTGAATTCTGAGTTTTTCAGCAAATTGCCAACTTCTTGGTTGTGTGGGCCAACCAATTCTAGGTGTGAGCATGATGCAAAAGGAACCATAAATGTTGAGTTTAAATTATTTTTCTTCTTCTCAAATATTCTCTTTTATTTAATTTTCTGACCCTCCGAGACCTAATTTACTTTGACAGAGTTAGCATCCGTTCCAAAAAAGCCCTCATTGTCCCTTGTATAAATTGACCCAAGAACCTATCAAAACCGTAATCCTAATTTGGCAGGTGCTGTTCACCACACCCAAGCAGTCACTGAATTGTCCCTAAAACTCCATTTTCTTGTATGTAAAATTGTTATTTCCTTAATAAAATAAATCTTAAAGATACAATCTACCCATTTCCACCTATAATTCACCCTACAAAATCAAACTATTATCAAGCTTATTCCTAATTTCTTGGGTTTCCTATACCATTTGGTTATCAGAAGCATCTATAAGTGTATGTACTAAAGGTTAAAAATTAAATAGATGCAAAAGGATTAATTTTCTGTGATAGTTATATAAAGTGCAATTTAAGTTTTACCAGAATATTTGCTAGATAGTTATACCACCTAGCAAAAGAAATCCGTTGAATATTTCAAATTTCACATGTAATGCATACCTTATCTGCTCCAGCTATTATACTCTTAGCCAGTGGTATGATCTTGCTACTTCTGTCAATATCATACCCCAAGAAGTATTTCGCTTGAGATAAACCAATCACAATAGCTGAAGCAGTTGTAAAGCCGGAGATCACCGAATGGCTAATAAAACGAATCAGCCATCCAAGCCTGAAATAACCAAAAGACAAGCACATACATAGGTTATCCTCAAAATCCCTTTCATAAGAAAAGTCAGGCTTGATGCTGATTGGTTAGTCTGCAGAATCATATAACTGCTACAACTAAGAGTCCAATCACTCGTCTCAGCATTAAGTAGTCATGTTGCAATTTAAGCCATTACAATTACCATGACATTACTACAGCCATGTTCATTGGCTTGTCAAAATAATGATTTGATCACTTGTACATGTACAGATGCATGAACACTGAAGAGAAAGTACAATTCTATATTTAGTTAGAGTATTAGATGCCTGAAAGAGAAAGCAAAATGAAGGAAAATTTCATGCATGGATTCATAGCCAAATTGATAAAAATAAGGAATGGCAAAAATACCTCAAGAGTCCCATTATGCACTCCAGTATCCCAACCATAAGAGACAGCAATATTGCCAGCTCTGTGTATAATTCACTGGATGGATCAGCTATGCTACTTAACACATTAGAAACCAAGAGAGAAACCAATGCTACTGGGCCAACTGCAAGCTGGCGAGAAGACCCAAATATGGCATACACAAATAAGGGCACAAAACCAGCGTCTACCTTGCAAAGAGAATAACATTAATAACCAAGTGTTACAGAGAATTTCAGGATGTAAAAGAGGAACAACTAGAAATGTAGGAAAAATAATATGAAACTGACAAACAACTGGTGAGAGAAAAGGCTAGAATTTCATCAATATGAACATAACATGAACATCACAGTTGTTTAGATCAATAATAGATAAGATTCATAAGGATAAAACTTTGGGACATGCTATGTCATACATGGTGTACTGTATATTCAGTCCGTGTATATTTAGTTGGTTTGACAAAAACTATCTGGTGGGATACAAAATCTAAAAATGTCAAAAACCAATTAAGACTTTCTGTTGCACAAACTCCTTTGGTACAACATGGTACCAATCTTCTTATCCCCCGGTCCTAATCTGTTCTCCCATTTCTTATTACAAAAATGTTGTTCTTGGCCTCTAGGAACCTTTTTCCCACTTATCAGAAAAATCAAAAGTTAATTCAAATTATATCAGGAAAATTCATCAACAGCATAGTAGTTGAGCAATCTTACAGAGTCCATATATTGGTTGAAGCCCAGCTAACTTTGCATATGACATAGACTGCATGAACAAATAACAAGGTTAACTCAAAACTAAATAAATAAAAAAATTAAAAAAAAAAAAGAGCAAGCAATTCAAAAGCTCAGAAAGAAAAAGAAAAAATCATTTTCCTCTGTTTTCTCAGCAACCAAACAGAACACAAGCATCCATGGATGTATTACCTGAGGAACAAGCATGACACCGACGGTGATGCCAGCCATGAGATCGACCTGAAAATACTCGCGCCATTTGTAGATGCGAATCCAACGGCAGCAAGGGAGGAAGAATTCGATCCATTCAAGCCACGTCATTCGCCGGAGCCTCGTGGCGAACCGCGAGAACGCGACATTCGGCAACGACGAAGACGAAGACGACGTGGTAATGGTCGGGTGCTGCAAAGGGATGACCCTTACGGGGCGGGAGGTGGAGGTCGCCGGCGATGACATGGAAGCGGAAGCGGAAGCAACGGTGGCGAGGTCGGAGAAACTTGGTGAGGCGTAGGTTATCTCCATGCGCACCACCGGCGCATTGGTTGGTCAGAGCATGCAAGTGTGCACTAGTGGCGCATTGTGTTTTAAAATTGAAAGATGGTGTTTGTTGAAGATTCGAAGACGAAAACCAAAAAAGAAAAAGAAAAAATGAGAATAAGGCCCCACATAGAAATCTCAATATGATAATTGAAGAATAGAAGGAAAGAAGAAACGTGGGGAAAGTGGGAAACCCAATTTTTATTATTTTATTTAAATTGCTAAGTAACCACTAACCATGTTTTTTCCTGCGAAAATTCAACTTCCATCTTTCTTTTCTGGCAACACAAGTCATTGACAGAAACAGTGTGTTTAAGAAGTACATTGTTTTAATTTAAGGGATAAATATCAACGGCTTTATTTCTCTCCAGTTATGGAAGAGATGTTATCTTATGTTATGAGATAAATTAAGCAGGGTCCACCAATTTTTTTAAAAAGAAAAAGAAAAAAAAAGAGGGGCACATCTTTTTATGTGAGTGTGACATAAGAGATATATCTTATATAACATAAGAGTATAATTTTCCAAATATGAATCATGTTGAAAGGTACAAAATTAGTGTCTTGCAACTATTACAAACAAGATAAAGTCATTGAATATTATGCGATAAAGTCATATTAAAGTCATGTATGTGATAAAATCATAACTTAAGTTTGTATAAAATGAAAGGGTTTGGTGTTTCTCCATCAAAAGTACAAATTTTTTGCATAACTAAAGAGTTTAATATTTATCAAGATATAGAATTGTGTCATTTTAAATAAAAATTATTAATTTTAATTAAAATGGTTATTCTTTAAAAAAATAAACATTTTTTTCTAACGAAAAGTTTGGTGTTTATCCTTTTGAAAAATATAAAATTATATTATTTTAAATAAAAAAAATACATGATAAAAATTATGGTAGAAGAAAATGAGAGATTTTTTTATTTATATTTTAAATAAAAAATATTAATTTTAATTAAAATGATCTCTATAACGAGATGAGACTAAATGAAAGTGTGTAAATATAAAGCCTTGTGGGTGAATATACTTCTCATGGAAAAACGTTTGATATTTTAAGATAGTATTAAATATTTGTATTTTGTATTTAATAAATTTAGTTTTTGTTCCTTTTGACAAAATATTTAGGGGATTTCATTTTTGGAAATCATTTTGATGCAGAATGCTCCTAGGAAAGATCGAAGTGCGCGACTAGGTGTTTGTCTTTATTATCGAATTCAGGGTTTATTTCCTTCTTCTTCTTTTTAAATTACATATCAGATAATAAAATTTCATATATATAATTATCTGATTTATAACTTTTAATATAAAACTTGTAATTAAAAAGTTAATACATTAAGTCTCTAATTACACACGATTTACTTGCCAATTATCATAAAATATGCATTTAGTTGAATCTCATGATGCAGGAATGCGATGTAGTTGTCGTACAGGACAAAAATAATATTTATTTGTTGTGGAAATTTGCTAATAATAGTGGTATTGAATTATTGACATGAACCTGGACGTCTTTTCAAGGACGTTCGAACTGCCAGGTTAAGATTTAGGGAAAATGCATTATACCTGCACCAAGATTTTTTAGTAATCATCATTAATTTGTTTTCATAAATAACAATTTTAAGAGTACACGGGTTGTCTTATTGTAAAGTTAAAATATGTTACAAATCTTAACTAAGACTTATATATAACTTGATGCCATTGTAACTTTTTCTAACTAATGCATATATTATGCATGTATTAAATAGATTCTCTCATATTAAAATTTTATATGATCTGTTCATGTAAAAAAATTTGTATCTATTTCTTTTTTTATTAATGATATTTAGACTATACCTATTTAATACATGTAAAAAAAATTACAAAAATTTTACTTGACCAAAATTCACTCAACGTCAGTGTAGCAAGTACTGTACCTTCTCAAACAACTTCATCTCTTTTTTCGCAAGTATCCTCAATTTTAAAGTATTTGGCTATTTGCAGTCGTGTCAATGATCAAAAGTATGGGTGTTAACGAGCCGAGCCGAGCTTTGGTCTTAACAGGCCGAGCTTGTGATCAAATGTGTCAGACTGGCCTTAGCCTGTTACCTGTTACGAATATAATATCAGCCTGTGGCCTGGCTCATTTACAAAAAATAAAAGTCTTGTTTAGCCTGTTTAAAAAAAAATAAGACAACAATAATTATCCAAACAAAATATACAATTAACAGCACTAGTAATTCCATAAATATTCGTAAATTTAATATATATCCAAATAGCATAATATAAAATAAAATCATTTAAAAAGTCTGTTTAATTAATAAAATGGGATGAAATAAATTGAGAAGAGAGAGAGCTATCACAAGTAGTATAAAAAATTAAAAAAAAAAATATATTTGGCAAGCCTGAGAGGCTCTAAGACCGAGCTTTTGAATTGGAGCATGAGGTCTTTTTATTAAACGAGCTTTTATGCAAGTCCAAGCTTGGGTCCGACAATCAATTTTAGACATGTAAGCTCAGGCCTTCACGAGCCGAGCCAAAGGTCCCTGTTAGGCCCCTGGCTTGTTTAGCACCCCTAATCAAAAGCAATGATATGTAAGCAATTTGCAATTATTGATCTCATTAAAGTTTACTATTTGATTTTTATAATTAAAAGTCTATTGCAGCCCTCAAATTTATTAAGGATATTAATGTAAAATTATTAAAGTGATCTCACTTATCAGCTTAATTTAAATTTTTAGGTGGAAAGTGTTGTTCATAAAATTATTGATCTGATAACGATTAACGATATCTGATGGTAATATGATTATATTGTTTATAATGTCAAGTCCTTGTCCTGTAACAAAAAAAATAATAATAAAGATTTTACCTTTTTGTATAAAGAATCCGATCCCGATATCTCTTTAGTAATCTTGGTATAGACTAGTTGCAATACATTGAGAATATCTTGTAACTAATAACGAATAAAGTTAACAAGAATACAATTGTTACAGACTGTTGAGATATATAGTCTCACATTGGTTGTATGTGCAACTAATGTGGAGTTTGTAAGGTCTTGATCACTCTCACCCTTAGAGTTAGCTTTTGGGGTGGTGTATCTCAAAGTTCTTTACATGGTATCAGAGTCTCGCCGCCCTCTACTTTCTCTTGTGGCGTTTCTTAGCACAGGTAGGCTGGGCCTGTTGCATTGTCCACTCTTCAAGCCCAATGGGCTCTCGTGTGAGGGAGCGTGTTAAGATATATAGTCTCACATTGGTTGTATGTGCAACTAATGTGGAGTTTATAAGTTCTTGGTCACTCCCAGATGTTTTTTACACATACCTCTACTACTTTCAACAGTTGTTCCTCCTATAATTATGATGTCTAATCTCAACCCAGTTGTTATTGACACAATTGTTGAAAGCTACTTCGCTTGATGTCAGTCTAGACTGTTAAGCCAGTAAATAAGTCCACCAAGTTGTGTTCAACATTCCAACCCGTTATTACACTCGATTTACTTGTGGAAGCCTAGAAGGATATAAAGATATGATCATGTTAGGGTTGAATTTTTTCCATTTCCAACATTTTCAAAGATTATGGGCAAATCTCACTCTAGGATGAAGAGTCTGATCCAATATTAGTCTAAACGACAAAGACTTAATTAATAATAAAATATGTATATCACGAGTACATATAATTTGGCAAATATATAATTGGACTTATAACAACTCAAGATTTATAAATTTCTTTGATGGTTAATGAACATGTACGAGATTCGAGCCAAGCCTACGTATGCCCCCATTTTAAGATGGAATATATAGGTCATATACTAAAAAAAAAAAAAAAAAACTCAAAGCCCCTATATAACCATATTCTTCTAGTTTACTTAATCTCATTATTCAAATACTAACATCTCTAGCATCATAATCATCATCCCACATATATTATCTTGCGTAGTAGAACAACAAATTATATTGCAATCATCCTTCAATTATCACTTGGACCAGACTGAATTGTACGTGGTTATATCCAATTTCTCTTGGACTAATCAATTGCATTATTATGCAGCCAAGAGAAGTATAATAAACTCCCAACTCAAAATTTTCATAAATTAAATTTATTGGCCTTTTTTATTTATATATTGCTTGCTTACTTCATTTATAACCAATGCAATATTTTATCATTATTTAAATTATGGAGGAATATGACATGTTAATAAACAGTGAAATGTTAGAGCATATATTCTCTCATATGTTAGTTAAAATTATTATGTCATTTGAGAGAATCCTAGCTGTTTATGTGCAAGCCAATAGTAATAGAGAGAAAAAAGTTATTAGAATAAGGAGTGACAGCATCATCACCATTAATTTATCCATAAATGATTTAAGACTCTTTCACGTGATATGATCATGTTAATTAATGCATAAGAGGATTCAATCCCCAGATGATAACATCTTCTTCAAGCACACCTTCCTCTTAGAAGCATGCTTATCACGACGTGGAGATGAAATAGAAAATTTATATTCTCAACAAGCACCATGAAGATAGGGATATCAAGATCCGTTCATTAATGATCAAGTTGGACCTAAATAATCAAACCAAGTATAGTCAAAAGTTTGATTATCCACCAGGTTTCGCTTTTACCCCACCAAAGGATGCTCTTGTTGAGGCCTTGAGGGATATAGGGAACAAATAAGAGCTAAAATTCAACTATGAATTCCATTTTACCTCTACTGACTCATTATCTGTTCGACAACTCTAATTCTCTAAAGACATGATATTATTGAATATTGTCGAGCCTAATATGTAGGCCCATCACCGAAATCTTTCATGAAGATGCCCAAAAGAAAGCAGCCTAATTCAATCAATTTGATGGTGATGGAAATCCAAAGGACACTCGGAGATAACCCCACACACACACACAAAAAGGTGATACCCAAAAGATATCATCCTATAGTTCAATCAATTTGATAGTGATGAAAATTACCGGGAGAGTTGGTAGATTGAATTAAATTAATTTAAAAATTACTCAATCCAATTTTATTAATTTTTTATTTTACTATTTAATCGATTTAGTTTTAAATTTAAATTAGATTTTTTTTTTATTTTTAAAAAAGCAGTAAATAAACCATGAAATATACAATAAATATGATAAAAACTAACTCGGAGGATCAAATATCTCATCAGATCACATCTCATAAGCCATAATATAATACTGATAAAGTTTATGGTCTAATAAGTTAACGGGACTATCTACGTTCACTTGAAATCTATCTCACCCAAATGTATTTTTTTTCATAAAAAGCATGACTTGCATAGCAATTTTATAAATATATAAATATAGGTAGTATGACAAGTTTATAAATAAAACTATATATGTGTAAGTTCGGTTCAGTTTGGATTGAATCAATTCTAAAAATTGAACCAAAATCAATTCAATCTAAACCAAAAATTCAGCTTTTAATATACTTTTTATTTGATTTCTCAATTTTCAATCAATTAAATGGGTTTATGATAATCCTACTCAGAGGACGTATTGCCAATTTTATTTATAAGGTTTGAGACATATCTGTATACGACATCTCAATTTTCTTGAAAGGCAATTAAATTATAAGATAACCTGAAGAGGTATATAATAGATGCCTCGATTTTCTAAATACCAATTTTAGATTACTTGTTCTAAACTCTTGGGGGTTTTATTCCCTTGGAATGTAAATGTACATCTACCCTAGACAATTATAATTATCAAGTTGTTTGGGACGCATGGTTGAGTTTCAAGGGATGAAAGCCATTTTTAAAATCTTATTTATTGTTAAATCTCTTATATTAAGGTTTTTGACATGTATTCACTAGACAAATAATGAGAACATGAATTTTGGAGAGTTTTGATAAAATGTTTGAGCTTGACTTCTACCAGGCGGATGGAACTCTTCTTTGTGGGTCAAAATCCTAGAAACATGGGCTATTCTGAATGGAGGGTCTTATGTACTAAACTTGAGCTTGACTGGATGACATTTCTTAGATTCTCTCTCCATTGACGTCCGTATATAAATTGGGATTGAGAGCTCAGGGTACATTATAGGCTTCAGGACATGTCCCTAATTCAATTCTACAGCTCTCAGTGCAGGAATAGAACCTTTTCAGTAGCTTACACTGATGTTCAGGTTCTGATCTACCTGAAATGGTTTACATATACAAAAACGAAATAAACAAGAAGGCATTTCTTTTCCTTATTGCAGCTAAGAATGTGCTTGGGCATGCTCAGGTTTGTGACTGAATTCATAATCAAGATGAACAAAAGCACGCTCGATCTCAGGCAAAAGCTCAAGCTTCTCTTGCAATGATTCCCCAATATCATGAGCCTCTTGCAAGGGCATATCTGCAGGCAGGACAATATCAACCTCGACAAAGTAGTGAGATCCAAATGTGTAAGCCCGGACGGTATCAATGTGCCTGACAGCCTTGTGGTGGTTCCAGCAGAGGTATGTAAGTTTCTGAAGATACTCTGGTGCAGCTGATCTTCCAACCAGGGAATTAACATTTTCCAACACGGTCAATGACCATGTGCGGATAGTGTACAAAGCCAGCTGCAGTAGAAGAATCACACATAAGTAAAGCAAGTGCAAGTTATATGTGACCAGCTATAGAAAGGTGGCAAGTTACGTATACAAATAGTAATAAGAAATTGTTTCCAGCAAAATATACTGCTCAAAAGAACCAAAGGCGGTTCACTAAAATCATAGCAGTCCACAATATGGAATAAAAGATATGTAACAAACCATCGTAACATGCACAAAATTCATGGACAGGGAGCAGAAATTATGATAAGATAATTAGATAGTCATAAGTCATCTGACATTGATCTCTTGCAATGATGGATTTCATTTTAAGGAATCTGAGATCTCGCATTTTTAAGATAGGAGCATAGTAGGGGCTTAAACACACAGATGGTTCCGGTTGTTGATGGATGAGATTACTAGGAATACTATTTGCATACTTTGGTTCATTACCTTCTATCCCTAGGAATGAATCAGACTTGTCAAAAATTAACTCACGGAAAATTTGATAGCAGACATATACATCCTTTCCTGGGGCAATAAATAGCAACTCAAAACCATTAACATAATGAAAGTATTCACTTACAATGATAGCACCAACTGGATCCATCCAACCATAAACATAATTTGCCAAAAGTGCAGCAATGAGGCCAATGACATTAGTGATCACATCAAAAAAGTGATCCTGGGCATAGGCTTTAATAATCTCATTATTAAAAGAGCGGCAATAAATCATCAGTAGGAATTTCACCAAAGTCACTGAAAGCATAATACCAATAACCCAGCGCTCTTGTTCCCTGGTCAATTTAAATGCATTATCCTGTAAATATCATTACGAGATACATTAGAGCTACCTAGAAAATTATGAGATCCAGCAACTAAAAGAAAAATTACTGTCTCATCTGTTTGCGTGTCAGCTTTGCCTCTAGAAAAGTATCAAAAAACTACTCACACTGGATATCAACGTGCGGACAGACTCCAAAATTATTTGCAGTCCCAGTGTCGCCATGACAGAGGCAAAAACAAGAATTCCCTGTAACCAATTTTGAATTTAAAATTTCAGCACCAAGATGAAGTCATAATTACTCATTAGGCCATTAACTATTTGATAATGAACTTTCATTGTGTACTTTATCCAAGGAACATATGCATACACAATAAAACCGTATGCTAAGATTTTTTTCTTGATATTAAATTAGATTACAAAGCAAATCCTAAGAATCAGTTATATAGGGCAACAATGGAAAGAACACAAGATGATGATTAAGAAAATCTCAAACAGAACATTAATTAGGAGGACTGACCAATGGTTGCATTCGTTTCTTTCCTATAGGATACTGATATGGGTTTGGTGTTTGCATGGAAAATGCAGTGAACCATAAGATGAATCCAGAAAGGAGGTCAAGAAGCGAGTCTAAAGTGGATGCAATGATGGCTAGGGAACCACTTCTGATTGATGCATAAACTTTGGCAGCAAAAAGAACCATGTTAGCTATGTTCGATATTCTGATGGCAAAAGTCTCACTTCTTGCCAACTTGTCTCGCTCCTCCTGCACACAACAGTGGATATTCAGCCAAGGCATTTGACTATATATCAATCTTAAATCTACAGAGCATAAAGGAGGAAATGAAATAGAAACCTTTGACATTCCAGGAATAAAACCACGCTCTGCTAAGGCATCCATTTCATTAAAGCCCTCAAGCACTTCAACCTGCTGCTGATAGTACTCAGCAATATTATCTTCTTGACCTGAAGAAATATAACAGAAAAGAAAAATAATATTAAGACATGATCCATGAAATCCACCATCCATTTAAGTAGCAAAGTTACCATCACTCAAATAATAACCTTTAGAAAAGAAACATAGCTAATCTCCCTAGAAAAAGAAAACTGGACAGACATTCAACAGATGAAGAAAATGACATTTAAAGTCACAGACAGTGATGCTTTAAATTTCCATGGTTTTCGGATACACCAGCTTCTAACAGTTTTAGGACAAAAGAACCTCAATATATGGACCACAAAAAATTTACAAAAAGCTCCAGAAAACATACGAAGGAAGTCACAGCAAAACAGGCAGACCGATAAGAAAACTTGTAAAGCAGAGGTTTTAGCAAGAGCAAAGACCAAACAACAAACAACTCCATTACAAGAAAAGAAGCAAAAGCCCAAATTCATTCAATTCAAATGTAAAACCTAATGCCCCAAATTTGTGCAACTTCTTCCAATAAAAAACACGGAACCTCAAAAAAAGTAAAAGCCAATCACCAAAAACTACTAGTTCGTTATCGAAAAGTTTTGCCTCTAGAGCGTGCAAAAGCAAAACCCAATAAATTCAGCTTCCAATTGCTCAGGAAAGCATGAAATTCCCAATACATAAAAAAATACCCACCTCAACTACAGTATGCATAATAACCAAGCTACAAATCATCATCCCCAAAAAAACCCAAATCTTCAAAAAGACCCATATTTTAAACCTACCCTACTTCCAAATTTCAATACATACTACTAAATCTGGCCAAAAAAGGAGATAAAAACATGGCATACTCACCTTGAATGAAATCCAGCATCTTTAAGAAAACTAAAGCACTACTTAGACTTATTGCAAAGGGAACACAGAAAAGGGGTCACATATAAAGAAGAACACAAAATCACACCAAAACAGAAAAATTCTAGCAGCACATAATTCACAGTTAACCACAATCACTGATGTAAAGCAAAATTCAGATTCCACTCCACAAAGAATAAACAATGAAAATAATTGTCAACTTCAAAAAAAGAAAAAGAAAAGAAGAAGCAGATTCCAAAAATAAAAAATAAAAAATAATAATAATGGAAAATAGAATTAAAAATAAATGGTTACCTAGAACACCATAGCAATCGTGAAGGCCGCGAGAGGGTTTAACTTGCTTATCTGTGTGCTCCGAAGACAACTGAAACCCGTCGAAGTTCAACCGCCAAGACCGGTCACCATTGTTGGAATCTGACAGTAACGATCGCTGCTCGTCGCTCGGTAGCTCCACCGAGTCCACCATTTTCCAGTCACCGGCGAGCTTGACTGAACGGCGTCGTTTTCGGCTGACTAAAGGAGAAAAAACGTGGACAGCAAGAACTACTATTACAGTTGGGGTTGGTGCCCGTGCTTGTTATAATATAACAGCCGTAGCAGATTTTCGAACCGGGAAATTGGGAATTCAATTCATTTTCGTAATTGAAAAATCCAAAACGCGAGTGATATTTCATGGCGCGTGTAACGAAAGCGAGTGTGCCACCGGAAAACATCTTGAGGAGAAAAGTTATCATAGATCTGGTGCACCATAATTTAGTGTTCCATTTTCCAAAATAAAAAAAAAATTATGACACTTTTATCCCTATCATTTTAGGTATTTTCTTCCATGTCCTAGTTTTTTTCTATTTTTAGAAAAAAGTGCGTTGCACCGGGTGCATAGTAACTTTTCTCCATCTTGAGTATTACGATTTCAAAATGAAATTATAAATTATATATTTTAGAGAAAAATATGATTTTAATATTAAATTTTTTTTTTAAATATGTCAGCTGATATACTATTATGCTATTTGTACCGTAACTGTCTATAAGTCCAATATGTTTTCTTGAATGACAGAATCTCTATATGGATTATATGTCTAGTACAGGTACTTACCAAGTTAGGAAGTATTGTCCCAAATATGAATGACACTAGCAGATTAAATGGGGAGGGGTATGTGTGTGTGACTCTAAGCTTACAAACTAATAGAATAACGATACATAAGATATCCCATCATTATCTTGAGGGGGTATTTATAGGAGAATCATGCATCCTCCTGGTGTGGGTAGGTGTAGTGGGTCAACCCTCCTCGAAGAGTGCCACGGGTGGCTGACACTGTATTGATAACAGTGGACAACTTATGCATCAGGGGTGTGAGCATCTGATGCTACACTGTGCAGAAAGAGGTTACTATTTATGTTATCTGGGGGCGGTCTCTTGCAGGATTGATATCCCAAGGTGAGAGACACTATGGTGTATAGTGTCTCACCTGGGTGGGCATAACCACCCAGGGAACAGAAAGGGAAGTGGGTTGGTAGCGACTGGTCAGCAGGACTGACGTGGAAAGGATATGGGGGGTTTGGACCTAGTCATTGAGCCTCAAGATATGGGTTATCTGGAACACTATTGATGCATGTTACAAAATCGAGTGGCCACTTAAGAACATTTTGCGTACTACGATTGTTTAAGGAAAATATTTTTCTTATGTTACATGAGATAAATTGTCTGATGTAAAATATAAAAAAGTGAGTGGAACCAACTAAGAAGAAGAAGAGAGAAAAAAAAAAATGGATCTCATCTACTTTTTGTGTGTTGCATGAAATTATTTATCTCATGCAACATGAATAAAATATTTTTCATTGTTTAATAGTTAAAAATGAAGTTATAAATTATGTATTATTGTGAAAAATGTTTTTTTATTTTTTTTTTCCGCATGTTTATGTTGCTATTCATGCAATATGCATACAATCGGTAGTATTGGGATTTTAGTGGTTGGTGTTGGAGCGTGAGGAAAGCGAGCGTGAGATGAGAATGGGTGAATTTACACGTGGACGGGTGAGATTCTTGACCGAAAGACGTCCACATGAATCTGGTCCTGAGTTGGTGGACCCCGGGTTGCTTAAAGCCCGGTTTAGTGATCGGGTTAGGTCTGGGAGATGCTAAAGTGTGGTCACGTGCATGGAGTTGAATACAGTTCGCAATGGTAAAGTTTGCGAGTTTTTGTGTTGGTTTGCTTCAACAAATGGCCGTTTGACACGTTGTTGTTGGTTCCGTGACCGTAATAACAGCTTTGAATCCCCAATTTTAAATTGTATATTCTAATGAAAAAGGTCATAACTGTTTATGAAAAAAATCAAAGGAATAAATTTTAATAATTTTATAAGGTTATAAATATTATTACTGAACTATCAATTTTTTATTTAATAATTATAATTATAGAGAGATGGTAAGTCAGAATATACAATTATATATTGATATTATTATGGAAAGACACTGTGTGATGAGTGGGATTCTTGGGCCCACTGTGACTCATAATGAAGTAGCTGAAATGGTATATTGATATGACATATCCGTCTCTTTAATTAATGCTATTGACCAGTGGTTTATTCAGAAGGGGTGAGTAGAGAGTATCTTCTTTCTGAATAAATTATCCTATTACTTTTTAAAAAAAAATATAAATTAAGCAATAAAATTACATAATTTTTATTATTCAATATATAATTGTTATTAAATGACTTATAATATGTTACATAAGATTTAAAAAAAAATATCTAAATAAACACTGAAAAATCATTTAGATATGTATTTGTTCTCCAATCAAGGTGCCTCTGGGCTGTGGCCATAACCTTTCATAATTTGCTTTGATTCGATATCTTTGTACAGAAAGTGTCTATTATTTAATGAAGATATTATTGTTACATACTTTTTAGGGAATATAATTCCATTGGTTTTAGAAAGATAAAAATGCAAATCTTAAGTATGTTTGATATTGTGATTTGTTTTTTTATTCTTCAAAATTGTTTTATAATACAAATTTTGAAAACTAATTTTAAAAAAAGAGAACAATAATTTTTTATTTTTTTGTTGACAAACGAAAAATAGTTTTTTAATATAAATAGATTTAAAATTAAAAAAATAAATTTATTTTTGAAAATTTCAGTAATAAACTGTCGTAATTATAAAATTGCTATCGTGAAATTATTTATAAAGTCCCATTAATAAATCCTTATAACTATAAAATTATCATTGTAAAAATAATAAATTCAAAAAATAAATTTTAAGAACATCTCTAAAAGTCTAAAGTGTTACTTAATTTTTGTTTTAAAAACTATAATACATTTACTGTTGAGACTTGAGAGCCCTTTTCATAAAACAACCTTTATCAAATAAGTTTTATATTTTAAAGATTAAAAGTTTATTTTTGAAAATAAAAATCATACGGACTTTTCACATCAACCTATCATTTCTTGTGGGGTGCGGGAATCATATTGGCCCCTGAATGGAAAGATCTGATCTATTTCTTTTTTCTTTTTCTTTTTTAATGAAGGAGTGAGTTTGAATTGAGGAAAGTATTTTAAGTAAGAATGATTTTTTATATGAAACTATTTAGGACTTTAATGTTTCAATAATGTCATACTCGGGCTCAAGTTTGGACTGTATTATTCTCATCCTTTCATTTATTTCTCTACCTAACATGTAGCAATCTCGCCCCACAATTTTTATTTTTAAAAAAAAAAAAAATGGGAATTCAGAGATATTTTGATGTAATGGTGTTGATCTTTGACTTCTACGAGTGGATGTTAGTTTGGGATAAGGACGTGGTGGAATCATGGAGCCATACTTATAGAGGTGTGTTAATGAAATGTAAGGGTTAATGGCAGGGCGGACCCAATAGGGGAGTAGGATGGGCTCTCGCTCCCTTCTAAAATTTGATAATTTTTTTATATAATACATGTAGAAAAATGTGATGATAGAATTATCATATTGTACATGTTTTTTTCTTCAATTCTTTATGTTTCTGCCCACACTCTTACCCATATTTTTTCTTGAGAACATCATATCATCCTCTCTCTCCTTTTCGTGTTTCGTTCATCCTTTCGATTTTGGCTGTGTAAATTCTAGAGCCAGGTAGAATCAACTTCCTCCTTCCTAAGATCATTGCGTGTATGTATAGTCATAGACTATCTGTGATTACATACATTGAAAAAGAAATTATTTTGAGTTTTAGCACGGATTCAATTCTATGAGTTTGACAATATGAAAACACGTAGAGCAAGAGTAAGTGAAGTGATGTTAATTTCTGTAATAGATTTTTTTTCAATTTTTTGTATATTAAGTTTGTATTGTATTTCAAGTACTTTTATTTATGATATAGTATTTTTTATTTTCGCCCCCTCTTATTAAAATTTCTGCGTCCGCCACTGGTTAATGGAGATTTATGAAGTGTTTTGCAGAGGATAAATTTTTTTTATTTATAAATTCAGAAAAATATTTCTGCAGTTAATGCAGATAGATTATCTATATTTATTTCTAAAATGACGTCGTTTTGGGATTGAAATATTAGAAAATTATAATTACTATAATAACTCTGAAATAAATTAAAATTACAAAAATACTATGATTTCCGCTCCAAAACGACGTCGTATTGGGCTTACTGCAAATAACTTATCTGTAGTAACTAGGGGTGTAAATGGGCTAGGCCGGCCTATGGCCTAGTCTATATTAGGCCAGACTTGACATATTATAAGTAGTAAAATAGAATAGGCCTAGGCTTTTAAAAAAACTTATTTAGAAAACAGGCCATAGACTTTTTTTGTACATGTCGGGCTATAAACCTACAGTCCGGCCTATATCATATTATTTTTTTAATATATAATAAATAAAATTATTATTTCATAATTTTGAATAATAAAATAATATTATTTTAGTTATTCATTTAATTGTTAAATGTTTAATAAGTTTAAACAGGCTAACAGACTTAGGCTAAGGTTTTTTTTCTTGAATATAAATCAGGCCAGACTTGTTATTTGAAAAATACACAGGCCAATAGGTCAGGCCATACCCAATATTTTTTACACAGACTTGACTATTTAAGCAAAGTCTAGCTCAGCTCAGCCCATTTACACCTCTAGTAGTAACTGGAGAAAAAGTGAATTCTTATAAATTATAATTTTTAGGAATATATTAGGAAAATAAAATTTTCAAAAATATTATTAAAAAATTATTTGATAAGCTAAAATATTACCGATATGATTGGCTAGTTTTTTTAATGCTATGTTTGATTAATTGTAAAATATTATTCATAATATGGACCAAATTTACAAAATTAACATTAATACCAAAATTTTCTACTTTTTTTATATAAAAGGAAAAGATAATTGGCAAGTGTGGGATAAAAATACTCCCCGTTAAACTTACTTAACTAGTGTGAGGTGGAAAAAATTCTTGTGATTTTTTTTATGTCAAAGGAAAGGATAAAAACAAAACAAAAACAATAAAACCAAACTGAGGTCAAAGCGCAATGTTGTATAATCTCTGTGACGAACAAAACAAAACAAAGCGCAATGTAATATAGGGAACAAAATTGGGGTCTCTGTGAGGAACAAAAACAATATTTCAAAGCACAATGTAATCTCTCTCGCTGGTGAAGTTGAAGTTGTGGAAATATTTGGAACAAAACTAGAGGAACAAGAATGGGGTTTGCTGGAACTTTAGAATGGGGAAAATCAAACAAGGGAAAATTGGTTTGTAAAGATGTGTGGTCGGAGCAAGTAAAAAATTCAGATGGAATCGTCGTAGGAAGTTTGATGTTGATGACCCAGGAATATTCAATGTAATCACTACAAAAGGTAAGTAGGTTCATTTTGTATGTGAAGGTGGGATTGAAATGCCTGAGAGAAGAAGGTATTTTGGTCCAAAAATATTTAAGATATTTTCTGAATTTAAGAATATTATCCTTGGTATTTTTTTATGGTATTTTGGTTTACATTTTACACATAAAACTTAATCCCATTAGGATAACTTTCTCTGCAAAATTTTTTTTAGAGTGCTATCAAATATGATATTTTTATATACTCATCCTCACTTTTTGAGGTATTTCAAAAAAATCATCCTACCAACCACACCCAAAAAGTTTTTTAGTGTTTGTAGAGATTTATATTTTGATTTTTGTTTATCTACGATATAACGAATAGAGTGAGCAATCAAAATGCTTTCATTATATTGTTCGTTGAGAAGTAATAATAAAGAGATGTAAAGAAGCAATAATGAACAAGTGGAAACAAGTGAGTACATTATTTATTTATTTTCATTTTGTTAAGATATCTCTACAAATATTATCATTAGACAAATTTTAAAAAAATGGCCCGTTGGAATATTGATGCTCCCACATCCATAGCATGAGTAGTTAAAGCAAGTGAATGATTTTAAATTCGAGTTATTTCACGGAATAACACTCGTATATATTGAGCTCGTAATGGTACCTCGCAATTCAAAAGTCTCTCTACGGCTGAAGAATGAGCGTGTTCTAATTCCTCCTAATTTTATGGTGATAACCATCACCAACAAACCAAGATTCATCACACTAAATTGTAAAGGAATATTTACATAAAGGTAGAGACATATTTGTCTCCATAACAACGGAATAACTTCGATATTCTTCTTTAGGGTGTGTTTGGTACAAGAGAAATTTTTTGGTGACCGGGAATCATGATTAATGAGAATACAGTAGAAATTGAGTTTACTTGGAATCTTACGAAAGAGGTGTTTGGTTCGCCAAAATATTACCGGGAATATTGGATAAAAATTATTGATTCCATATTTGGTTTAGAACGAAATATGACTTGGAATATGAGGTTATTTTACAAAAATAACCCCAAACTATTTTTACTTTTGTAATTGATAGATTGGATCTAGATTTTTATGTGTATTGGGGTATTTTTGTCTCAAAATTTATTGTTGTGTTTTCTCTTTACTTGGTATTCTGATTGGTATTCCGAATTACCATATTATTTTTGGTAATCTGAATAGTGACTTTTCTTTATAAATCAAATTACCGGTAATCCTTGGATATCCGGGAATCGTAATTTATTCCTTCTACCAAACGTGGTAATTACATTTACCAAAGAAGGATTACCGGTAATCCTCTTCAAAAACTTGAAACAAACACCCCCGTATACGATCTTCCTTTGACAAGTAGCCCTAGTCCTTATTTTTTAGTATGATCTTCTCCTTCGAGATATGCGATCTTTATCAATCAAATAGCCCTAATCCTTATTTTTTTAGTGTGTTATCTCTCTATTGATAGAGAAAAGAAACTAGGATTGTTATTTGACATATTGATGACCATAACCCTTTATAATATTTTTCTTTATTATTGGGTCAGAAAGTTCTCATTATACCTAGTTGGCGCAACACTGATATTGACTCATTTGTCCCACACTTACTTAGGAAATTATTTGAACATTTTTATTTGATCACTTTAATTTACCAAATATATATTAAACAAAATGATATAATTATTAATACAACATGTAGCCCACAAACACATTCGAAAATATAATTTCCTAACACAAGGGTGTATTGAATTGGAATTTTCAAGTATTTTAATGGGTTATTTTTGGATAAAAAAATACATTGGTATTCAATTAAGAGTTTAAAGGATTAAAAAAATCATGTGGTATTCGATTAGATTTTAAAAGATTATTATTTTACAGTCCATCCAAATCCGTTGGTATTCAATAAGGATTTTAAACAAAAGAAAAATAATCTTGTAGTATTCAAAAATCTGATGATTTTAATGGATTTTTTCTTGGTGTGAATTTTGTGAGACTTTTTAGTTAGAAATATAAATAGGATGTATCTCTAACAATCTCACCCTAACCCCTAAGCTCAAAAAAAGCATACTCTTAAGCCATTTTATACAAAACAACCATGAAACAACAACCCAACAGGATTTTAATCTAATCCGTCTAAAAAAATAGATTTTTTAGTGATTTTTGAGAGTTTTTGAAAGTTTTAAAAATAATTTTTTAAACTATTAATCGCGATTTTTCTTGGTACAAAAATATGTGATTTTTGTGTTAAAAACAACATAAAATAATGAAAAAGCCCCTAAACCAAATTTTGTTTTACTACAATGAAACAAGATCAATTTAAAGAAAGATTGGAACTTTCATCATATGAACCTCGTAACAATACATTCATGAAAAATTCATTCACTATAGGAAACAATTTCAAACAATTTTTGTGTCAATAGATCACTAAAATTTTATTTTTCAAAAGCCCGAAAGAAATTTAAAGTTTCAATGTATCGATTGAAAATAACTTGAGAAATTTTTTAAACTTTCAACATCAACAGCACCTTTAACCTAAGTTAATTGGGGTCGGTGGTAAATGAACCCAATGATAGATAAGAGAAGATTAAAAAATAAAAAATAACAGTAGAATAAAATAAATAAAATAAAGATCGAGGAGAGATAAAATAAGATAAAAGACAAGAAGGGGGAAACAGAGGGAGGATTGAAAAGGAAAATAATTAAAAAAAGATCATCTGAAATATAGGAATAACAATGGATTTTAACCTTCTACTATGTTTATAGTTTTTCTCCATTCCGTCCTCAGACACATTGTCCGTCAATCTATATCTCACTCCATTAAGTCTTGTTTAACTACCTTTTCTCAGGTAAGTTTTGGTCTACCTCTACCTCTCTTTGTGTCGAGCTATTGGTAACAAACTTTTGTTCTTACAGGAGCATCTAGGGGTTGTCTCACTATGTGCCTAAACCACCTCAATCTATGCTCCCTCATATTATCAGTTATCGGTACTACTCCTACCTTTCGTCGAATATCTTCATTTCTTATCTTATCCATCATCGTATAACCACAATCCACCTTAACATTCTCATTTCTGCTACTCTTATTTTATGCTCGTGTTGCTTATGTGTTGACCAACATTCAACTCCATATAACATTGCAGGCCTTACTGCTGTTATATAGAATTTCCCTTTTAACTTAAAGGGATTTTTGTGGTTACACAAAAATCCAGATGCATTCTGCCATTGCATCCATCATGCTCTGATTCTATGATTTACTTTTTTTGCAAAATTGATCCCAGGTACCTAAAAGCATCTTTCTTGGGTACCTATTGACCAAGTAGATGCACTGGGTCTTGATCTCCATTTCTTACTAGAGAAAACTCACACTTCGTATACTCAGTTTTGCTCCGGCTTAGCGTGAAACCTTTAGACTCCAAAGTGCTTCTCCACAATTCAAGTTTCCTATTAACACCGTATTTGGTCTCATCAATAAGCACAATATCATCAGCAAAAAACATACACCACGACACTTTACCTTGAATGTCTTTTGTTAGTTCATTCATCACTAAGGCAAAGAGATAAGGACTCAGAGCAGAACCTTGGTGTACACCTACTGTAATAGAGAAATAACTTGATGTTCCATTACAATCTTTCACACCAGTAGTAGCCCTATCGTACATATCCTTGATTGCATTCATATACTTTAAGGGTACTTTTTTCTTCTCAAGAACTCACCATAAGACTTTTCTTGGGACCCTATCATATGCTTTCTCAAGATTTATGAACACCATATGTAAATCCTTCTTTTTTTCTCGATATCTTTTTGACACATCAAGAAAATAGCTTCTGTGGTACTTCTTCCTGGCATAAATCCAAATTGATTTGCAGAAGCCTTGGTCCCTCTCCTCAAACGATGTTCAATAACCCTCTCTCACAACTTCATAGTATGGCTCATAAGCTTAATGCCTCCATAGTTAGAATAATTCTGGATATCTCCCTTGTTTTTGTAAATAGGCACAAGCACATTCTTCCTCCAAGCATCAGTCATCTTATTTGTTTGAAGAATCTTATTGAAAAGATTGGTCAGCCAATTTATTGCCACGCCCCTAAGCCTCTCCACACTTCAATAGGTACGCCATCGGGTCCCAAAGCTTTATTAGTCTTCATTCTCTTTAAAGCCTCATTGACTTCATGTGTATTGATTCTGCGGACAAATCTTCTATTTCGATCATCACAAGCATCCTTCAAGCCCACTTCGCTTTTATCGCCATCCCCATTATAAAGCTTATTAAAGTAGTTCATCCATCTTTCATTTACATCTTCATCTCTTATCAAAAGTTTTTGGTTTTCGTCCTTGATGCATCTAACTTGCGTGGGGTCTTTACTTTTCTTATCCCTCATTTTTGCAAGGACGTATATACCTTTTCCACCACCCTTACTCCCAAGATTTTTATACAAATCGGTGAAAACCTTACCTCTAGCTTCTCGCACTGCTTTCTTTTCATTTTTTCTCGTCAATCTAAACTTTTGCAAATTATTATCATAGGGACTTTTATGCAAAGATCTAAAGCATTTTTTTTTTTAATTGCCTCTTGCACCTCTTCATTCCACCACCATGTTTCCTTTGTATGGAATCCAATTCATTTGTTTTCTCCTAGCACCCTTTTTCCCACATTTTGGATACAGATAGCCATCTCATTCCATATTTCATTAGCTCCTCTAACAAACTCCTATGGTCCTTCATGCAACATTCTTTCTTTGAACTCTAATTGTTTTTTCTCCTTTAGCTTCCACCATCTTATCCTTGGTTTTTGATCCCTCTTCCTCATTTTAAGTAATTTGTTGGACCAAACCTCTAGAACTATCAGCTTATGTTGCGTAGCAACACACTCTCCAGGGTAGACCTTGCAGTCGACACAAAAATTTCTATCTTCTCTTCTAGCCATGAAGAAATCAATTTGACTACGATTTTGGCTACTATGATAAGTGATAAAATGCGACTCCCTTTTATGAAAAAAGGTGTTCAATAGCATCAAATCGTAGGTTAGTGCAACGTTTAAGATATCTTCTCCATAAATTTTGTAAACTTTAATGTAATAAAATCTAGAAATTAAGATTCAAAATTTTCTTTAAATACTCAATGAAAAAATGCATATGATTTTTTAAAATATTATAAATTCATATTGTCTTTTCAAATTTTATAAATTCCATTAAAATGTTTAAAATTCAATTTTTGAAATATTAATTGTAAAAAAATATATTTTAAACAAATATTTAAAGTCGCTCCAATTCTAAATAATCTTTTAAAATTTATAAAAAAATTTATCTCAATTTTTTTTAAATTCTAATAGAATACAGTCCTAATAAATGCTTTCAACATATTCGGAGAAGGATATGCGATGGTACTACAGTGGTTGAAGCAAAAATGGTGCGTACAAAGGTATACAAAATGAAACTTACTGCTTTCAAAATTTTGAATGCATTTATATAATATATTTATTTAAAGAAATATTTTAAAATTTTGAAAAAGGGGATAAAATGATTTGTTATCAAGGAAAAGGGTAAAATTTATAAACATAAGTTTAAAATTTGAAAAATAGATTTGAAAAATTGAAAAATATTGACATATATCTTTAAAAATATTCTCTTGGGAGCTTTTAACTTTTTATTTTTTATTATTATAAAAAATAATTTTTTTATAAAAGCTTTTGTGAAAAAATGTTCGGCTAAGCTTCTCCTTATAAATATTATAAATAACATAACAAAACACATTGATATTCTGTTATTAATAAATTTTATATTATTGTTTTGCCTATAATGTTTTTTAAAATTATATTCTAACAAATTTTCACTCAAAGTTTTGTAATCAATAAATAATTTTTAAAGTACGTTTTTAATAACTTCAAAAATAAGTTTTTTCCTAATTATCTCATGCATTCCAACGGAACTAATTAAATGCTAGTATAATATTTATTTAATGTATGTGTTTGTTGCGATGACATTGTTGTTTGAAATAAAAAATATAAACTAATTTAAGCTAAAGTTGTTTGTTTCAAAGTATGAAATCCTAAGTTAAATGAATAGTTATTGCCAATAAATTGAAAATGATGAATAGTACACGAATCTATATACTTTGCGTGTTACGTTTTTTTTTTTTTTTTTTGGTAATCTACGTTCTTTTTTTTGAAATTGTTTATATTTTTATAACAATGAAATTGTTTATATTTTGATATTATTTTGTATTTTATATTAGGAAAAAGTATTTCTCCACTAGAGATAAAGTTATCTCTAGTGAGCTCAAAATGAAGTCGTTTTGGGTTATAAGATTAAAAAATTATAATGATAAAGACTAATATAACCCTGCAATATATTATAATTACAAAAACACCTTGATTTTCGCTTCAAAACGACGTCGTTTTGAGTTCACCGAAAATAAATTATCCTTATTGAGTGGAGAAATCCTTTATCCTTTATATTAACTATTTAATGTTATTAATATTTGTAATTTATTATAAATTATAAATGACAAGTGAAGGAGTACCTTCACATGAATAAAACACGTATTTGGTATGATTATCATACCACTTATGTGTTTTTTTATTATATATATGCTCTCTAGGAGTAAAGTGAGAGAAATCAAATAAACAACAAATTTATAACTTCATTCAAGCTTTAATGCAAAATATATAATGGACTTAAAAGAAATAAATTTTTTTTTTTTTGAAAAAAAAATAACTGTTTTCTTTTATCTTTCTATCCATAAACATCATTGCATCTCTATTTTCATCCTTTTATGCTACTACATTGTTTTGTTTCCATCTACTTTTACCAGTCTTCAAAAATCGGGTTGACTTGGGTCTTGGTTAGTGGATTCCCAACAATCATTTGGATTGGTTACGCAATCAATCGGGTTTGGATCGGTCGGGTTTGGTGACCCCACGATTTACACATAATTTAGTTTGGACCGGTTGACTATTTATTAAAAAAAAAAAATTAAGTTATAAAATAAACGCTTTGTTATGTAAGGGGCAGGGAGGAGAGTGGTGGCCAAGAAGAGATCACGTCGAGTAGACATCTTTGATGGCTTTATCAACAAAGTAAGGAAGCTTTAGAGGCGCAAAATCAGCTCCAATCATCATCGTGGCTTCAGCCTCACCAAAGCTCAAGAAAGGTTTTGCAACATCTGATTGCAGGATGTTTATTTTATAATTTTCGTTCTAACATTGATCATATGATAGTGTCTATTTATCAAGGTGTTAATTTTTTGGAACTAAGTGTCTAAGTTTCAGCCACCACCACCCTTAGGTGGATCCATCGTTTGGCTTCGACTTCCCTTCGTGATTCTCTTGAATAATCCTAACCCTAGCTAGCAAATTCAGAAAAGAAAGGATTTGTGAATGCTATAAACCCTAATCCTAATCCATGAATGCTTCTCTAATCCTAATCCATGAATGCTTCTTGTTGAAAAGAATCTTCAAATTTGATTTATTCTTATTCTAATAAGATCAAAGTTGTTAAGGATGATTGAATTTAAACGTTGTTGTGTACAGAGTATAGATAGTTGATAGTTTAACTGATAGGTTGTTTTCTATTCTTTTGTTAGGATATTTTGTGTATTGTTTAAATTAGTTTGTTAGTCTCTTTTGTATAAATATCTCTCATTCAGAGCCATAAATTAATAGAGTATTATTTTATACCTAGTATTGAATACACTTCGCTAACAATAGAAGTGCTCTGTTGTCCTCGTTACTTACTCAAGAAGAATGCATACAACGTTGCCAGCAACGACAAAATCTGCAATTGCTTTATGGTATCAATGATCATGTGGTAGAACTAATGACGGATTGACGATTCCTCTACAAATTTGTTGCTTCTTAGCTCAGTCGCGATAAAAGAAAGATCCTATATGTTTAAAATTTCAAAATTAATAATAACACATTTAAAATTAGTTGTTGATATTAAATGTTGCAAAGTAAAAAACATATTTTGAGTCTCATTTATATTTATATCATATACTAAAGTAGATTGAAGTTAATACATTTAGTTTCAGTGTTTCACCATCAAAAAGCGTAATTTTTTAAAAGATTTAAGTGTTTTTCATATTATATTTGCTAATTTTATTTCCTCTCATCACATCATATTTAGGTTGGAATAAAAAATTTGTCATTAAAAATGCTAATGTTACTACTACCCCTACTCTAAATCCTAACGTTTAATGAAAATATTAGTATTTTGACATTTTCACGTATCTTGTTTTACGTCATATCATATGACATACATAATTTAAATTAAATTTTAGAAAACAATTCTATTGAATATTAAAAATATTCTATCATTTCATATAAATTAAAGAGTATTTTAAAATGGAAATAACATCTATCCTTTTAAAGGATATAAACTTATATTCTTTTAGATCTTAGCCGTTGATTTTCGTCCATCAACGACTATAATTTATTAGATTAAAATTATTAATTAATTAATAATAAATTTGACCCAATAAATTATAATCGTTGATAGACGAAAATCAACGGTTAGGATCTAAAAGGATATAAGTTTATATCCTTTAAAATAATAGATGTTTTTTCCTTTTAAAATAAATGTTAAATTAATGGAAATCTATTAATACAATAGAACTTAATATTTTTAAATGAACCATGTGGATAAGTATGGGTGAATTGAATGTAAACCTACACTTAATTGTAAATCTGGCCTCGTCATGAAGGTGAGAGTCGTGAGACAGCTTAGGTAGTCGTGAGTCGGAACTAAATATCAAGCTTATGGAAGAGTATTATTAATTTGATTTATTAAAGAAAGTTGCTTTTTATAATTTATCCCCTTAACTTTAATCTTGTTTTAAATTATTACCTTATACTTTTAATTGTTTTAATTAGTCCCTTATTTTGTGATGGTAACAAATTAACTTATTGGTTAAAATTTTAACTAACGGTACTAACCTAAATCCCCAAAAAAAATTCTCCTTCCCAATCTTGGTTCACTCATAATGCATGTTAACATCATATAAATACCGTGCACAAATAAATGTTTCAGATAATACGAATGTTACACATATAAATATTGAGAAAAACAAGTATCATATTGTAGGAAAATCTATCACTTTCCTACAGATACATAAAAGCACATGAGTCCCGTTTGTTTTGTTTTCTCTCACCACTCTTTTCTTTTTTCTCTCTATGTTTGTGTGTAGGAAAAAGATATTATTTTCTTACAACATGAAAAAAATAAACCCCATAAATGTTTAACAAAATATGAATGCAACACACAATTCTTTTCCCTCACAAATTTGCTTCACACATAATACATGTTAACATTATATAAATGCCATAACTACAAAAATTCAAATGTTTTGTGGGATTTGTATTTACAAATTGTGACGGTCTTTGACTCCCACAAAAAACATTTGTGGCGTTCACAACAGTTGCTAGTATTACATGCACCACAACATATTTTTTTGGCATATTTATGTGCCATACCACAATTTGTTGAAATATCACTGCAACAAAAACAGAATTTTAAGGCGGTTATTTTAAGATAGTTGTGACGGTTTCAAAATTTACATTGATAATGGCGTCACACTACTGAACAAAAAATATAATCCAAAAAAATCAAATAACACCTCGTCAAATGAAATTAAAAAACTCTATAAACATAAAATTCTTAAATAAAAACAATTAAGCATTAAAAAAATATCGACAAACAGACGATGAATCAAGAAATCACATATATTGAAAACCGTGTTACCTCCACAAAGAATCACGGAAAATTTGGTGACGTTTCGAAATGGAGATAAAACTCAAGCACATGCAAAAGAATGAAGAAATGTGGAGTGATATAATATCTTACTCTAAAACATAAAGGAGCAAAACACCGAAATGAGATATTGGGGAAAAGAACTTGGAAAGGAAAACGTGGAACAAATATGAACTAAATTAGGAAACTCTACTGCAACTAAATTCGACAAAATACATGCTAAGCTTTGGATTAAGGGTGATGATCTAGTTTCAAGTCTTGCTGAGTGCAAAATTTGTATATTTTGATTTATTTTATCAGTTATATCCTTGTGATCATTACGCAGCTCTGCAAAGAAAATGAAAATTAAGTTAGAAAAAAATGACAACACGTTGACGTAATAATGATATTACACGATGAGAAAAATTTTAGTGCTCTTGTTAACGCTACATCCACTTAAATTATAACACGTGATGCCATGTAATACAGAGGATGTTGAAAAATAATCCATATGTTATAATTTATACGTGTCTAGGATTTCAAAATACTTTTTTTGAGATAATTTTTTTTATAGATTTTAAAAGACTATTTATAATTGTAGAGATTTTAAAGACTATTTTAAAATATATTTTTTACAATCAAGATTTCATAAGATTTGATTTTAAAGGATTTTAATAGAATTTATAAGATTTAAAAGTATAATATGAATTTATAATATTTTAAAAAATAAACATTCAAAATAACAAGAATCAATAAAAAAATAACAAATAAATGCAATGATGTTAATAAAAAAAGTAAAAGCTAATATAATTTTCTCAATCAGTAAAATTCACGATAAATTTTCGTTTGAAATTTTTTACAATTGATCTTGTAAACTTTTGAGTTTTTGTTTTACGGGATAAGAGTTTTCTAATCATATATCATATACATGTTTTCGTTGAGTATTCCAAGAAAATTTTGAATTTTAACTTATGGGTTTTATCACATGAAAGTTTAAAAAAATTCTCAAGTTATTTTCAATCAATACATTGAAACCTTAAATTGCTTTGGGGCTTTGAAAATAAGTTTTTAGTGATCTATTGACATAAAAATTGTTTGAAATCGTTTTCTATAGTGAAGGAATTTCATTTATGAATGTATTGTTATGAAACATAGAGTTCATATTATGAAAGTTTCAATCTTTCTTTAAATCGATATTGTTTCATTGATGTAAAACAAAAATACAAAAATTGGTTTGAGGGTTTTTGTTCCCTGTTATTTTTTCATAATTTTATGTTTTTTTAATACTAAAATCACATATTTTTGTGTCAAGAAAAATCGCGACCAATAGCTTGAAAAATTATTGTTTATAAGTTATTTGATGATGAAAATAACTAAAAAATCTGTTGTTTTTGAGTTTTGACGAAGTTGTCATGGCGGAACCTCGTTTCGAGATGGTTGATCCACCAAAGGAAGAAGAAGACACTACAATAGAAAAATCTCAAGAAATCATAGAGGTTAGGGTGAGATTGTGAGAAAGACATCCTATTTATATTTTTCACTAAAATGTCTCCCGAAATTCACATAAAAAAAAATCCATTAAAATTGTCAAGTTTTTGAATACCGGAGATTGTTTTTCCTTTGTTTAAATTCCTGACTGAATACCAACGGATTTGGACGGACTCTAAAATAATCTTTTAAAATTCTAATCGAATATCACATGACATTTTTTCAGTCCTTTAAAATCTTAATTGAATACAAATAAATTTTTTTATCTAAAAATAATTCATTAAAATTCTTTGCAATCCTAATCCAAAACATCCCTTAAAATATAACAATTTCATTTAAAAAATTAATCAGCTCTGAACACTCATGTGGAATATATGGATCACGGATGAATGTATTTGGGCCATTATATAGTGGTCCAATACTACGTCCTATTACTAATATAAATATCAGAACCGACCCAAGGGCAAAACTTTGTTCTTGTTAATTGATCTACTCTGTGCCTACCAGCAATTTGTGCTGGAAGCCCATAAACATTGGGGTTGCGCGGACTTCCTTTTTGTAGCACAACTAAACATGTATAGTTTAAAATTTTATTTTATTTCTAAAATTTCGAAATTAATAACAATATATTTAAATTACTTGTTCATGACATTAAAGATATTCTTATGAGTCTCATATTCATTCATATTAAAATAGATTAAGGTTATTTATAAAAAAAATAAAAATAGATTAAAGTTAATACATTTTGTTTCACTATCAAAAAATGTAATTTTTTAAAAAAATATTAAGTACTTTTACGTAAAATAATTTTATTTACTATACCCACACCGTTCTCCAGGTTGGGACAAAAAATTTGTCATTAAAAATACCAATATTACCTCTACCCCCACTCTAAATCCTAATGTGATATGAAAATATTAATATTTTAAGATATCTTGCTTACGTCTTATCATATGATATACATAGTTTAAATTAAATTTAGAAAACTATTCTACTACAATATTAAAATTAATATATCATTTTAAAGAATATTTTAAAATAAGTCATTAGATTTGATAATTTATATTAGGTTATATATCCAATTCTTATTATTGTATATATAAAAAGAATCTTTTAAAATAAATGCTAAATTAATGGAAATCTATTAATAGAATTTAACTTATTAATAATCAAATAAAAATGAACGATGTGGATAAGTATGTGTGAATTGAATGCAAACCTACTGACATAATCGTAAATCTGGCCTCTTAATGAAGGTGAACAGCTTAAGTACTCGTGACTCGGAATTAAATGTCAAGCTTAAAGAAGAGTATTTTTAATTTGATTTATTAAAGAAAGTTGCTTTTTATATCATATGTACAGATGATTTTAATTTTTTTTAATTAATATTTTTTATCTCATAGAAGAGAACTTTATCTCTTATATATCAGAAAATATTTTCTCATGTTATACGAGAATTATTTTGTTTCATTAATGACCTTTCGATTTTCATTTAATATTTTTTTTTTAATAAATGTGGGTCCCACACAAAATGTGTCTATAACATGAGAATTTTTTTTCCTGCTGCATGGGAAAATTGAAACCCCTTGTATATATGGCTTCATTTTTTCTGCAGTTACTGTAGATAAGTTATCTACAGTTAGCCCAATACGACGTCGTTTTGAGACAAAAATCAAGGTATTTTTATAATTTTAATTTATTTTAGAGTTATAATAATCTTTATATTTATAATTTTTTTAAGATTTCAATATCAAAACGAAGTTGTTTTAGGAATAAATGCAGATAACTTATCTGTATTAACTGCAGAAATATTTTTTCCTATATATATATATAAAAGTGTGTAAGACTCCACACCAAAAAAAAAAAAAAAGTGTGTGAGACTTATTTGTTTTTTCTCTTTTTTTTCACCTGACTCCACATAAATTTCAAATATATTTTTTATATGTACGTAGAAAATAAAATTATCCATTATAAGATATGAAACATTAAACATTGGATTATCCGAAATAAATCCTGTCGTGGCTGGCGCTGCCCCAATGTTGTAACTTGGAAGTTGTAATGTTGTTAATTAATCAGATTCCTTCAAAATATTTTAACCTTAACTCCTGTCAATTCCAAAAGCCACTTGCAGAAGCACTTAAGCAGTGTTCAACGCTTCAAACCCAAACCCAATTTCTCTTTTATTTCTTTTCTTCTTCTCCTCTCTGTCTCAAACACATAGCCCCCACACAGCACACAGTGCAATGTTTCTGTGCATACCCAGATGGAATGCATTATTCCTCATTTTACATGTTCTATTTGTTTTTCAAGCTCTTGGGATTACGCTCAAACAAACCCCAAAACCCTATGAATCCCTCACATACCTTTGGCCTCTCCCTTCAGAATTCACTTCAGGGAATGAGTCTCTTTCAGTTGACCCTTCACTCACACTCTCTGTGGCCGGTAATGGTGGTGCATCTCCCATTGTTAGAGGTGCCTTTGATAGATACAGAGGGATCATATTTAAGCACAGTGATCATGGGTTTGGTTCTATCAGAAAGTTAAGGGAAAGAATAGTATCTGCCTATGATATTTCCAGATTGAAGATCACTGTTCATTCAGATAACGAGGAGGTGCCTTAAAAAGTTTCTTAATTTGGTTGCTTTTTCTTGTTTTGTTTCTGGGTTTTTGAAGGTTAATTTTAGTTTTGAGAATTGAGTTGAGAGTGAGGAATTTTTCTTTGCAGCTTCAACTTGGAGTGGATGAAAGCTATACTTTGCTGGTTTCCAAAGCCAAGGAGTATTCCATTGTTGAGGAAGTCACAATTGAGGTGCCTTACTGATTACAATTTGTGGATTTAATCAATGTTAGTGGTGTTTTTTGGATTTGGATTTTTTATGGTACTTTGCTGTTTTTTTTTTCTCTGCTTTAATTTGTATTTTGGAATTGAAGTTGCTTACTAGAACTTCTTAAGTCTCAATCATCAATGGAATGCGTAGAGTACAATTGACGAGCACCTATAGAAACAGATTTTATGAAAAAGTTGAATGACTCTCCCTTTCATAGAAACTCTTAAAGTATATTTAACCACTCTCTCTTTCTAAGTGCAAAAAGCTGAATTTTCATTTCAATTTTCTCTCTCTCTTCTAGTTTTCAGTCAAGCACTTTCCTTATCTTTCTAAGATAACACATATCTTATATGTCACATACTAGCGTTAATAATTTACTCAAGCACTTGTGCCAAATAAGAATTCTTTTTTTATTCAAGCACTTACTGATTGGAATTTTTTTTTTAATTAAGAATGAGATAGAGTTGTGCTTCACTTATTGCTTTTGGACTCAAGCAAATAAAGTGAATTAAGTGAAATATGAGGATTATTCTTTAACTCTTTTTTTAACTAAAAACATGATGTACTTTGATATACTCATTCTAGACAGTTGTTAGTCATCTTATTTTGTGATTTTATTTACTGCAGGCAAATACTGTTTATGGTGCATTACGTGGATTAGAGGTGTGTATAGAATTTGCAACACATTCAGCTCAAACCTTTTTTTCTTCCTTTTCCTTTTTACTTTATTTTGGGGCCTTGAAGTCGAGGAGCGGTGACGGGCAAAGATGGTGAGGAAGTAAAGAACGATGAATAGAGAGCAGTTAGTTCTTCTTTAGAGCTTAAACTTGTGATGCTTGATGGCCTTGTTTCATATCTGATTACAGGAGTTGTAGATGCCAAGTATCTCTGGATAAATTGTGACATTTGCTCTTTAAGATAGCTTCTAACATGTATCTGCATTCTCCATTTTTTATATTTTTTGGATTTTCTCCATAGGATTGGTAAATCCATAATCTGCTCTGTCCTTGTATACGGGCTAAGATGTCAGCAATTTACTAGAATGCATTTCCTTCTTATACCTTTACATTGTTGATCTTGATACTATGGAAGTTTGAATCCTAACATGTATATAGTAAGTTACTGAAAGTCTTAATTTATCTATATTTCTTTTTACCTTGAAAAGTGACAACTGAACTGTTGTTTTCTTTGCATGATGCTCCAGACATTCAGTCAATTGTGTTATTTCGATTATACAACCAAAACAGTACAAATATACAAGGCACCTTGGTCCATCCAAGATAAACCTAGATTTGCATACCGTGGGCTTATGTTGGGTGAGACACAATGTTTTCAATGAGAAAGTTTAGATTTCTGTGAGTGATTTTATGCTATGATCAGAGGACATTGATACATATGATTTTTTATTTATCTCTTTTTGCAGATACATCGAGGCACTATTTACCAATTAATGTAATTAAGCAGATTATTGAATCTATGTCCTTTGCTAAACTTGTAAGATAAATTCTATATGTTTCTTTTGTTTTCCCTCCATGCTGTATGTGACAATTAGAAACTAAAGAAGTGTCACTTAACTAGCATATCATGTTGTTTTGTCTCATGTACTGCTGAATATAAAAAATTATACTCAACAGAATGTTCTGCACTGGCACATCATAGATGAGCAGTCATTTCCTCTCGAGATACCTACATATCCAAATTTATGGAAAGGTTCATATGCAGAGTGGGAACGTTACACAGTAGAGGATGCATATGAAATTGTCAAGTAAGACCTACCTTATCCACATTAGTTTTCATTTTTTATAATTTTCCTTAGGAAAGGGATTTTACCAATAAGCACAAGAAGTTGAATTTTTTTCCTGTTATTAAGTCTTTGATAAAATTATCTTTGCCTCAAACTGTCCAGTTGTAAATAATTCTGCTACTACAACTATTCTATTGCTAATGTTTCACAAAATTTTCTATGACAAGCAATTTTGAACTGGAAATTGTTGACTGTAAAGGTATTAGAAACTGAAGACAGGGTTAAAGAAGGGTTATCAATGAGGGAATATGTTGTTATAATACCAAAATAGTATGTACAATGTCCTGAGATATTGATCCACGGATGATCATTTCCTTTTATTAAATTGTTACTTCTCATTTACTGTCTTTGAGTTGGCTTTCTCAATCTATCATTGATGAACATTGTGTTTTCTTTTCATGTTTTGCGGTGTGTTGATATAAAAAGCTTTGCCAAAATGAGAGGTGAGGTATCTTCAAATTCCTTTTGAAGTATCTGCTACATAATATCATCAGCATTTTCAGATGATCATGTTTTGGACTTTAAGTTTTTCTTTTCCTTTTGTCTCTTTAATCTTCTTAATATCATGCAAAATAGGTTGATAAAAAATAAAAATGAATCCGCATTTTCTTATGAGGCTATTTCTTGTGGCTGTTAAAAAATCAGTGTCATCTATTTAATGAATATTTGCATTATGTATCACAGGCATAAATGTGATGGCAGAAGTGGATGTCCCTGGTCATGCAGAATCATGGTAAAGCACATGCTTGGTCATTTTTTTCCTAAGTATAGCCTGATAGTATGATAATAATTGGTTTCATTATTGTGACACATGGAGACCCAGGAAATTTATTTTACTTTTTACAATTTATTATAAATATTTCTTTTTGGAAAGACTTAGTTTTCCATAGATAAGTATGTGCTTTCCAGCTTGCAACCTGTAATTTCATTAAGTGCTTATTTTGAAGGAATTAGATGTTGAATGTAGGTATGTGCCGAACTTATCCCTCCAATTATTGCTACAGATTGACACTGAATTCACACAATTTTTTTATTATATCAAGGAGTTGATTATTTTTTCCTTTCCATATTTGCTTGGTCTGATTATTACCTTGATGTCAAGCACAACATTTAATTTTATTTTATTCATGTATTGATTAATTTGGACTTTAATTGATTGCTCCAACAATTTAACATTTCTACTGTCAAGTAGTGTTCATCCTAAATATTTCATGGTTGTTTTTTTTGTCTTTGTAGGGGTGCTGGATATCCTGATCTTTGGCCATCACCTTCCTGTAGAGAGCCACTAGATGTTTCGAAGAATTTTACTTTTGATGTCATTTCTGGTATTCTGACAGGTTAAGCTCCTATAAAACCATAAGCCCCACAGTTGTTCAGTTTTTTCCTGATTTGTGCCGTACATTTAGCAACTTTCTCCTCTAATGAATATCATTGATGACTTACTGAATTCGTGGTATATGTCTTGGGAAGATTCTATGGAAAACAAGTTGAATATTGTCACTAATGTAACATGCTTAAAGTCCACTAGAGACACCATTTAATATTAAGTTGAAAAGCACTTACTATTTTCTCTTTTAATTAAGTCTTTAATTATTGCTCTGTTCTATTTTAACATGGTGGTGGTGATAATACCTTGCTTAACCTAAATATGCAAATGCATAGATACATTATTTTAAAGTACTGCTAGGCATCATTGTTTAATTTGAGACTGAAGAAAGGCATTAAAATTGTTATTTCCTGAATTAATAATTTTGAGGGTTGAAACAAGGGATTTATGATAGAAGTCATCATCAACATCACTTTTATCCCAAATTAGTTAGGGTTGGCAGTCAATGAACCCAAATAAAAAGCAAGAAAAGAGGATTTATAATACAAGTCATGACTAAAAATTACTTTGCCTTGCTTTATGATATATGGCAATACAATGACAATAATATTTTACTTGTATATCTTTATATTATTTTCTTGATACAATAGTAGTCATTTATAGTTAGTAACTTTTTGTTTTTTTTTAATAGATAGTGTGACTGTGGAGTAAATAACTGATGAAATAGTTTTTATTTTACAATATCATATCTATAGGCTTTTGCAAAATTTAGCTTTATTTACAGTGTAGCGTATTCTTCACCAGAAAAAATTGTATTGTGTATTTACTAAAGCTGCGAGGTACTAACAACTGGGGATGCAGAGCAGAGTAATGTTGTAACAGCCCAAAACCCTGTAGCATGATATTGTCCGCTTTGCCCCGCGCACAAGCACCGTCGAGTTCACGATTTTTTTTCTTGGGACACCCCACAAAAGGCCTCACACTAGAAGAGGTATCCACACCCTTAAAAGGCATGCTTCGTTCCCCTCTCCAACCGATGTGGGACATTACATCCTCCCCCACTGGGAATACAGCGTCCCCGCTGTACACACCGGTCCAGGGCCAGGCTCTGATACCATATGTAATAGCCCAAAACCCTATAGCATGATATTGTCCGCTTTGCCCCGCGCACAAGCACCGTCGAGCTCACGGTTTTGTTTCTTGGGACACCCCACAAAAGGCCTCACACTAGAAGAGGTATCCACACCCTTAAAAGGCATGCTTCGTTCCCCTCTCCAACCGATGTGGGACATTACAAATGTGGTGAAAAAAGAGAAGAGAACCAGACAAGAGAGGGACTAAGGGAGGATTTGGAGAGTGGGAGGGGGATAAGGGAACAGAGGAAGAACAGAAACAACTGAACAATAAAAAGAATTCGAAAAAATTACTGAAAGCTTATAGTGCATAACAGTTCTTAAATAGCCAAGCCCCCGGCTAGTCATGATAAATACCCAATTTGATAGCCAAGTAATCCTAATTTAATAGAGATACTGATTTGTTAGAGAAGCTACTAGTAAAATAACTTACTTCTGATAAATTCACTAACTGTACAAATATGGTAGTTTTTGTAAATATAGTATTCCTTTCATGTAAATCATTATTCCTTCTGCTCTTTGTTACTTTTAAAGTTGGAATGTGTTTGGGAGACATTAGGTACAAATATAAGTTCGGAGAGCTTAACAGATAACTGTAAGCTATTTATTCGCTGCTATTAAAACACCCATTTCGTGTGACTGGGAAATTATTCTGGAGATGTGGATTGTGAGTTAATATCTAATGAGTGTGGAAGCATAGAAGTGGTTTGCTATGACCTGCTTAAATTGCTATATGCCTTGTAATGGGCTACATAAAATATATGACCAAGGAGCTCAACTGATGGGGCTTGCTTGCTGGATAATAGATTAGAAATCCAGATGATTTCTGACCATATTGAAATACCAAAAAAATTAAAGTAATTCAATTCAAATTTTTACTGTTTTGTTCATAATTATGATTACATATTATTATTGATACTGTATCTCCAGGGAAGTAATAAATAACATTCTGAAAATACGCCTTTCCTTATGCTAGTTACCTGGCACTTTATTTATTTTCTTTTCTTGTTTATGTTTGAATATCTAGAAATTATGTAGTTTTTAAATATTATATTTCATGATTTGTTTCTTTATTTGATTAGGATTTGGAGTCAAATTTTAGTATGATTAGGGATTAATGCTCTGTAGTTTATATCACATCAAATCAATATCTATTTCCAGATTATTCAGTCTCTGTTCTTTCTTTTCTTTTTACTTTACCTAAATCCCTATACTTTCAATAGTTTGTTTCAGGACTAATAAAACATGCATCAATCCACTCATATGCATCTTTAGCTTCATCTGCCACTTAACCTTGTCTTGCTGTATTTTACAATGTTATCAATTTTATTGGAATTGTTAAAACAAGCTCATACTAACATTCCATATCTTCCCTGGGTACTATGTACACTGAAACGTGTTTAGTTCGTCTACCATCTCAACTTAATCAACTGTGGTTCATGTTTGCGTGACATGTGCTCTTCTCTCTCTTTCATAAATTAACTATCTTTTTCTTTTTCTAAATCTTGCAGATATGAGAAAGATTTTCCCATTTGAGCTATTTCACTTGGGTGGTGATGAAGTTAATACAGGTCAGTACGAGTGGTTTCCTTCTTGCAACTTGCCAAAGAACCACTTGACCTAAAAGTTTAACCTGTAAAATGAGGCCTAACAATGGTTTTTATCATTAGTATAACTTAAAGTTGATCTCCAAAATGATAAATGCAAGATGAGAGTAATGGATATTTAATGCTGTTGGATGAATCTACCACCAACTTTCTTCCTTGTTTGAAATCTAAATGCTAATGGTCCTGCATTGTTTTCTTCTTCAGTGACAACTGATATTGTAGGTCGATGTTTCTGTGCAAATTTGTGATTGTTGTCAGTTGGCCTTTACTATGATAAAGTTATTGTATGAATAAAGTAATCTAGGTTTAGATATTATTGGCTTGTAGGAGCTGATAATTCTCTTTGAATGGATAGTTTTTTATTCTTAAAAGTTTGAAAAGAAGTTTCCCCAGGATTATTTAATATTCATATACTCTTTCTTTCCAATATTTAGGAACATTCATTGGGACTCACATTGCAATGGGGCCTCTAGCAGCCCACACTTATTTTCTATGAGTTATTTATCATTAAAGTGTAAAGGGGTAACATAAGGGTCTTTTGTCTGTTTAGAAGTGATTTCATCACAGTGACCATGTGTGACTTCGTAACATATCTAATATAACAATTATAATAAAAAGTGGACTTTGAATGATTATTGTAATTTTGAAACTATTTGTATTGATGCTAATTGATGAGAAATTGTGTTTTATTTTAACAGATTGCTGGAACAGTACTTTTCATGTAAAGGAATGGTACTAATGTTAACCTGTTATACTCATTCATTGCATTTTATGATGACTTTTTGTTGCTAAAGCCATTAGCCATTTTATGTACAATTTTTGGAAACTCAAGTAAAACCTCTCATGTGTAAAGGACTTGCAAATGGTGTGCCTTGCAGAAATTATTTCATTTGAAAGCTCATATTTTTCTTGACCATGCAATGCTTCTTGTAACACCCCGTATATATCCGGTAATGTTATCACTATCGTATTAAGCTGCGCTTAATTAAAAAAAAATGCGGAATATCTTTTTCTTTTCAATTATGATGTCATTAATCATTACCAACTTGATTACTTAACCATTTTCAAAACATCGCCTGTATGTACATTGCAATAAACAGCTAACTGAAATACCTCATCAATTAAAAAACATAAGTATGAGTCTCTAGTCACGGAACTACAAAACGTAGACCAGACCATCTAACAGTTTATACAACTCAACTCAAAAGTACTAACAATATAGTGGCATGGACAACTCCCATGCTCACCCCAAATAAGGCAACAAAGCCCTCAAAAGTCTCAACTCAACAACAACATAAAGATAATGGCGGAAAACATAAACAGCATCCAATCCAGTCATGCCAGCATAATATGAACAGCACTAAACATCAACTAAGCTTTGGCCTCCTGCCGCCAGAGGCATCAGTCCCCATACTACCTGAACCTGAAATAAGCATTCCCCAAACGTGGGGTGAGATCTCTAAACAAGAAATCTCAGTAAGGCAAGGGGTCCTCAAGGATCTTCCACCCCAAGCTCACTTACATGTGCAATATAAGTTCAAAAGCAGTTCATCAATATCATTTCTAAAATAGTGCAATGCAGCAGATAATCATGTCATGTGTGTCAATACTATTCTACTGGCCAGAGAAATGCAGGATTTATATACGTCAAATACCCACACATAGTGCAAGACGCCACTTGCATCCACCCCGGATCACCGTCTTGTATGACGTCACATACTCAGGCTTACCGTCAAGATGGAACAACACATGCATATTAAAAGCCATCACACATAAAGCTCAACAACATTCCAATTATATCAAAACATGTAACACAGCATGCATATAACCATTCCCCCATGGGGCACGGTGGAACTACACAATGGCTAAACCGAGGACACGAAAGCTTACCTTGCAAGCTAACTATCCAATGCCAAGAGTCCACACAAGCTCAAGGCCCACAAACAGCAAAATCACAATCTGCCCATACCATAATTAATCATCAATAATCATAGCTCAGATTACACAAGTGATTACGTCTTTCTTACTCATTTTAACTCATTACATGCTGTTTCTGCAGGAAGTATTCGAATACTCCACGAGTAGTATTCGAATACTGCAGCTCTCCAGAAAGTATTCGATTACTTTCACTAAAGTATTCGCATACTCACAAGTATCCGAATACTTTTCCCCCCAGTATCCGAATACCTCAGTATCCGAATACCAAACCTCACTGTATTCGAATACCTTCCAGTATTCGAATACTTCTTCAAAGGTATCCGAATACTTTTCTTCCCAGAAAAGTATTCCAATACTCCTGCAAGGAGTATTCGATTACCAAGGAAAAGTATTCGAATACTACACGGAAAGTATTCGAATACTTCTCCAACAGAATGCAGAAATTCGAGCCAACTTCTGCATAATGCCAAATTTAAGGATCCAAAAGCGATTGGGAGTCAATGACTCCCTAAACAGATAACCACCAACATGTTATGAACCCAAAAACACATTCCTTTACTCAAATGGTTAAAGTTCCTCTTTTTAATTTGATTAAACAAGCTTTAGGCCTCAAAATGGCACTAAGGTGATCATGGCTCACCTCAAGAGCTCTAAACTCCGAAAATGAAGCAGAAAGGAAGCCTCCAATGCAACCCCAAGGTTCTGACTTCACAAGGCTACGAAGATACACTTCAAGCTTGACCCTTTGTGCCAAAAGGTGGCTTCTTGAAGCTCAAGAAGCCAAGAACAAGGTCACACAACCCAAACCCAAGAAGACAGCCCCAAAGTCAGCCACTTCACCTCATCACAGAGGCCACAAACTCAGAATGGTACACTCCACACCCTCCCAAGGCCAACTCAAACAAGGCACAAGTGTTTAGATGGAAGAACAACCAAGAAAAGTGGTCTCTTGATGGGATTTTGCCAAGAACAAGGGAAGAGTGGCAATGGAACAGTGCACACACACCCCTGACCAGCCAACACTCATGTAGGAAATAGAATTAACCTAGGGCTTTGAGCCCAAAAGTTATATATATAGTCTCAATAACTCAAACCACACAGTATTAGCAAAAATAGCTACGCTTAACATTTTAATTCCAAACTCAGGATTCTTAACTTACTCAATTTTACAAGAATTATCATATTTTTTTATATTTTTCGCAGCACCTTTCCGGTACGCGCTTTTCATAGCCAGTACCCGTTTCTGGCACCAGTTCTCATTATTTTAACTTGAAACTCGTTTTACAAGTCATACATATTATGCTAGTAATTATCGTGCACTTATTATAATTTTCCGGGATACTTTTTCGGTACGCATTTATACTGACTAGCAGAACCGGTATCTGCACTTTTCTTCCGAAAAACGACTTTCAGCATTGTTACTCACTTACTATAATTATTAAAGCCTCATAATAATTATCAGGGTCAATTATGGAATTATCTCATTAAACTCATAATTAACTAATTAATTTCCTTAATTAACGATGCGGGTTCTTACACTCCTAACAGCCAACAATCTTAATCTAGACTGAATTACTGGCTCTGATTTTGTTGTTAATCTTGACTGTGTTACCGGCATGCCAAGGTGAAAAAGTAATTGGGGAGGGATTACTGTCGCCATGTTTGAGTGACTTGAGTTGTCATCAATTCCGATCAGTTTAAAATTTGGGATTATTTGATTTGAAGCATTCATAGGAAATTAGCTACTCAATTTTTTGATCTATTTTGTCTTTCTGACACTCCATTTTTGGTACTGAGCATTGAGATGGTGATCAATTTCCAGGAAAGTTAACCATCGTGAATCTGTGTGATTAGTGTTTAGACGTGACATTTATTCAGTATTTTGATCATAACCCAAATGCAGGCTTCAGAATCACAACTTTACTGCGAAAGATGCCTATCAATATTTTGTGCTGAAGGCCCAAGACATAGCCCTTTCGAAAAATTGGAGTCCGGTGAACTGGTATGATCTATATATATATATGGCATTATAACATAAGAAACGTTTTTATACCCTTAATTTGTCCTTGATGGCTATTTCACCTTACTACACCTGAGCATACTCTTTCCATCCCATCCCTTTCTTCCTGTTGAAAACATTAATGAGTATTTCAAATGCCACTGATAGTTTGCATATGCATCAGACAGTATAATATCTGCACATAACAATAACTAAAAGGAATTCTTCATTTACTATATCATGTTCTTATAATGTAGAATTGTAGATGCATTTTTAGGTTTGACTTTTTTTGTAACTTCTCAGGGAAGAAACCTTCAATACATTTCCAACAAAGCTCCATCCTCAAACAGTAGTGCATAACTGGTGAGTTTCCATCTGTTTAAGTAGTTTTATTGTGGTATGAAACTCAAATGTTTTGAGTTACAGAATAAAGTATTTCAAATAAATATTGTAGGTTGGGCCCTGGGGTTTGTCCAAAGGCTGTTGCAAAAGGTTTCAGGTGTATTTACAGTAACCAGGGCGTATGGTATCTTGACCATCTAGATGTACCTTGGGATGAGGTCTATACTGCTGAGCCACTTGAAGAAATAGATAAGGTTTCCGAACAAAAGCTTGTACTTGGAGGAGAAGTTTGCATGTGGGGTGAGACAGCTGATACATCCAATGTTCAGCAAACAATATGGCCTAGAGCTGCTGCTGCTGCAGGTAAGCATGTGATGCTGATGCTAAGTTGTTCACCATTCTTGTATTATTGTCTTTATTGCTTAACTGCTTGAGCATACTCCTTGCCTCTTTGATATGCTATCCATGTCTTCCTACCAGCAAGTGGTAATTCTAAGGGAAATGGATCAGGCAATTGAAATACCTTTACTTTGATTTGGATATAGACAACAAGCAACCTACCCACATTTCTTTATTTGTGAGCTGGCACATGGGACTTGATCTGAGAACAGAATTATTCTTGCAAAATTGAGTCATCTGCTGATATCATAACCGATTTCGATGCAGAAAGTAGGTAGTAGAAATTACAGGGTCCCTCTTCTATAAAATGTAAAATAGGTCTCTCTAGTCTCTTCTATATATAAAAAATGGTCACCTATCTCTCTCACTAAGATAAAAGGTAAAATATAGAAGCCATATGAGGGACTCATAATGGTCTTAATCTGTTTTTCTTGCTTGATACCCTTTATACAGAGGTGCCTCTTCCGTATATCATTTTTCCTTTGGTTGTGGCATATTTTTTGGCCGCTGGATTTGATTAATGAAAAATTAACTATTCCTTGTTTCTCACAGAACGCTTGTGGAGTCACAGAGATTTTACTTCTACACAAAATATTACATTAACCGCGTTGCCCCGGTTGCAACACTTCAGATGTTTGTTGAATAAACGTGGGGTTCCAGCTGCTCCTGTCACAAATTATTATGCTAGAAGGGCTCCTGTTGGTCCAGGTTCATGCTATGACCAATAATCCTTATCATGCTTCATCTGTCCATGTATAGCCTGTTGTGAAAGTAACTGATGTTTATCTACAATGCCTGGTTTGTGAGCTAGAATTATTATTTGATGCTCAAACCCTTCACTGCTATGCTATGGTCGTTGTATGTCAGAGCTATCTAGTGAACTGGCAGAAGCTATATTGTAATGTAATTTATTGTTGAGTTAAATAAATCATATCCATTTTACTTGGTTTTTGTATGTGTTGCTAAAAGCAAATCATATAGACTTGTGAATGCTCTAGCTTGTTCAATACAGAAAGCTTCTTGATTTTTCAGCGGTTGTTGAAATGAGTCTTAAGTGAGTATAACACATGACCTCGTACAATCTATACAAGCCTCTCATCAATAACACATTCCTAGTGACTTAATAGGGAGTGAGAATTCATATCCTCTGTAGATTGTACATTGTAAATATGAAAGATAAACTCTACTCTCCAAAGTCCAAATATTTATGTCTCTACGGTCACATCAAAATTGATTGAAGAAGGTGGATTTTGACATACGGTATAGATAATGAATAAATATAGTTAACAGATTAATCAAATTCTTATTATCCAATCATTTTTGTTAATTATAAACTAATTAACTGAACTATTTATTTTTGTTACTTTTACTTAAACCTTATTTTGTATTTTCCATTTCAGCCAATTCAAGTAATAATTAATTACTTATTTCAAACAAGTTAAAGTAGATGCGTGTATTTAAATAATTAGGAGTGAGCTTCTAGGAAAAGATTTTGGTGGTTAATAGGAAGTTATAAGTTCAAATTTGAACACTTTACCATGAGGTTTAGGGGATTTGTTTTTTTCATGTTACAGAAAACAAACTCTGCTTACACTCATAAAAAGGTGTCACTTATTTTTTATTTTATTTTTTATTTTTTTAAATAGGTAGATCCTACATATAATGTATCTATGACATGAGATTAGGATTCTCCTACAACATTTGATTTATTTTTTCCGAGGTTTATATATATGAAAGAGGGAATAAGTGTTTACCCAAAAAAAAAAAAGAATAAGAGGAAATAAGATATTATGAATACTTTTTTCATACCTGTTACTTACTTAATAGTGATTGAGATTGTAATATAATGGTGTTAAATAAAATAAAATAAACATAAAAAAAGATAGATATAATATCTTATTCCATAAAAGAGTATGAGTTTACTTGCGTGTTTTTTTCTAAGAAAGATCTTATCCTATTTCTAAAAGGGGTTTGTATTTGTTATTTAACATGACACAACAAATTTTCCTACACACACAACATTTTATGGGGCCTGTACTTTTTGAAAATAAAGAAAAGAAAAGAAATTATGGCACGCAAAATAAATCTCTATAACATTACACAATCACTTTTCTTACAACATAACTCTTATAAAACTCTTTCGAAAATTATAAAATCAGAACGAATAATAAAAGTTACAAACTAAATAATAAAAGTCGATAACTTCTATGAACTTGTTACGGACTGGATTTGCAACTTTAGTAGTATTTATCATTTTCTATAAAAAAAAAATTCATTCATAAATTTTTTACTCTCAATTTTAAGACCAACAAATCAGAGTGACTATATAAATAAAAAGTGAAGTACATGAGAAACATGTAATAGCCAAGCAAAACCCCATGTTAATACAGGTATTAGTACTTAAGATCACACAACACAATAAATGATTGACAAAATTCTTCTAAGGGGATTTCTTTCCATAGCTATACTCTATGTCGTACCGATACAAGATATGACATGACACTACATTTCGATTCGTTAATTCTTAAAAAATGTTAGATTTGAACATGTTAAGACATATTTTGATATTAAATAATATTTTTAATTTATGTAATGTATATTATATTTAATATTCAATAATTTAACAAAAAATGAAGTTAAACTTATAATATCTATCAATTTTACAAAGAAACATAGGATATCCCAAATATTTATATTAAACTCAATAAAATAATAATCTCAATCCAAAGAATCTAATAGTTGAAATTAAAAATTTAATGCAACGGAACATTCGAATCCTTTTTTAAGTCTCTGCAACATGTGTTGAAGTGAGGGAAAATGTCAGACATAATACGTCAGGTGTCTTAAAGTGTCGGTATATCATAGAATGTACTTCCTTTTTGATTGATGCAGATTTCAAGACTTATGATGAAAGATCTTTGGATATTGTTGCAACATATTAATTGAGCACCATCCACCACTCGTGAACTGAGGAGGAGGTGCAGTAAATCTAAGTGGACCAATATTAAAGGAGTGTTCCACTAAATTGCCTAGGCTTGAAGGCAATGAGCAAATAAGTGCACTTCTGACTCATAAGCTGCATCACAGAAAGCACGTGTTTTCCAGATTAATACCTCTCATATATAGCAGCAACTTTTTGTTGTACTCTATGAGATTTAAATTTTAAATTCAAAACTCACATAAATCTAATAAAGTCATTCATTAGCTTATATCAAATAGCTTTAATTTTTTTAAGAGAATTTAGTTCAATCCTTGAAGGGCCGGCTTGACTCAGCGGTAAGCTTGCTTGCCGTGGTGTGTCAGGTCGCGGGTTCGAATCAGCCTCTCTGCAAAAAGCAGGGGAAAGACTGCCTAGAGTATTCCCTTCCCCCGACACTCACGAAGTGGGTATTTGAACTGGGTCGGCCCTTTTAGTTCGATCCTTATTAGTCCCACTTCAAGTTCAAATATCTCAAGAGAAGTATTAAAAATGTAATAAAAGTCATTTATGCTCTGCTTAAACAGTTTAAGTTTTATGAAGAAATAAAATCATGGTCACTAACTATAGATAAAGTAGATTGACCATGATATGATTGAGTGTGTGTATTCACAACTTGCATGCATTATCATATTATTAAAAGAGTTCCCCTCTGCTTACTCAAAAAGAATTGTTTTACTTTAATAATGATTTTCCAAAAACGTCAATTTCTTCACAAAAAATAAATGTCAATTATTCTTCCTTGTACATAATTACGTGATAGCCTAAAAAAACTTAGAAGTTGAATTTCTTGCTTTCTAGATGTGGACTTTGATTGATTTCTTGTTTGCATGCACTTGCTGACTATGGTCATCATATGTGGGCCTTACAATCTCCTTGACATAAAACATAGAAAAATTAGAGGGTAAGTAAGAGTTGCTTTGGGATAACACAATAGTGGCTGAGAATTCAGATACTCTTGACAATTGGTACAAACGTTGTATTATTGGACGAAGTAATCCCTTTTTGGATTCGGTCTCTATCATTTTCCATGTGCACTGTTTGTATTATTTGAATGTTTGGTAAATGGAAGACTTCTGAATCTATATATATATATATGTATATAACATAATGTGCATTGGGTCCCTAATATTAAATGATTCCCAAAACTCTTCCCTTATTCGATGAAAGTTCAATGTAAGTGTCAGCAATCTGCATGAATGCATTTGTGTCAAACTCTATGACGTTTTCCAATTGATGCATTACCTAACACGATCTCTCCTTGTGAACTCAGAGTTGAAGTTAGTGGACTTTTTCATCCATAAGTCTTGCCAGTACCCCAGTACACATGATGAAAGTTTGAGAGCCTTTTTTTTTAATGAAGGGAAAGTTTGAGAGAAGAATGCCCACATATGATTGAGAGTTTGAATTATATTTAGTTAAAACAACACAATACAAACACATTAACTAATAAACTCATCAAACATGTGATTTTTTCTTTCTTTCTCGGATTCCATAATCCCAATTATCTCTTTGGGACGAATCATGGTCTCGTGCATCTTCACGAAAGAGACACATAAGTATGAAATTAATTCCTGTGACAATCCAAAAGTCCTCTACATGATTCAAATTCTTGCTCGATCTTTTGGTAATTTGTCTATCACTAATGCTCATATTATCACTTGAGTCAAACCCTCACAATTTAATTTTTCTTTTTAAGGACTTGACAGATTTTTTTCTCTCTCCCAAATACAATACAATCAATTGGACTTTAAATATTTATCATAAAATTTATTTTAACTTATTAACCAAGAACTAAAAAAATCATTTTTCCTCTTCTATGCAGAACATTGCAGCTGATAAGGGATATCATCTCCAAGGAGTTGCCAAATGCTAAACATGGTTCTGGACATTCTATTTGACGTGAGCATCATAGCAAACAGAATCCTAAAAAATGGGCCATTGCCTCAAATAGATGCTTCCCTAATCACTTATGTGTAAAGCAAGCAAGCCCAAAAGCGTGCTTGCAATGGCCTTAAATGTGTCCATAGCTAAGAGGGACAAAATGTTGCCTTCTAATAGCAAATCATTCTTTTCTAGGTTTCCATTTATATGTTTGCTTTCCATATAAATTTTATGGTGAACTTTGCATAAATTAACCTTCTCATTTCCTTATATTAATTCTTTGTTGGCTTGCATCGAATTGTCTCTTTGAAATCCTAGACATGAAGGATTTTGTATCAACGGTAGCTTATGATACATTTTGATCGTATCAATAGTATTAAGTGATTGTTACTTAATACTATTTACCCCTGATATTTAAATTATTACTTTAGATATCGGTGAGGTTGTTGAGTTGAATTGATTCTGAACTTGTGATCAAAGTGACTATGAATTTAAATCTCACCAACCTCATTTTATGATAAAACAAAAATGTAAGTTAATGCATCTACGGTTTGGATTAAGACAAACTAATAACGTTTTGGAGACTTTTGTCAGAAACTTATTTACGCATTTTATTTCTTTAACACTAGTTCATCTATAAACTGAGTAATGATATTTACACGGACTTTATTCTTATAAAAATTTCTCAAAATCTTATAGTAAACTCGTATATATTATTATATATACCAAAAAAAACAATCATATGAAGTATTGCAAAAAAAAATTAATAATGAAACCAAGGTCATAGTGAATCTTTTTGAAAATGAAAGTCTCATAAGTTTGTATTATTCTCTTACATTAGAGTCATCTATTTTTTTAGTGTTAAACTCTTAATCTATTTTCCTATAGAGTATAACAAATATATATATCCTCGTTAACTTTTTTTTAATTAATTACGCTTATTTTTTTATAGTTTTAAATGTTTTTTTCTTTTAATTAATATTTTTAATAATTTATTTAAATTTATAAGTATCTGTAGTACACCGAAACTTCTTAATTTCATTAAAAAATTTATTTTCACTCATTTTAAAAAAGCAGCATAAATTCTACACGGAGCATGTGTGAAAACATTAAAAAAAGAAAAAGAGAAAAGAGAAAGTTCTTAAGTGATATATAAAATTGGCTTTGAATGGCAAATACTTATGTTTTTATGAAAGGTTAGGGTTAGGATCTCAACGCATATTTAATGGGAAAAATGTCTATCATTTAAAATTATACAACTTACATCCTTTCACTCTCACAAAGAGGTGGGACCCACACTTTTATTTTTTTTTGTCAACTCTCTCTCCTCTTTAATCTATCTCTTTCTCTCTCTTAAAATGACACAACTTTACATCCTTTAAAATTATACACACTTTCCCCATATTTAATTGCCCTTATTCCTTATATTGTTTTTGTTTAATGTTTAGGTTTGCATTGTAAGGCAATCATCATCTTTACTCTTTTCCATGAAATGGTTTTTTTTACGTGTAATTTAACACGATGATATTACGTGAGAGGATTTTAATCATTAATAATAAAATTAATGGTGATAATTATGTAATTTCTTATCTTTATATTTTTTTTTTCTTTTTTTATCACATTAACTCATTTATGTATGGTTATAATTGCTCCACATAACATAATTATGTTAATTAGTATATGAGAGAATTCACTCCCACTATTACCTATCCCTTTTATGAATAATCAAATAAAAAAAACTGAGAAAACCCCTAATACTCCAAAAATAAAAATAAAAAGAATAAAAAGAAAGAAGCATAAATAAGGACTCTCCCACTCAAATACAAATACTATTACTCTCCTTCTTCTTCTCACCAAAGAACCACTTCTCTTCCATTCTTTAACAATTCAATACTTTTCTTTCTTGTTTGCCCATTTCAAAATTCCAATTCCCTTCTCTTCTTCTCTTCACCCTCTCAAATCCCTTTATCCCTCTCTATCTATCTCTTCACACAACTCAAAAAAATCTCATCTTTCTTTCTCTCCATTGATCCCTTTCAATTTTCACTCCAAGATTCAGACGCGCTTTTCCGTTACTCAATTCTCTCTCTTTTATCTGTGGGTCGTTTTCTTTTCTCAAATGCTTGATCCTACATGACTTGGATTTCTCAAATTCTCTCATTATTGCCCAGAATTTCTGCGTAGTGCAGAAAACCTAAGGGCTAGGGCTGTTCCAATCTTTCTGGGTTTTGTTGAGAATTTTCCTCAAAAGAAACGATTTTGCTGCAACTGGGCATGGTGGGTAACGATGATGCTCGTGCGAAAATGTTCTGGCGGTCGGCTTCTTGGTCCTCTTCCCGCTCCGCCGCCGCCGCCAACAATAACAGCAACACTTCCGGCGAGGCGGAGAAAGATTATGCGGCGGATCGTGACAGCATCAACGGCCAGAACCGGAGGTTTCCTCCGCCCCCATTGACCCCTCGATCGCAGCAAAATTGCAAGGCGCGGTCGTGCTTGCCGCCGCTGCAGCCGCTATCAATTGCTCGCCGGAGCTTGGATGAGTGGCCGAAGGCTAGCTCCGACGACATAGGGGAGTGGCCACAGCCGCCTACAACCCCTGGTGGTGGTGGGAGAGGTAATAATAATGGTGAAAGGTTGAAACTTGATTTGTCTTCTATCCAGCAGAACCATGATAATAAGAATAATAATGGTGGGCTTGTGAAGAGGGATAAGATTGCTTTTTTTGATAAGGAATGCTCAAAAGTTGCTGATCATGTGTATCTTGGTGGTGATGCTGTTGCTAGGGATAAGGATATTTTGAAACAGAATGGGATAACCCATGTTTTGAATTGTGTGGGTTTTGTGTGTCCTGAGTACTTCAAGAATGATTTTGTGTATAGGACTTTGTGGCTGCAGGATAGTCCATCTGAGGATATTACTAGTATTCTGTATGATGTGTTTGACTACTTTGAGGATGTTAGGGAACAAAGTGGGAGAGTTTTTGTGCATTGTTGCCAAGGGGTGTCTAGGTCAACTTCTCTGGTGATTGCTTACCTCATGTGGAGGGAAGGGCAGAGTTTTGATGATGCTTTTCAGTTTGTGAAGGCGGCGAGAGGTATTGCTGATCCGAATATGGGTTTTGCTTGCCAATTGTTACAGTGCCAGAAAAGGGTCCATGCATTCCCTCTTAGCCCTAGCTCTTTGTTGAGAATGTATAGAATTGCGCCACACTCACCGTATGATCCTTTGCATCTTGTCCCCAAAATGTTGACGGATCCTTCTCCATCTGCTATGGACTCCAGAGGTGCATTTATAGTACACATTCCTTCTGCAATATATGTTTGGATTGGTAAGAATTGTGAGGCCATCATGGAAAGGGATGCCAGAGGTGCTGTGGGTCAGATTGTACGCTATGAGAGAGTGCAAGGACATGTTATAATGATCAAGGAAGGTGAGGAACCAGCTTACTTTTGGGATGCTTTTTCAAAATTCTTGCCTTTGATGGATAAATCTGGTGATAAAGTAGAAAATAGCAAATCAAGTGTTAAGATTTGGCCTGGTGAGAGAAAAGTGGACTCATACGATGTTGATTTTGAAGTTTTCAAAAAAGCAATCACGGGAGGTTTTGTGCCTCCATTTGCATCATCAGAGGATGAACATGAAATCCATCTTCCCGCAAGAGAGGGTAGTTGGAGTTTTTTAAGGCGTAAAGTTTCCTCTGCTACTCTGAAGGAGTTTGTCTCAGCCCCTAAGTTATCCTTTCCAAGGGTTTATTCAGATTCCATGTTGTGTATTCGTACATCAGAAAATTCATCTCCATGCTCGTCACTTTTGTCATCATCATCTTCACCCTTATATGTCTCTCCAGATTCCATTTCTTCCGATTCCAGCACTCATTCAAAGTTGACAGAATTGTCCCCAGATTCATCCTCTGCAGTTTTGACTTCTATTCCGGTATCTTCATCATTGTCTAACTTTTCTAATTTGTCTCTCTCGTCAAATTCTACTTCTCAACTAGTGTCTAACAGTAGAAATATCCATGGTGTCCAGTTATCACATCCTCGGTCTCAGTCAACCTCTTTGCCATTGACAAAACCATCAACTTCCCTTGCTGAACGCAGAGGTAGTTTGTCAAAGTCTTTGAAGTTGCCAGTAATAAATGATAAGACACAAGTTATAGATAAACCATCGAATTTTCATGCTAGTCAAGAGTATGGTGTTCCTGTTAACGGCAATGTTAGCAATTTGCAACCATCAGATAATGAAGATTATTTTTGTGAGTCCAATGACCATGTCAAGGATAGAGGCATGAATTCAATTCAACAGTGTGAGCTAGCATCATGTCCTGGCATTTTTGATTGTGTGGATTACAAGGAGAGGAACTGTGTTGAGCCTTTGATAGATTGTTCCTCAAGAGAAGGCCTGAAGTCTACATCATCAAAAGGAATTAATGAGAGTGGCGTATTGCAATATAATCTGACGCAATCTTTAGTATATCACTGGCCCAGTTTAGAAAAGATTGAAACATTTGGCACAAGTCATCTGGATTCTAAAGCTGCTTTTGTCATATTCTCTCCAAGTATGCATGCACATGCAAGAAACATTTTATATTTTTGGGTAGGGAAGTCTTTCAATTGTGATGCTTCACAGGTTCGGTTAGATAGTGATAGAAAGTTAGATTTCATTGGAGCAGTTGACTGGAATCGAATTGGTTGTGATCTCCTTGCTCGGTTTAGTTTGCCAGAGAATACAGTTATCAAGGTATGAACTTATCTTTCTTTTGTCACAATGCTTATAACTCCATGCTATAATCCAGATGCCGCACTCATGACATGCCTGTAAAGTATAATTTCAATGGGCTTTTATGTTGTTGCCATGTATTTTGTTGACAGTATGTTGAATTCAAATTGTAGAATCATGGAATTGATTTCATGCTTTTTTTTCTTGTATTTTTTTTTTTCTAAATTAAAACATAGTTACATTGAATGCAATATTTATTTTGGAATTTTAGGTTTTGTTTGCTTTTCAGTCTCTCTAGTATCATTCTCTCTCTCTATCTATCTCTCTTTGGTGAGCAACATCATTAATATACGAAAAGAAAAAGTACATCATCTATATTTTAAATGTTACGCTAGCAACTTAATGGAGAGTGGATGGAAGCCGCGTTGTAAATTGCCGGAAATAGTGCTGCAATTGCGCCTTTGTGGGGTGGAGCGGACTGTGGTAGCTTCTGGACACCAGTCACATTGCATTTGTTGCAGCCGAGATAGTGCCAATTCAGTGTGGTGAAGGTCACGTGAAGTAGTGGCACAGTTCTTTTCCTTTTTTTCTTTTAACTAAAGTTCCAGTTTTGCCTCTACTAAACCCTCACCATATTCATTATTTAGAGGCAAAATTGTTATTCTACTACCAATTTGTTTACATGAAGCATTTTAGGGTTAGATCCTTCCTCAGCTGTCAAAATCAAGACCCTACTCAGTACTCAGTATCGGAAGGAGGAGGGGTGAAGACACGTAAATCATGTAATCTTAACATGGATCGTAAGATCCAGGCTAAAATAAAAAATTATGTTCAAACCATAGTTTTAAATAGCGGGTAGCGGCCGACTCTGAAACACGGACACGCCGTTTCTGGGAAAAAATGCGTGTCCGATATGTGTCTGACATGGACACGCTCGGACACGCGTCCGACACGCTGTCAACTTTTTGGGACACGTTGACTAGTGGGACACGCGAGTTTGACCGAATCCGACACGTGGTCAACGTATTGGACACGTTTTGACATTTTTTTTTGCAAAAATAAAATAAAATTACAATTAAAAAATAAAAAATATTTAAAATTTAAAAAGTCTGCAACCTATCCTTTCTTTTTCGTTGACGCTGGTAGAGTGGTAGTTCTCTTTGTCGGTCGTCGATCGTTCTCTTCCGGTCATCTTCTTCGTCGTCGTCCACCGACGACCACCACCAACGACCACCGACGACCACCGCAGTTAGAATCTTGTTTTGTTCGATTGCATTGTTCCCTCTTCAACCTGCCGACGACCACCACAGCCATTAGTGGGTTGCGCCGCATCACTGTTATGAAAGAGAATGAGATGACCTGCTTCTTTTAATAAAGCTTCCAATGTTTATCAATTACTTTATATCCTCCCATTCACCAAAATGCCCTTTCCTAACTTATAATAGTATTAATTTATGATCATTAATTATTACTCAAAATATGATTTATTATCCATCTATAACTCTTTGCTTTATTAATTATTATTATTATTATTGTTGTTGTTATTTATAGAATTGTGATAATGATGAAAATATCTGAATAGTTTTTAAGTGTAAAGTAGTTACGTACCGTTAGTATATACAAAAAATATTAGAAAATTTTGAATTAAATTTAAATTAATAATTTGATTTGTTTTATTATTTATGTTATGAAATTTGAATATTTGATTAGTATATGAGTTATTATGAGTTGCTACGTGTATTAAATCTAAATTATATTATATATATTAAAAATATTTTTTAATATTAAAACGTGTCCCAACGTGTTGAAATTTAGCATTTTTTAGAATTAATGTGTCAGAGTGTCGTGTCCCGTGTCCCGTGTCCGTGTCCGTGCATCATAGGCAGCCGACTCCAAAAGCAGTATAGCGGGTAGCGATAAAGCCGCTATTGTGAAGTCCATATAAATACTTATAATAAATTATACCACATACATAAATGCTATAAGATAAGAAATCTCCCAAAGGAAATGAAGAATGGAAAGTATAATAATACTACACATTCGAAACAAGGATTCAAGTCACAAATCAGAACAGATGTGTGCCGGAAAAACAGAACCCAATCGCAAACTAGAAAACACGACTGAAAAGTGAAAACCAGAATAAGCAAGCAAACACGAGCTGTTTTCGACTTCAATCTTCAGGAAAAGCTTGGGCAGCTGCTGGAAAAGCTTGTGCATCGTGCATTTTAGCAAGGGGAGATTTAGATTTGAGAGAAGACGTGAAGAACAGCTGAAAACGGAGAGGGAAAAAGTTTGTCGTTCGTGAAAATGAAGAGGGGGAAAAAAGACGACGCTCCCTCCTTTTCTTTCGTTAAAAAAAAAATTGCAAGTAAATATCTATTTTACCCCTCACTTATCCTGGTTTTTTCCCATTATATCCTTAAATGATACTCAAATTTACAAAACACTGCCACCCATGCTTTCAACGTTTCGTTTTCTCCCTAAATGTTTGTAACTCCTCTTCCTTCCCTGCGCTGCAAGAGTTGCCGTCCGCCACCACCGCTACCAGAAACCGTCGCGTTGCGGTGCAGAAGTTGCGGTTAGGTGCCGCTTGAAGTGCGATAGTGCGTTAAAAAGGCACTATTTTAATCATAGGTTCAAACATGCGCGTGCGTGTGTGTGAATATAATCACAACGTTTAATTAACTTAAATTGAAAATGCATAGCAAGACATTTTCACACTAGCACCGGCCCCACTCCATGACATTTTCACAGCAGCAAAACTGAGGAACTGGAAAGAGCAGAGAAGTCGAACTACCCACCCACACAAACCAGCAAGTAGAAGATAGGTATATCGAAGCAGATTGAGGGACGAGGTCAAACCACCACCCATCCTCTCTCTCTCTCTCTTTCTTAACTGTCAGGTATACATTGAAGCCACAACCCTCAAAACAAAGCTCTAAAACCGCAGATCAAAGCTCAAAAGTGTGAATAGGTATGAGTGAAGGGATTGAACAGAATGGCAGAGAGGTATTTAAGGCTCAGGGTCTTAATATGTGGGGTGGGCTAAGGTTTTTCTTTAGAAATGGATGTCTTGGCCAGCACAGTGGGAGCATTCGATCCCACCAATCTCATGATCAATCAAGGCAATCCTACACAATCTCATCAGATCGTGTCTTAAGGGTGCTAGGTAGGATCGTAGTAGCAAGCAAAGCTTGTGGAATTGGTCTGATCCAATGCTAACCTGCAATGTTGACACCTTGGATCCTTCACCCAGCGCAGTCATCCTTCCATGCCTGTTTAAGAAAGTTTCTGTTCTGCTCACACCTTTTACAGCCATGGCCACTCTCTTTCCAGCCTCTTCGTAGTCCAGCTCCTGTTACTCTGTTTCTGGTCAAGCATGCAACTTTGCAGCTTTTCCACCTCTGTTTTTCATGTTGATCACATATTGCAAGGTTAGTGATTTGGTTGTATAAACAGAACAGGAATTCTCTCTTCCCTCTTTCGGTGGGATGATAAATAAGTTACTGTAACAAGTGGTTAAATCTCTAGTTAACTTGTTGGAAGGTTAGATTGAGGTTTACTTAAGTTTCAATTGCCTTTTAACATTATAGGTTGGCCTACTTTTGGAATGTGGTTATCCAGAAACCACGCCGATGATTTTTGTTTTTCCTTTCTAAAGAAAAACTAATACAATAAAAGTGAATTGATACTTTAATGGTTTGAAAGTTGATATTTCATCACTTTAGTTTGCAAACAGTCTTATTATTTGTGTTAAGATGTGGCATATGTGAGAAAAAAGTTGATATTTCCTTTCAGCAATCGTTGTAGGATCTGCAGATACTATAAATCCTATTCCATTGTTCAGTAAATCTCGATTTCCTGTGAAATGTATCTCCATTTGCCTGTTTCTCTTGATTTTACATGTTTTTCCCTTTAAATCAAGCCTCCTCTTGTATGTGTCAATTGCATTGTATTGCTAAAGCATCCATCAACTTGCCATGCTAAAAGTATTGGATTTGAGCCATTACTTTTTTTGTTGCATATAATGCCAAATTTACAGTAAAGAAATCCCTCCAACTTTGCCTTGTGTTGGTATTTGTTGATTTATGTTATATCTTTCGTTCATTTTTCTGTTGTCACACAAGATTGAATTGAGCAACATGCACTGTGGATTATCCCAATAGTTTCAATGTTCTTGTTGATCATTGAATCTCTTCTCTGAATAGATTGTTAAAGAGAATGAAGAACCGCGGGAGTTCCTTGCTTTGCTGAGTTCATTGTAGAACAAAAGATACTGGGAGAATCCTGAGTTCAAGTAACCTTTCTGGCGTCTACAGCTGTCTCTGTGCATTCCAATTTTTCAGGCACTAATTTGATCTTCCCCTGGGAAAAGAAACCCGGCGAGGTAATGAATGGCATCCTAGCAGTTATATTACTTGTTCAGAGCATTTAATTTATTTATACTGATTAGTTTTTGACTAATTTATAGTGGTAATTATTGATTTTTAAATACATATAGTTTGTATTAAATGTTAATAACATGTTTACATGTTATTTTTATGATGATAAAAATAAAATACATCTAAGCTGGATGGCACCATTGTTGGACCAACTGCATCAGTCATGTTCATTAATTATAAATGCCCTTCACCTCATGTTTTATGCTCATGGCACTTAAAACTGAGTTAGTTTATATGTTGTTGCTTGCAGGAGACAAGTCAATTGTAGCTGGGCTGATTGTACAGTGCTTTAACACCCTCAACCTAGACATTCATGTTCAACATACTGAAATTTCTTGCACATTCTCATGTTATTTAAAAAAAAAAAAAAAACTATCTCTCTTTAGCTCTCTCTCTAGACATGTGGAAAGTTTATTCCTTTAGATCTGAACAAACGAATCCGTGATTGAGAATTTCTAAATTGAAAGAAAAGCTGGATGATATACTTTTGGAGTTTAATGACTGTTTTAGTCGCTTATTCCTCAAACAGCCAATGGAACTAAAGTTTTTTGGTTGAATTTTAATGCTTATAGTTTTTTTAGCTCATGTTATGACCACCCCTATAGTGAAAAGCAGATGAAAATTATCGTTTTGTAAAATATTCTTGATTACAATTTCGTGTTTGTATTCCTTGTAAAATTGGGGAGAATGCGGAATCATTGTTTTCAGAATGAATCACATCGAATGTTTTAAAAACAATATACAAACAACAGTTTATTTTACAAGATCTGATACCGGTCGGTTTAGAACATAGTATAAGCACTTCATTTAATAATAGATATGTGTAAAGTTGGGTATCTCATATTAAGTATCCATCAACAAACACAAAATACGCTTCTTGATACCAAGAGTTAAATGGAATATTACAAAACGAGCAAGGTTGGCATTTGACTTGACTATTCAGTTGCGTCAGATTCAAACTACCTATGGTTTTTATTTCAACCAAGAATTTAGATAGTAAATATATATTTTTGGTCTTGTGAACTCATCATTAATAAAAAAGAACATTTCAAAAATATAGAAAGTGTGGAAATGAACTTGATTAAGGAAAATGAAATATTTATGAACTTACGAGTTTATCTCAAGACTTTTAAGTAGCAAATTCTGTTTGGAGATTGCTTAATTTTTTGTTTGAATTTCATTAAGGTCATTTAGTCTTAAATTTAGATTAACTTCCCCTTCTCCGCACCAGATCTAGGACTTTCTTTGTAACACAAAATAAATTAAATATTCATCAACTTAACTCTAATTTAAGACAAAATGTACTAATTTGTAGAGCTTTAAAATAAAACATCAGTTTAAAGTTATTTAACATTGGTGACCCTAGCCCATTGCATATTTCTGGGTCCATTCTTGAGCAGTAGAGTCGTACTTGGCTCTATCATACTTGTACATGTGAGCAATCTCAGGCATTATTGGATCATCTATGTTGGGATCTGTCAGCAGAGAGCATATAGAAAGGAGGACCTGCAAAATCTCAATCTCAGCTTTCTCATACACACAAAATATCGATCTACCTAACTACATTAGGCGAAAAGCATATTTATAACAAATGATTGTGTTTCTAAAAAGAAAAACACAAAAACCTCCTCTATGAACTGCAGAGCTCATTTCTAAATAACGGAAGTCATTCTATTATGAATCTTGAAAAGGAAAAAACATAATGGAAGAACCAACCATGATTAAAATGACATACTGGCATACCGTGTGTTGCAATGAAATAAAATTTTCCAAATATAAAATGTATCACATTACCTTGGATACTGTAAGGGCAGGGCTCCAATTGTCTTTGAGAATGTCAAGGCAAATAGTACCATTGATACTGATGTTAGGGTGGAAAACCTTTGTGCGGAATGAAACCTGAACATAACGATAATGAATTCATACAAACCATTCCCACAACATAAATATTTGAAAGCACTTGTGCGCAAAGCCGATCAACAATGTAAATAGAAAACAGGGCAGCGACTGTCTTTACAATCCTTGAATACTCTCTAATTAAATCTCTTGATTTCTTAAGCCTGAAAAGATAACCAACTAGTGGATGGGGAACTGGGTTGGAATCATAGGTTCAAGTCATGAGAATGACTTCCAAAGTACCAAAAAAAGAAAAAAAGAAAAGAACTAATCAGCTACGAAATCAATAATCAGCTATAAAATATCAAAAGTTACAATAATTAATTTAGGTAATGACAATCAGGACTATATGGGCTAAGGACTTTTGGAATTCTTCATCAATTCCATTACTCTCTGACCAAACATAAACCTTGGATCTACCATATTTCCCCTACATCTCCCAAATCCCAAGTGCTTTATCCAACTTGAAGGAAAATATAGAACACTTGAATGCAAACATCTAAGAAAACTAATCCTATGATGCTGTTGATTCAAAAAAGCAAATATTAGTGAACACTAAATAAAGAAAGATGGCCAAAAAAATGTCAACACACGTTATAGATATGCATAAAGCAGGCTTTGGGATTACCTTGGGTGGTCGGAAGGGATAATCTCCAGGGAAGTGAATTGATAAAAGAAACACACCACCAGCAAATGGGCTATCTGTAGGGCCCATAATTGTAGCTTGCCAATGGGACATGTCATCGCTGACCGGGCCTGAACATTGAAAAATCAATCCATATATTGAAATTGTTTAAAGTTTCACCCAGTTTTAAGCAAACTAAAATTATCAAAAGCACCAGGCGTTGAGCAATCTGTTTCTAAATTTTAAACGGAAAAACATTTATGCTCTTCTTAGTAATAGAATAGACATGAATTGCTCTTGCATAATAGAAAAACAGAAATGATACCAGCACCAGCACTGCAAAATTCAGGAGGGTCTGTAATTATTTCCTTCAATTCCTTGCTGATCCGTTTCAAAGCCATCGTATCAAGGTTATTCTGTTGCAAGATCTCACCATAAAAATATTTATATAATTGAGCTGAAGTAGTAACTCAATGGTGATTGAATACAAAAATTAGTTAAATAAATTCAATAGGCATCAACTAAGGTATACATAAAATTCATGAAACTAAATAAGTGAAACCTCAAATGGATAAATAGAGTCAGAGAGAGTAATTCACTGACCTCTTGGTGCCTTCTCTTGTTTAAGGTTTGGGTGTTGACAAGGTCGACTCTAAATGCACAATCTAAAGGAGAAAAGAGGGAGTGTATCTATATGCGTGTCAAGTAAAACATTTTATATGCTGAAACTTGGTGCTCTCTAGCTGTGACTCCTTGCCACGCACCTCTTACGTGGCTAGCAGCCAGACCCCGAATTAAGCGTTACTTTTTCGGTTTTTTTTAGTTGTGTTACTAGTTGTTCTCTTTAATTAAGCAGGAATGATTGCATTTTCAAATTTTATAGTACACTATTGAATTATTAATTAAGGATTTAATTTTAATTTATTATGTGTATCAATTATAAAATATTTTTAATACTATCATTTAATTGTGTGCTTAATTACTAAAAGAGTTTGATCTCTTGAGAGATTCATAGGAACATCTATTGTAAGATAACATTTTTACCTCACATCACTCATTGTGTGCCAGGTTAGTCACATGGGTCAATATTGTCTCCAACATTAACTACTACGTTATATATTTTTATTGAAAAACATAGTTAATGTATAGTAAGTAAGAGATGATAATGACCCATATAGCTAATGCAACACATAATTAATAGTATAGCATAAAAAGTATTGTCTTATAAAAATAGCTCATCATAATTGCAAGGGTAGGGGCAAGAGAATCCTTGTAGGCAGCCTTATCCTTGCAATTTTGCAAAGAGGTTATTTCCTAGATTCAAACCCGTGACTTTTCGGTCACAAAAGAGCAACTTTACCATCTTTCTAGGCTCACTTTCTGATAAAAAGTATTGTTTTATATCAAGGAAAAATTCTGTTACCCTGAATGTAATATATTCCTCTTACACTATACAATTAAATATGTGTTGTGTCAGTTATATGACTCATCATTGCATCCCATTTTAACTCCAAATCTAGTGTAAGAGTAATCTCTGACAATCAGTATACCTAAGAGTCTATCTGATATCTCAAGTAGCTTTACCGTAATCAAATTTTTAAATGCTATGACAACATTTATTTAAGAGTAAACCCCTAAATTGGTCCTCCAAAAATTAGCATATCTCTATGTTAGTCATCCAAAGATTTTTGTTATCAAATTAGTATCTCAAAGATATAAAACGTCACCATATTCGTCCTTATATTGGACTAAAATCGTAACACAAAATGATGAATCTGGTAACTATTCTGTATCTTTAACACACTAATTTGGTGACAAATATCATACAAAAAATATTGTGGTGACACACAAATCTATGTGGAACGAATTCAGGAGTTTACTCTTTATTTAATTAGATAATAATGTGAAAGATTTTACACATACAGTCAATCATAATTAATTCATTCATGAAAATTATAATTAGCTACTGTGGTAGGACAAACAGACTTTGATCCACTGGAGTTTCAGTATAACTGCACTAAGTGCAGTTCTTTGAACTCAACCGTAAACATTTATTAAACTATATCAAAACGTTAATAAATTTCCACATCCTTGTTTCATTAAACTGAATTTGCTACTAGTTGAATTCTCCCTCACCCAGTGGCCTCCTATTCTATCCCCATCATTGATCAGTTTCAATGGGTCATTGTTTCCAATGCTAAAAATTAGAGAAATTTGGGTTTGTGGCATTGCAGGTGAGGTGGCTTTGCCAGATTTCTAGGCTAAAACCACTAAAGTTCATATTGCAGTACAACAGTGGAGATGGGAATCCAGTGCATTCTCCATTACTGTCCATTTAATACTTAACTAGCTCAAGTAATTATTGTAATTTTGATGGATCTCTGTCCTGTATGGTTATGTTTTATTAGGAATTTTGCTGTAAAATTTGCACATTCATAAAATTTATTTGCCTGTTGGTAGGATCATGAAATACTGACATGATGGAAGATGTCAATTTTGGGTGGTGAGTGAAACTCAGGTTGTTCAAAACATATTTGGAATCACACAAGAAAAAGAAGCCAGCAACTGTGTTTACTGACCAAGATCATGCACTAGCAAGCAACTGTCACTACATCAAGCATCATGTATAATAGGGAGAACAGATACCATTACTGGGATTAAGAAAGGTGGAGTCTTACTCTTACCTCTCTGCAGTGCCAACACAAGTACCAAACACTTCTCTCCTTCAAAGCTGCCTGGTTTTAGAACTCATGTGTGCCCCCTGGGATGTTTTTGCTCTCAATGCCCGCCCCACTCTCCCTTTCTTTTCTTTTTTGGTGTCGTTGTTTCCTCTCAATTTCCTTTCTTGTGTGTGCTTCCTTCTGAGTGTTGTCGCCCCCTCCCTCTCATCTGGGTGTGAGTCCTCCTTTATAAAGAGGAGTAACATCCTCTCACTGAAATTAAGAAATCAACAATCATACTCATGCCTTAATTTCTTGGTTTCCAGCACATGTCTAAAAGGCCCAATAAACATAGAAACAACATCTGAATACAAGGTTGAACGAATATAGGCACCCTATCTTAGTCCGAGGACTTCTAGGCCATGAAAATTGGACTAAGACAAAAGGAATGAAAAAGAAGTCTAAATTAGGCCAATAATTTTTTTGTTTCAAGAACAACTTTTTTTCTCAAAAAATAACATATATATATATATATATATATATATATATATATATATTTTAAAAAAAGGCCAGGTCAAAATTGGGCGCTACCAACACCAATTCTTCAAGACAATAACATTAGTTACAATTCTGTAGTGATAGCTTTGATCCACAATACGGCTGCATCATGAATAAAGAACAAATATTGAGCTATCACTCATGAATAAAGAAGAAAACTATTTTGTAAAGTTAGCTTTGTTCCACAACTTTAGAACAATACAATAGTCATTCTTTGATTATAGTTGATAATACCCAGTCATAAAATTAGGAAACAGATGCAATTGCAACCTGAAAAAACTTTCAAAGCATATTATTGGTTATGCGGAAATTCATCCCTAGAAATTAGTGAAACAGAACTATTGCAATGGCACAACAGAGAAGGGAAAAACAGTCAAAACTTTTTTCCTGTACCTTGAAATATGTTCCCGTATATCACAATCTATCTAGAACATCCTCAATGAAATCAACAAACTATGTCAGGTTGGCTTTCAGATACTGCTTTTATATATCAACTACATTGAGAGTCACAATCATATGAATCATTTCTGCATTCAGCAAACATCTTTTCACAATCAACAAAAAAGGACGATTCCAATGCAAACAAATAAAAAATAAAAATAAAAAAAATAAAAAAAAAATACAGAGCTCCGCATAATTTAGGTATATTTGTGGTAAAACAGAGAACGGGAAAGTAGAAGAAGAAGACCAATGAGTAGATAAGGAGTTTGCTTACCCTGAAATGAAGAGTGTTGTAGTGTAGTGTGTAGCAGAGTGAAAGAACGAACAATTGAAGCAATAATTGGGAGAGATTTACTTAGAGCTGCAAACATGGCCATGGCCATGGCCATGGAGATATTCACTTCAAAGTTCAAAGCATATGTATGTATGCTTTCTGGTCTCTATGATAAAAGGATATTGGGCCAAAGTCAAATGGGCTTCTAAGATAAAGTATGGGAACTAACCCAAAAATGTACTTGCCATACCATAAATGAGACTTGGTTAACATGTACAAATGGTTTGTTATAGATTTATTATAAAGAGAATAATATTTTCCCTTTTTTTTATAACGTGGAATTCTCATATAACCTCTTTTTGTCACCTTATCATGGGAGTATGACCCCAAAGGTTAATCCTCGTTGAAACAACTAGTGCATTAAGTTTAGCTAGGGGTGTAAATGAATTAGGCCGGTCTACAGGAACCTACGGCCTAGCCTATATTAAGTAACTTATTATTAATAGTAAAATAGAGCAAGCCTAGATTTTTAAAAAAACTTATTTAGAAAATAGGCCATAAGCTTTTTTGCTCATGTCGGACCTATAAGCCTATAGGTCAACTTATATCATATTATTTATTTAAAATATAATAAATAAAATTATTATTTTAATAATTTTGAATAATAAAATAATATTATTTTAGTTATTCTTTTAATTGTTGAATGTTTAATAGACTTAAACAGACTAACAAGCCTAGGCCATGTCTTTTATTTTTTAAATACAGGTCAGATCAGACTTGTAATTTGGGGCCTACACAGGATAATAGACTAGGTCATCCCCAATATTTTTTACACAGTCCTGACCTATTTAAGCTAAAATCTAGCCAAGTCTAACCTATTTACACCCCTAAGTTTAACCACCAGAAAAATGATAAGAATAACCCCTCATTCAAGGAGAGAGACACGTCGTCTAGCCCTCAAATTTTTTTCAAGAATTTCTCCTTATTTTTTGCACTCACGTGAAAGTGGACATTTTTTATTTCCTACACTTACATGAAGTAAAGTTATCTCCATTTTTCAAGAGACATATTATTCTCTAATATAAAACATTTAAAATTTGTATAATTTGAATAAAATTTTGTGAATAAATAGTAACTCCGAAAATTGACTCGATTTAACATAAATTCAAATACGCAAAAGGTAAATAATCTTGGCTTAACTATATAAATATTTTAAAGTATATGTAACTAAGTGAGTAGTTTTTGTCTATGTAGCACCGACACGACACGCGACACGGATACGATACGACGTGATACTCCGACACGTCAATCCTAAAAAAATATGGAATTCGACACGTTGGGACACGTTTTAATATTAAATAATATTTTTAATTATATAGTGTATATTTCATTTAATATTCAATAATTTAACAAAAAAATTGAAATTAAATTAATAATACCCATCAATATATTATCTTTCAGCTTTTCTTTCCAATCCAAAGCCACATAAGAAAAATTGATTCAAAGTCGGAATCCAAGGTGTTACATAAATGGAGAAAAAAAAGAAAAAAAGAAAAAGAAAGATCTGATGTAAACAATGGCAACAACAGCAAAAAAAATTCACCGACACCCAATACCATAAATTGTAGTAGCTTTCTTCACAAAAGGCAAAACATAAACTAAAAAAATACATTGTAAAATAAGAACATCAAGAACACAATGAAACATAAGGTGAAAGCTTTAATAAAAAAATAAGAACTGGGATGAAAGAGAGAGATCATATCAGATTAGAGAGAGATTAGGGAGGAGGAGACACGATAAGAGCATAACAAGAAAATGACAACGTTGGTGCTGAGATGATCTATTATTTACTTAAGGGGAAAAAAGGGAGATTGATATGATGATGTGGAAGCTTTATTAATATATTTTAATTTTAAAATATATTTTTTAAAAAAATATATAAAAAATTTACGAAAATGCCATTTGACCATGTCGGAGTGGGTCGGAACGTGTCGGACTCGGTCAAATTCGCGTGTCGAAATGATCAACGTGTCGGGAATGTTGACCACGTGTCCAACTCCGTGTCGGAGCGTGTCGCCATATCAAAAGTGTCCGACACGACACTCCCTATTTCTTGGAGTGTCTGTGCTTCTTAGGTTTTTGTATGTGAATCATGATGACATAACTTTTTATCTTATAATAAGAGTGTGATCCAAATTATTTATCAAGAACATATGATTGATTTTAAAATTCTCGTATATAATATATATTGATAATTATATTTGTTTTCGGTGTTAATTCAATAGATTAATCCCTTATTTATTCTGTGTAAAAAAAAAATCCTGAGACATGTATAAAAAAGCAGAAATTAAAAATAGCAAATATTGAATAAAAAGAACAAAATTTGATACGATACATTTAATAGGCGGTTTAAAAATGAGATTTTAAGTAAAAATGAATAGAGATAAAAAAATCGTAAAACATAAAATTATAATATAATTTTTTTTATAAAAAATAATAAAAACGTAAAAACAATTGAAATATTGATAAAAATATTTTGATGAAAATAAATTATAAAAACACGATGATAAATCGAAATTTTAAGGGACTGATTTAACTCGAGTTAAATGGATTGGGCTTCTTGTACAAAAGAAGAAGAAGAATGGATTGGGCTTTGCACTAATTAACAGTACAAGTGTAAGTACCTATGGGTTTCGGATGCTGGTCTATATAAATCAGCACTACCCACTCTTCTCTTCTCCTCCAAAACCCTACCTTTGGCAGCTGCAGCAGCCATTCCATTTTTAAGGTTTCTTAATTTCTGATTGATTCAGATTCATACATGTAGATTTGGATCCTATAGTTCTCTCTCTCTCTCTTTATATGTTCATGCTTTAATGGGCTAATGCAATTTAGTGTTATATGTATAATCAGGAGCTTGTAAGAAGTGTAGCTGAGAGTTTGCAATGGCTCCTGCAAAGGGTATGTCATTTTTCGATTAGTGTTCAATGTCCATTTTTTCTTGAAAAATCTATCTATCTGCCCGTGTAAATAATAATGTTAACATTTGTGGTTTAGTTGCTGAAAATCCATATGAATCAAGTAACCAGCGTTAGGAATCATTATGTTAAAAGATAATGTAGGTTACTTGGTTTGTATGGTGCATTTTGTAAATGGGTGTTAGCCTTTGGGATATGTTTGTAGTGCTTACCCCTAAAGAACTGAATAAATATGTTTACCTAGTTTAAAGAAAATGGATGTGTCATTTCCCTTTTATTTAATTTTGACATGAATGAAGATTATATGATTTTCACATGTATCATTGGACATAACAATTGCTTAAGTATTACATGTTCCATACCGTTTAATACACTATCAAGATTGTTTTGTAAAATATTGCATTACCTTTTAACTACTGAATCATAGGTCATGTCTGCTAGTTTGATGTTCTGGTCCCTCTTGTCTGTTAGTTTAATGCACTGTTTGATAGACATCATGTTAGCAGCTCAGGTGTCAATAATGGTGTCATGCTAATGATCTAATTGCTTCTTTTTTATGTCTTGTGCAGTGGACAATACTAAAAAGTCTGATCCCAAGGCTCAGGCCTTGAAGACAGCCAAGGCTGTGAAATCAGGAGGCCAAGTGTTTAAGAAGAAAGCTAAAAAGATCCGGACCTCAGTCACATTTCACCGGCCAAGGACATTGAAGAAAGAAAGGAACCCCAAGTATCCCAGAATTAGTGCTCCACCAAGAAACAAATTGGATCATTATCAGATTCTCAAGTTTCCTCTAACTACTGAGTCTGCAATGAAGAAGATTGAGGATAACAACACCTTGGTTTTTATTGTTGACCTTCGTGCTGATAAAAAGAAGATTAAAGATGCTGTCAAGAAAATGTATGACATTCAGGCCAAGAAAGTGAATACTTTGATCAGGTAAGAGACATAGCAATATATTAAGTTTTGCTACATTTAAATTTTAATTATTGAATCCAACCTAATGTAGAGCTAAGTTGCTTTGCTTATGAGTTGTGTTGTGCTTAGTGGTCACTATTTATTTGGATCTTTAGAAGTAGATTCACAATAATGATATAGAGATCAATTAATTAAAACTAGGTGAAGAAGTTATGAAGTTATGTTTTATATTAGCTTTTGAATTTTGGAGTTCTTAAGTATATGGTGATTTCATAGAATATAACATCGAGCAGTATTATTATGTTTGATTCTTTTACTAACCAACTTATTTCCTTTTTGGCAGGCCGGATGGAACAAAGAAAGCCTATGTTCGGTTGACTCCAGATTATGATGCCTTGGATGTAGCCAACAAAATTGGTATCATCTAAGTTGTACTGCTTGATTTGAGCAACTAGGATAGTTGTTATACATTACCCTGTAAGGGCTCCTTTGTTATCCTTATGTATTAACTATTGTGCATTTGATTTTTATGAAATTAATTTTATACTAGAAATAATCTGTGACTGATTGCCCATTTGCTTTATTAGTACCTTTTTAGTTTTCAACCTATATATTGCACCAGAAAAACAAAGTTGCACTGAATTGTTCACAGTTCCTTTAAGGTCAAAGTCGGTGGATTTAATAATCTGATAGCTAATGAACTCATTTACTGTGTTGAGTTGTTCACATATTGTAGAATCTGCCTTTGGTGCTCAAACGATATGCATATTTTAGATCTGCTGCCATTAGTTCAAACTCATTTTATTGGATAAATGAATTTAGTTTTTTTGCCTATCAATTCAATTTTACTGTTTCATTGAGTAATGGGGGAATGTGTATGTGCAAGGGGTTTTCATGGGTCTAATGGTCTGGATTGTGTCAGGCTTTGCTGTAACCGAATGAAGCCATGAAATCATTCTGCAAAGTGTTGGCAATTCCCGATTGGGTTATACTAGGTTCATGTATTCCTAGAGCTGTCAATGAGGGCCAAAGCCCATGAGACAGCCCACCCAACCATATATGCTACCCCATCTTTGAACCTTCTGTAATCAATGTTGGGATCTTGTCATGGTGTTGGAGATAGCTTGCTAAATAAGAAAGGAAAACAAGTCACTACTGTTAGTATTATTTAAAAAACAACCAGACATAGTCATGTGTCTACCTGGAATGAAATTTTGGTAGGGACTGTTACATGTCTGGGACATAATACAGAGAGAGTGTGTCTGATGATTATGGGTTTCCCATGTTGTCTGATAACATCTCTTGAAAAGGTGTTCATCGTTGCCCTATAATATCCTTTGTTATTATTTGAGCTACATCTGAATTCCACATCACAATGACTGAATATAAGAGAGACACCTTTCCATATAACAAATCATGACTGAATATCTTTTTTCAGTTTTTCTTATAATTATTTTTTTGAAAAACCAGACATAGTCAGGTCCCTACGTTGTTTGGAATTTTGGTAGGGACTGTTACATGTCTGGAACATAATACTCGAGAGTGAGTCTGATTAATATGGGTTTCCCATTTTGTCTGATAACATCTCTTGAAAAGGTGTCCATCGTTGCCCAATAATATCGTTTGTTATTATTTGAGCTACATCTGGACTCCACATCACAAATAAGAAAGGAAAACAAATAATGACTGAATACCTTTTTTTTGAAAAACCAGACATAGTCAGGTTCTACCTTGTTTGGAATTATGGTAGGGACCGTTACATGTCTGGGACATAATACTCAGAGAGCGAGTCTGATTAAAATGGGTTTCCCATTTTGTCTGATAACATCTCTTGAATAGGTGTCCATCGTTGCCCAATAATATCTTTTGTTATTATTTGAGCTACATCTGGACTCCACATCACAAAATAAATGCCCCTCCCTCAACCTTGTTCTTTTCAACCTTAGAAATTGCGAATGGAGAGGTATATTTTAGTTGTAAGTTGGAAACCATTTTGCACTAAATCTAATCATGCAGTTAGAATTTATCAGTGTATTGATATACGCTAACAATATATTATTTTTGCTGGTTCCTCTAATGGCAGTTGTGTTTGTTGTTCTACTTTTTTTTTTGGTAGTTAAACAATTAAGATTTTTTCTTTCATTTTTCCTGATGTATTCATTGGTGCTATAATTTGTCTGTATAGTTGAACTTGTTCTGATACATCAATGTATATGTTCCTATACTGCTCGACTATGTAAATCCAAATTCTGAGGACTCTTGTTTCTTTAAAAAATATTGTTTGTCATGCAACATAGGATATTTTTATAATATGTTGAATTGCCATGATATAGCAGCTACAGAGCCCTTATAATTTTAAGCCTATCTAGTAAAAATTTACTTTTAACAGAACACTGGCCTGTTCCAGATAATTTTGATTTTTATCTTCAGGTGATGGCGGGATGCCATGTAACATTCACCAAACCAAGTTTGTTGTTTTGGTGCTATTTAGAGGTTTGCAGGGGACCACCAGCATTTGGTGGTCAATTAATGAGTTTACAACAACCCATAATTAGTTGGAGAATCATTTTTCTTAATGTCTTACTCAGGCATAGTCAGATATCTAATGTGATTGTTATGGCAGACTTAGTGCAAGACTGTGATGGAACATTAGGTTGGCTTTTCAGCTCATCATGGTCCATTATACACAGCATGAGATTGTTTCTGGTTGAGTAGAAGATGTTATTAAGTTTTCAACCTGTGATGCATGGAAATAGTATATCATTATTTCATGGTATTTTCTCTTCTTAGTGGTGCTTTGAACTCTTTCTGTAACGAGCTTCACAAAAAAGGACCAAATGGTTCACTTGAATTTTATAAAGAGAACATGAAAAATATTATTCCTCTAATACTTGAATATGTACTTTGCTGTCTATTGCTGCGTTTCAGTATGATTACATCATAATCATGTTGAATTGGAGACTCCGTGATTTCAGAGCTTATAGTGTGTAAAGAGAAATATTAGTAATTGAACTAAGGGAAAAAAATGTTTGTCAGATATAATTGTCTTTTTAAATGAAATAACGTCGTTTTAATATATAATTGGTAATTTTTTACGTTCTTTCCTCTATTATCTTATGTTTTATTTAAAATTATATCCTTTAGAAAGAAAAATATTTTTTCCTTAACCAAATATATACAACATGAAGCAGATATTGACGAGAAAAACACTTCATGTACTTTACTATCGAAAGCATCCTCAGCTTTGCAGAAGTTAATGTTTTAAAACGTTTTCTTGATTTTTCTTATTTATATATTATAAGAAATTAAAACTTATAGAATTGTCATTATCTTATTTAAATTAAACGAATTAAAAATATTATAAAATAATATTTGAAAAGTTGATATCAGGTTCGAATATCTAATTATGTTTGAAGAAAGATAAAAAAAATTAATTTAAATTTTTTTCCTTTATTGATAGTTTTAAAGATACAATTGAATTGATAAAAATTTAATGTTAGCTTATGAGAACCAATGTTTTTAGTTTTTACGTATTTCTTAATACAATAAAATTTTTAAAGTCATAATACTTAATGGAGATTAATTTTCATTTAAAAACATTTATTTTGGGTTTCATTTGAATTATTTTGAAAAAAAAATCTTGGATCATTAAGATGTTGCACAAATCAAAGAACTAGACAATAGATGTACCAAAACAAAATGAACTAGACAATAAATTAAATTATCAACGATAGAAACTTTTTTTTTATATATATATTTTTGTTATTTATTCATTTATTTATTATTATAATTATTTTTTATTTTTGTTTACTTGCTATACCTAATCTATTTGTAATATTTTTAGTTTTTATCATTTTAAAGAGGAAAGAAATCTTTACCACAAAAAAGAGAGGAAATAAATCACAGTATTTTTATTTGGAAGAAGAAGCATTGCCAACTTAAATCCAAAAAAGACTTGGCAGCCCAAACCCACAAGACATATTTAACTTTAAAAATGAAAGAAACAGCTTGCCTGAGGAATGAGGATAAACAATTGGGGGGAACGAAAGTTATAATGAAACAAGAGACTAATTAATTAAACTTTGGACCTTAAGGCTCAAAAAATGAACATTCTCTCTTACGATGAGTTTATTTTCTCTACTAATGAAAATAATAATAATAATAATAATAATAATGAATGATGTTATCATCAAACATTGAAAATCTTGAAGGATTCTATCACTGTCTGCAGTCTGTCTTTCATCTTCCCCCACCTTCTCTCATTTGCTCCTGTCGTTAACGTGTAAAATCTTCCTGCAATTCCCACAGAATATTTTTATTTTATTTTTATTTTTTAAGAATCTCATTTGTTGTATATTTATACTTCTAAAAAATCAAAATGTTTTGCTTTTCTATAACTGAGAAATAAAACAAAAATTCATTTTTTTTTCCGGTACAACAACAAAAAATCATTTTAAATTGGATACAATGTTACACACATTTTACTTTTAAAGATTTCTTCAAAAACACGTTACTATCTTTATTTAAGTTTTAATTCAGTTTTTAAATTATAAAAAACATTCAAAAGGAAGGATCGAACTATACCATTGCCAATGGAGACTGTGGTGAGAGCATGACGAGTATAGTTTGGAGCCTTAGCAATGAACTCAAATCGATAATATGCTTTTCCATCAATATCTTCCTGAGCAATTACACACACACAGCAAGCTATGGTCAGTGTTTTTGCAGTTATAATGTTATATTATATACGTGATAAGATATTCTACCTATCTTTATTTTTTTATGCCTGTCTTACCTAGATCAGAATCTAATTAACTTTTATTATTTCTTTCTCATACTGAGATTCTGTTCCAATGAAATTGGAAATGAATAGGTAAAGTAGGAATAAATCTTTGGTACTACTGCTGTACCTAGATTCAGTTCATCTCATCAATGAGAACATTACACATCAGAGGAGAGAAAAAAAAATTGACAGAAAAAAAAAAGAATTTTAACTGATATGTAATATTTTCATTGGTGGGATGCACTGAATCTTTGGTACAGCAATAGTACCAAAGATTTATTCATAAAGTAGACATAAAAAAAGTAAGCATGATATTCTATCCCATTATATACATATATATACTCATTTATAAGAACCAGTGATCACAAACATTGGATATGGAGGTACTTGATACAAGTGGCACACCACACTATGTGATACAAAATGTCATTCTATATTTGCATACAAGAAACGTTAATAATCACAATGCATACATTCATCAACATCATTAGGTACCCTAACCTTCAGAAAATGAAACAGCGAAACTAAATTCAAGAGAATTTCAATATTTCCTATTCGACAACAGTAACTAAATGAACAATTAACAAAATTCAAATAGTTGTTAATGATATGTTAACCAGATATTGACTTACTACTCTTTTTGGTTAAATATCTTCACCTGAAATTCCTAATTCGTAATTCTCCCTCTGGAGTCTGGAAGATCAAATGACAAAGAATATGATGACAACTAAACTTTGCTCTTGCCAAAACACCCTCAAGGAAGTTAAAAAGAATTCTGTGTTCTTTTATCCTAAAGAGAAAAAAATAAATATCCTTCTTTGTAACCATATTTCCTACTATTATTTAATCTTCTTTTTTCACTTTATTTGTTGGCAATAAATTCTGTATGAATTTGACAAACCATTAAAACTGGTATTCATCTAAATTGCTGATGTTTTGTGAGGGAAGTTGCCAGCAATCCCAGTAACATGGGTTTTTAAGCTATAATAGTTGTTTGAATACATGAAAGATTCCTTTTTCTCTGAGTGCATTGTAAGATTGCACAGTGGTCTAGCATTAGTATGATTCCCAATTCAAAACTACATTTACTATGAGAAGGCAAATTCCCTTTAGCAAAGTCGTGCAAATTGAACACTAACATGATAACATTGAGATTGTTTAAATATTAACATTATCATAATGTCTCATCTTTCTAGGACATAGCTATCAGTGAATTTGAGTAACCGTGGAAGTCATCTTACACAGACTGTTCTGTTTCCACAAGAAAGAGAAAGCAGTATAGAGGGAAGAATAAACGACATCATAACTTTCAACTGTGGTAAAGGAACAATAATATTTAATCCTTCAAGTAACTATATCTTGAGAAAAGCTTGAAGTTCAAAATGAGATGAGACTAGTAGAATAGAATTGTACAGGTATTAAATACATAATATATGGTTGCTGAACAAATATCGAAATATTAAATGTGCATATAATCTAATTAACAAAAACAATAATGAATACAACTAGGAGAAGAGATGTAGGATATCAAACCTCTTTTGCCTCAATTATCTTTGTTTTCTGGGTTGGAGAGGCCAAAACCTTTTCTATTAGAGTTTCCCCAACCTGCAAGCAAATTAAGATGAAAAATAACAACTCTTATCTTCCTTAAAAACAATGCAATCAAATTGATATAAACCAACCTGTTCAGCGGACCCAAATTCTCTAATATCCTGTTTACTAGTTGGGATCAGATTTACGCTGACACTTTCCAGTGGTTCAATGACATCCTTGAACACCTTATCTTGACCTTCAATCACTACTTCCTGTCAACTCCATAGAAGAAGACAAAGAAACTAACCTTAACTTCCATTTTAGATATAAAAGGTCATACTGGAGCAGACGGTATATAACAATGCTTACCTGCCACCCGAAAGGGTAGAGAAATGAATACCCATCTTTCTTGTCCAAAACTGACAAAAATCCTTTCTTATTTTCTGCAGCAACTGAGCCATATCAAGGGTATATCCTCAGGATGTCAGGCATCATTATTTAGGAAAGTCAACATGTCCGAAAAAACAGCATTTGTTCCTTCCTGATCACGCGCACAATTAAGTAATACATGGAAAACTTAACTGCTTAAAATGCAATCTTACAAGAGTAGGAGTGTTGGTTGATCAGAAAAACTAATGGGGCAGTAGCTCCGATCGCAATCAATTGGCGCCTTCCTGGTCTATCTGCCAAAGTATTACAAAGGATTAAAAACAAAAATGGATATAGCCCCAGTTAATGATAGCAACTCAATGTCAGACAATTCTATAATGAAGTTGTTTACAACAGGTATAGGGATTGATACTCAAAACTGTTCAGATTTCACCATGAATATCACGTAATTCATAGTATTTGTGCTACACATGATGCCCTAACCAAATTGTTGCTCAGCATTCTCGTTCCTAAACATTCTTTGCTAATATTGTTTCTTCTAAAATACAAACAAGGTTAATAGCCTAAAAGATTCACATGAGGTCTGCATGACAATTTGTGAGGGTGAATGTTTGATTTAGACAACAAGATGTACATTGCACAATGCATCTTCATCAGAAGCTAAATTCTCCTACATTGATGACCATAGATACAGGCAAGTTCAATGAGCTCTTGGCAGAAACTTATCTTTTGGAAACTGAAGAATCAAAGAGCAGCAAGGTAGTGCCAAAAGCACCAAATAAATAAATTACTTGTACAGTTCTACCCACAACACATGCAAAGTTATACATATAACTTCTTATAAGATAATGATAGCTGTGAATTCAAGCACAAGAGACCAAAAAATAAAATAAAATAAAAATCACAAACCTTGAGAAAGCAACCCAGTTGAAGAAGCTGAAGGTTCTTGGGCAGCTTTGATAATGAACGAAAAGCCTTCTTTTCTAGATGAACGAAAAGTACCATGCTTCTGTAACAATGACACGTATTTCAGAAACAGAGAAAAATGAATCAAATTACCAAATTAAAGCATAAGAGAGTACCTGGGGAAAAGAGTTGTGAAAGAGGGTTTGGTGGAGTGTAGGAGCATTCTGCAGGGACGCCATTGTTGCAAGGAAAATGAAACAAGTTTCTGAGTCAGTTGTTGTCTATGTCTTCTTTCTTCTATTCCTTTCTATGTGGTGGAGGACACTCTCTTATGACTTGGACTTATCCTTTATGCTTAATAATACTATGTAACATTTTGTTATCTAAAAAAAAATAGTATAGGGATATATTTTTCTTATGTTGTAGGAAAAGAATTACCTCATGTTGTAGAAATAAAAGTATAAGTGGGACTCACATGTAAGAGGAGAGAGAAAAAAAAAGTGGTGGGACCCAAACCCTTTTTGTGTGTGTAGGAGAGATGTTTATCTCATGTAAAAATGAGATAAACATAACTCATAAGAATTTGGCCTTTACTTACCATTTTTCTTTGTGATATATTGTTTTGCTTCCCCTAGTTGATCTCTTTTCTTTTCTTGTTGACATCAAAAAAGAAGATGACGAAGAAGAAAATATTCATGTTAAAAAACAAATTAACATACTCAAATCATCAAATTTATTTTACTTCTCATTTAATGATATTAACTATCATGTGTACACAACAAAGATGAACAACTATGATATTATAAATTAAGTGTATCTAGGGTCCGTTTAGATGGACTTTTTTTTCTCCAGAAGTTGCTTTTTTTGTTGAAAAAAAGCACTTTTCATTTTTAGTTTGTTTGGATGTCTGCTTTTAAAAAAAGTAGAAGTCACAAAAAGGTCAAAAACCTACTTTTTTTTCTGAAGCTAAAAATTTTAACTTCTAAAAAAAGCAGAAGTCAAAAGTCAAATATTTTTTTCAAAATCTAAATATTTTTATAAAAATATAAATAGCTTTAACTTTTGTAAAAAAGACTTCTAAAATAAGGAAGAGATAAAAGTTACTTTTTTCAAAAGTGCAAACAAACGGGCTCGTAATCCTAATAGGGAAATGTTATATTTATTATATTTTTTTTCTTATGATCTCTTACTATTAAATTGTAATTGTTAATTTTTGTCAATCTAATGCTTATAATTTATTGAAAATTAATAATTAATTAATAAGTATGACATAATAAGTTATAACTGTTAGATTGATGAAAATCAATGATTAAAATTTGATAATAAAATGTAATAAAAAAAGATAATAAGCATAACCTCCTTTATACTAATAATTCATAAACTACTAATAAGTTGTAGCCTGATGATTGATGCACACCTCTAATGCGAAGTCTCTTTATTTTCTTTGTTAGTTAAGTTACAATGCTATCTTTTTTTGATCAATTTATTTCATGTTGCATGAAATAATAATAAGGATCCCATTACTTTGTTCATGCAACATGAGATAATTATTTATCATTCTTTTATAGTAAAATGATGTGGACTTTTCTCATGGCTTTATTTATGAATATAACAACGGAAAAATATGTATCATTTTAAAGATGTAAAATTATATTATTTTTAAATAAGAGAAAGAGATAAATCATAAAAAAAGTGGACAGAAATAAATAAATATGTGTGTCTCACTTCTTTATGACAGTAAAATAACACACATTATGACATTTAAAAAGATAAACACTTCTTGACAATTGTCAACTGACCCGGTTTATGTTTTTTTTTTTTAATGTCCTTTGTAGTTTAAATATAACTACACCAGCAGTCGCATTCAGTACTGGGAAGAAAATAAAAATACCTGTTCAATTCAAATGTTCGTCGTTTGTAAGAAAATTATAAAAAAAGAAGAAGTAATTGGACGAGAAAAAACGTTAGAACAAATTGACCCTTGACCCTTGACTGTTAATTGCAATGATTAGTTAAATTTTAAATGTAAATTAATTGCAATGATTTTATTTTGTTCACACCGTAAGTTGGATCCCCTATTTTTCAATTTTATTTTACCTAAATTCTAATAAGGGTAGCTACCTTACTAAAAAAATATTACGAAAAGGGGAATGAGGTGGTAAAAATAAGTGATAGAAATAGGAAAAAATTAATATTATTTTAAAAGATATAAAATTATGTTATTTTAAATGAAAAAAAAAGGGACAAAAAAAGAATAAAAATATGACTCTCGTCTCTTTGTAAGAGTGAAATGACATAAATTATATCATTTTAAAAGATAAATATTTTTCTCGAAATAATATGAATAACCATAGAAGTTTTGGTCTGTTGAAACTTTAAATAGGCTATCCCCCGGCTTTTTTACCCTTATAACCCTTTATTATTAATTAATTACCGATTTGACCTTGATTATAAACTATTTCAAAAATTTAACCCCCTCAAAAAACATAACACCAATCTGCCCCTGTTTGACCGTTGACCACCAAGCCTACCCGGGTACACCCCTCTGTACCCGGGTATTTTTTGAAAATTTTTGTCTACCCGGGTAGGGAGGCGTGTACCCGGGTATTGTTCTTCGCACCTGAGAAATTGCTTGAATTATTTACCCGGGTAGAGAGGGGTGTACCCGGGTAAATCTTCAACCACTCGGTATGATTACTCTTTGGATCTCCCATGCACTCTTCTTCTCCAAGCTTTGAATATGGAGGCACCGACTATCACGTGCTCTGCCTCTGCAACTTTTTTGGGTCTGTAAAGCACACAAATATTTTTCAATGATTATTTCAGAAAGAGAATTCTCAGTTAACAGTATAAATCCACAACCACAAACCTTGTCCCATGCATGTCTTCCCTGAACGTGATAATTCGTCATTTACCAGTAAAATGAAAAGCTGCATGCTCACACTAAATTTTTGTACCATGAACCCTGTCTTTATTTTCTTTCCGTCTCACTCTCCCCAATAGACCCGGTACCACATTTATATATAGGAGCGCGATTTTGACGTACATAAAAGTAGACCCCATCATAATCGATACGAACAGGGACCGCTTTGATGAGCAGTAAAGTGTTGATGTATGGAAATTCCAAATCCATTCTCAAAGTTAAAAGCTCTTCAAATTGGTTAGGCATGCTTAACTTGATAATACTGATCTATCTCATTAGCTGTAAAAAAGAGAGAAAAAATACCAAATGGGTGGTCGAAGATTTACCCGGGTACACCCCTCTCTACCCGGGTAAATAATTCAAGCAATTTTTCAGGTACGAAGAACAATACCCGGGTACACGCCTCCCTACCCGGGTAGACAAAAATTTTCAAAAAATACCCGGGTACAGAGGGGTGTACCCGGGTAGGCTTGGTGGTCAACGGTCAAACAGGGGCAGATTGGTGTTATGTTTTTTGAGGGAGTTAAATTTTTGAAATAATTTATAATCAAGGTCAAGTCGGTAATTAATTAATAATAAAGGGTTATAAGGGTCAAAAAGCCGCTATCCCCCACTTAAAGATAGCGCCTTTACCTTATTAGTGGTACTCTTGATTGGTCTAACTCCCCCCCTTTTTTTTTATATATTTTGTTTTGGGTACAAGTCTAACCCTATCTTTCACTTGGTCAAGTTTGGTTGACAGGGCCCAATACACTTCCATAAAAGCAAATGATAAAGAGGGTTGATATATTCTAGCTTTTGGCAATTAAGAAATGTAACTTGAAACCACAAAAAGTAGAGTAAAAAGATTGAGTGACGGGGGAGGTATCAATAACTTAATTTAATTGCACTGAATATTCAATGTATGTGCTATTCAATACGTGGATAAAAAAAATATAATATTATTTGGTCAGTTATTATTTAATTTTTTTAGATAATATGATATTTTTTGTCCGAATAGCAGATGCACCGAATTTTCAGTATATGAAAATTTATTCCCATATAAATTAGCCTCCCATTTTCTAAAAAATTATGAGATGAAAATGTAATGGCCTTTGAGAGTGCTTGATCTATAAATAAGCCTAGTAATAAAAAAAAGGAAAGAGGGCCTTTGAGCACCATCAAGCACAAACCAGAGACACAATTGAGCACTCTAGCACTTAGGCCATTTGCACAAGTTATCTATGTTTATTCTCCTCCTCCTTGTTTTTAGCCCAAGTAGTTTATTCATAGTAGTCCTTTCTTAATTCTCAAATTGTAATCCATCATTGTAATTCACCTCACTAGAAAAACCAAGAACTTTCACCCACAAATAAATTAATAATATCAACATTAACAATACATTTAACCTAAATCAATTAGAATCGTAATTGTTAAACCCAAATAAATAATAATACAAATAAAAAATAAGATAAAATAAAATAAACGAAAAATAAAAGAGATTTGTTAATCAATAATTTTTTTGGCCGTTCAATAATTTTTTACATTAATCAAATTTCTTAATTTTTTTCAATAGAAATAATCAAGTCCTTTCTCCGTTTTGTTACCCAATCACTAATAAAAATTAATAAAATGATTAATGATTTACATATGTGACATAAAATATATTGAATAAAAATATCTTGATGAACGTTAATCAATCAAATATTATATTTAAATACTTCATTTTATATTTGATCTATTTATATTGAGAGATTTAGATTGTGTTGATTAAGATGACCAACTTGCTTTAAATAAAGGGAATTACTTATCTCACGTAGCATGAGAGAAATTCTCTCATGTCAAGAGACAAATAAAACGAGTCGCACCAATTTAAAAAAAATAAAAAATAGAAACACATCTTTTAGAGTGAAAATAACGTAAGAGATCAATCTCATGCAACATAAAAATATAATTTTCCTTAAATAAAAGGTCAATCGTAACAGAAGAATTAAAAGTACAATTAAGTCTTCTTTAATGAGTCAAAATAACATTCATTAATTTATCTAATGAATTATTCAAACTTTTAAGTATTTAGGAAGTTCATTTATTACAAAAATAAAATCTGAGAAAAAAAAATCATTTTCCTTATAACAAAGCGTTGAAACTCGAAACTAGTTTTGGCAATAACAGCGCACACTCACTGTAATCCCTGTTCTTTAAAAAGCATAAAGCCAAAAACAACTTAATTAATTTAATTACTAAATAATATTATATTAAATATTAATAAAATAAAAAACACCATACAGCGTATCAACGCCGGCGTTTGACCGTTAAACCTAACCACAAAAAACCCAAACAAGAGAGAGAGAGAGAGAAAGAGAGAGAGAGAGAGGGTTCAAAAATTTCGCGTGCTGCTACGGGTGACAATATCATTTCTCTTCTCCGTACAACTTTTCCGACCTGAGAAGGCTGATAAAGAGACGGCGACGGCGGTGCCGGCAAAGGCCAGGACGACGTCGTTCGCCGGAAGAGAAAAAGAAAAAAACGACAATTATGAAATAACTCTTTTAAGGCTTTTCAGTTTGTGTTGTGGATCTGTTGATTCGAGAATTTTCATTCGGAGAGGGTTTTCGTTTCGGAGAGAGAGAAGAGATGATGATATCAAGGGGATTGTTCGGGTGGTCACCACCTCACGTACAACCGCTCACGCCGGTGTCGGAGGTATCGGAGCCTCCGGAATCGCCGTCTCCGTACATGGACCCCGGCGCCGAGACCTCCGCTTCACAGCAGGTTGAGGTCGAGGAGGAGATGGAGGAACCGGAGGAGATCGAGCCGCCGCCAGCCGCTGTTCCTTTCTCAGGGCTCTTCGCATGCGCAGACAGTTTCGATTGGTTCCTCATGGCCGTCGGTTCCATCGCTGCCGCGGCTCACGGCACGGCGCTCGTCGTTTACTTGCACTACTTCGCGAAGATTATCCATGTGTTGCGGATGGATCCTCAGCATAGCACGTCGCAGGAACAGTTTCACAGGTTCACCGAGGTTAGATTGTGATTTCTATGCACAAAACCCTAGTTTTTGCTTTTGATTGTGTTTTCTTTGTGTTTGGCGCAGACAATGTTTTTCCTTTGAGATGTAATTGAATCTTGAATTGGAAATTTATTAATAGAAATCATGGACAGGCTTTATTGTTAGTAGAATGGGTTGAGATGATGATGTATGTAAGCATAGCATGTAGGTTTTCATTTCTGAGAGTTTTATTTTGGCTTTCTTGGCCAGCGGGTAATTGAGGAAGTTATACTTAGGGTTTAAGCTATTTATATCAAAATGTGTATTTTACTTTGTTGTCTTCTAGGCAACATGTAATGTTTTATTAGTTTTTTAAACTGGTCCAACACGTGGGGAACTTTTGTGCGGAGAAGATTTTTCTAGTCAGATTCTCTAAATCTTTGATTCTGGTTCTCGGCATAATTGATTGGAAAATCATGAGTTCAAGAAAATTGTTTGTTTCTGCCGATTTTGTCGTGGCCTTGGGTGCATTTAAAAACTGATCATTTTTGCTGGCTACTTTCATAATTGCACCTCTTGCATTGAATTGGCACAATGTAGGCGATTGCGCAATTAATATTTCGTGGAACTTCTAACCTTGTCTATAAGGGTTAGTCATAAATAATTTCATTACTTATGTAATCAGTAGTTTGTTAGGTTGTCAATAGCGGCCCGTAGCGCCGCTAAACCGCTACCGTAGCGGGTAGCGGCGGTCGGCCGCTACAAACTGCGACGCTACGCGACATTGGCCGTAGCGGAAGGTAGCGGCGTAGCGTAGCAGCAATACATCTACCCGCTACCCCGCTACACCACTCCCATGTTGGAATTTGATGGAGAATCCGGAGATGATGATGATTTTCTTTATTAGTTCACTTCTTGTACTTGACTATTTGACAATTTTATTGTTCAGTTGTGTTTAATTTTGGATCCTTCCTTTATGTTCATTGTATTTAACATTGATTGTGGAATTATGTGTTTGATTTTGTGTGACTTCTTATGTTTGAGCATTAATACTAAAAGCGGTATTGCCTCGTTTCTTGACCGGTAGTATAATATATGTGGAATTAATACTTCACCGTAGCGGTAATACCGCTACCCGCTACACCGCTATACCATTTTCGGGGTCGGCAGCTAACTGCTATTGACAACTATGTTTCAACTCGATGAGTTGATGCAGGAGTTGGTTGAGTCATGGAGCTACTATTTGAAGAGTCTCTTACCTCTGATTTGGAAGTGGGCTCTTCTATATAGTATATATTGCATTCTTAAACTATTTACTTGGAGTACATTGCAACTTTCTGGCTTCATAAACATACAAGAATGCATAGTTATCAAATGTGGGTAGCGGCCGATCCCTGAAAACCCTATGACATACAGAGAGAGAGAGAGAGTCGAGAGATACAAATTAAAAATAGGGGTTAAAAGTCCATTTAACCCTTTTAATATGATTGTTGGGACATCAGATCGATGGCAGAAATGGAATTTTTGAACCCCTTCCTTGTAGTGGTGCAATTGCAACACCATTGGTAGCAATTTGGCCGCAATAGTGGCCACTACAGCCGCTACCTTGAACTGTATCATGGCATAGCCAATACCTTCTACAGTGGCGCTATAGCGTGCAATTGTGGCACAGTTAATAGCCATGCAAGGATGACAAAAGGGTTAGGATTTAATGAGTTAGGGTTTTCTAGGTTGTATCGAAGATTAGAAGAATATTGAAGTTTCATTGGGGTTATATGAAAGAAAGTGCAATTTTCAGGCAATAGAAAGGGATATTATGGTGAGTTTCTTGGCTGTTTGGTTGCTGTGAACAGTATCTGCGGGAAGAAGGCTTTGTGTTTGGTATGTGTCTTCTGAGGAACCTAAGCATCACATTCACATCTAGGTTTTAATTGCAATATGCTGCCATAATTCATTGCCATATTGTCATTGGATCTGTTGGCCTTCAGACAATATTATGATTATGGGAGGTAGTAGTTATTGGGTGTGCTATATGCCACTGATTACATTTACCAGATTATTGTGGGTAACTAGCTTTAAAAGCCTAATTTGTATTAACTGTTATCTGGGATTCTTGGGTAGAAACTAGAAAGTTTGTCAATATGCTGCCATAATTCTTTGCCATATTGTCATTGGATCTGTTGGCCTTCAGACAATATTATGATTATGGGAGGTAGTAGTTATTGGGTGTGCTATATGCCACTGATTACATTTACCAGATTATCGTGGGTAACTAGCTTTAAAAGCCTAATTTGTATTAACTGTTATCTGGGATTCTTGGGTAGATACTAGAAAGTTTGTCAACCTTTGAAATGCATTCTGTTTGTGTTTGGCCTTTGAGTTTCTGTAGGAGAGTGGAGAGGTAATAGAAAGCTTTGTAGGCCTTTTCTGTGTATTTTTTTTGGTTTATCTATTATTTGAGGTTCCTTTGTGATATAAGAGCATAAAATGCTGGGATTCAGGGGAACACTCTTTTCCTCTTTATCTATGAATATTCTGAGGTTTTACTCCATTTTCTACTATTGTCATAATTCCTCTTAATTCTTTCATAATTTTGTCAATTTTATTCTTTGTTGATTTACTTTTTATATTTTTTATTATTATTTCAAATTTTGAAAAGAGGAAATTTCAGAGGTGAAATTATCTTCAGTTTTCTGCAAGGCTTCAATTTGTGAACCAGTGGACTTACGCTTCTCTTTGTTCTTCTGCAGCTTGCTTTAACCATTGTTTATATTGCTGGAGGAGTTTTTGCTGCTGGTTGGATTGGTAAAGCTTAATGTTTATCAAAATTAATAATGGGAAATGTGTTTTATTAGATTTTGCAATTGAACCTCTTACAATTCTAATGCTTTTTATTTTTCTTCCCCGTTTAATAGAGGTTTCATGTTGGATTTTGACTGGAGAAAGGCAGACAGCTGTCATCAGGTCAAAATATGTTCAAGTATTACTAAATCAGGATATGAGTTTTTTTGATACTTATGGGAACAACGGAGACATTGTGAGTCAAGTTTTGAGTGATGTGCTGCTTATACAGTCTGCCCTTAGTGAAAAAGTATGTCTTCTTTTAATCATGTGTATAATTTCGTCCCTTCGAAACTTTCAACTTCTTCGCAGATATATCTCCAGATATGTCTTGTGTAATATGTTTATTTGCTTTTGATGATACAGGTTGGAAATTATATTCATAACATGGCTACATTCTTCAGTGGTCTTGTCATTGGATTTTTCAATTGTTGGCAGATTGCTTTGATAACATTAGCCACAGGTCCATTTATTGTGGCTGCTGGAGGAATATCAAATATATTCCTCCATCGGCTTGCAGAGAATATTCAAGATGCATATGCTGAAGCAGCTGGCATTGCTGAACAGGTTGTTTATCGTTTGAATTCCAATTATGTTTTACATTTAACCAAGTACTTTTCTCCTTTCTTTTATTGTGTTTATGTATGAGACATTTAGATGAATTTAAGATGCCATGTTAGTACTCTTCTGCATTGAATTTCACATGAGACCATCTTATCTATTTAAAATAACACTGGTTCTTTATAATTGATGAATTTCAACGCTGACATGTGGAATGGTTCAACCTTAATTATGTTTTTTCAATTCTTTAGATGGTGTTGTGGATTTGTTTGTTTCTTTGGGTGCTTTCTATGTCTATTTGATCTTGGGTCTTAATTTTGGGTGCTAAAATTGGACTTTTCATTTTGGGTCTTCAACTCTGAAGTTAGCTTGGTAGTTGGGAGGAAATGAATATGATTTCCCTGATTGCTCTGTTGTATTTAGTAAGATCAGAAATGCTTCAGAATATGATTTTCAGTGTGGATAATTTCTTGTGATGCAGGCAGTTTCCTATGTCAGGACATTGTATGCTTTTACAAATGAAACATTGGCCAAGTATTCATATGCAACATCACTGCAAGCTACTCTTAGATATGGTATATTAATAAGTCTCGTTCAAGGGCTTGGTCTTGGATTTACGTATGGCCTTGCAATATGTTCTTGTGCATTACAACTCTGGGTTGGAAGATTCTTGGTCATTCACGGAAAAGCGCATGGTGGTCAAATTATAACAGCTCTGTTTGCTGTAATTCTTAGTGGCCTGTAAGCGTCATTCCCAACTTATATATTTTCATTTTATGTTCACCATTTTACTTATAATTTTTGTTACTTGAATTCAGGGGATTGAATCAAGCTGCAACAAATTTCTACTCATTTGATCAAGGGCGAATAGCTGCTTATAGACTATTTGAGATGATAAGCCGGTCATCCTCATCTGTTAATCATGAAGGCACTGCTCCTGATTCTGTGCAAGGAAATATAGAGTTTCGGAATGTTTATTTCAGCTATCTGTCTCGTCCTGAAATCCCTATCTTGAGTGGATTTTATCTCACTGTACCTGCCAAGAAAGCTGTGGCACTTGTTGGCAGAAATGGCTCTGGAAAAAGTAGTATTATTCCTCTCATGGAGCGTTTCTATGATCCTACTTTAGGTAATTATTTTCCCCTTGATACTGTGTTTTGCTATTGCAGTCAAAGTACCCTATTGGTCATTTGGAGATTTAAATTGATTTGCCAATATGTGATTCAGGAGAAGTTCTTTTAGATGGCGAAAACATCAAGAATTTGAAACTGGAATGGCTGAGGAGCCAAATAGGACTAGTCACCCAGGAGCCTGCTTTGCTCAGTTTGAGTATAAGAGACAACATTGCTTATGGGAGGGATGCCACCATGGATCAAATTGAAGAGGCTGCTAAAATAGCTCATGCACATACATTTATCAGCTCATTAGAGAAAGGTTATGACATGCAGGTGAAGCTTGGTTGACATGATCACATACCTATGGTTCTTTGTTAGGGGATTGTATTTTCAACTGTTTCCTTTTAATTGGTAGTCACATATTTATTTTCCTAACTACGGTTCCTGTCTTTCAGGTTGGCAGGGCTGGTCTAGCTTTGACCGAAGAGCAGAAAATAAAACTCTCTATTGCAAGAGCTGTGCTTCTAAATCCGTCAATTCTTCTGCTTGATGAGGTTACTGGTGGACTTGATTTCGAGGCTGAGAGGGCTGTTCAGGAGGCTCTGGATCTGCTTATGTTGGGACGCTCAACAATAATAATTGCTCGAAGGCTTAGTCTCATAAGGAATGCCGATTATATAGCAGTTATGGAGGAAGGTCAACTTGTTGAAATGGGTACTCATGATGAATTATTGACCCTGGATGGCTTATATGCAGAGCTTCTTAGATGCGAAGAGGCAGCAAAACTTCCCAAGAGGTCGAATATCGGAATCAAATCATGCTTCTTCCCCCTTTACCATGCATTATTGTTTGGTGTTTACCCAGAATATAACATGGCACTTTTCAAGAACAAATATTGGGATGGTGAAAGTGGCATGAGTCTGTTAAGAAAATTATTTTAGAATAATAAACTAATAATATTTACACTTTCTTTAGTTCATTTGGATACCCACTGAACAACATCATTTAATATTGTGTTTTAATAATGTGCAAGATTTTCTGATACCAGTTGATAGGATCTGGCAAAATATCAGAGTAAAACGCAACGAAACACCAACAAATGGCCCAGAGAACTGGATTTTCTTTGATATATCAGTAAGGGAAAGTACAAACTACGGAGACATTTCTTTGATATATCGAGAGGCTCTAGATTTCCCTTGTACGCAACTTTACCCTTGCATAATTGCAAAGAGGCTGTTTTCTGGATCTTATACTAAGTCTAACCTCCTAGAATATTCTAAAGTTAGTTATGCCACCTCATTGGTAAAGCATAATCCCCTACAATTCCCTTTACATATACTTTAGAATATTCTAGGAGGTTAGGCTTAGTATAAGATGGGGAGGGTGAAAGGTGTGAAGGCAGATTGGGAATTTGGACACACTTGGGATGGGAAACCAGATTGGGAGAGAAATCTGGAGCCTCTCGAATTGCTCCAGAAAATATTTTAGCTTTTCTTGTATTTTTCCTTTCTTCTTCCATTACTTCCGAATTGTCTCTGTAGTTTGTACTTTCCCGTACTGATATATCAAAGAAAATCCAGTTTTATGGGCCATTTGTTGGTGTTTCGTTGTGTTTTACTTTGATATTTTGCCTGATCCTATCAATTCCCAATCTGCCTTCACACCTTTCACCCTCCCCATCTTATACTAAGCCTAACCTCCTAGAATATTCCTGTAAAGAACCAATTTAACCCAAAAGCTTAAGCTGTTAGGTGAAGCTACATTAATGGTTTTATATATCTCAACACGCCCCCTCACACGAGAGCCCACTGGGCTTGAAGGGTGGACAATGCACAGGCCCACCTACCTGTGCGAACAAAGAAATTCCACTTGAAAGAAAGTGGGGGGCGGTGAGGTTCGAACCCGGTACACCGAGGCTCTGATACCATGTAAAGAACCAATTCAACCCAAAAGCTTAAGCTGTTAGGTGAAGCTACATTAATGGTTTTATATATCTCAACAATTCCAAAGTTAGTTATGCCACCTCATGGGTAGAGCATAATTCCCTACAATTCCCCTTACATATACAATTCCCCTTACATATACGTACGTATATATTCCTATTAGTCAACTTGTTGAAATGGGTACTCATGATGAATTATTGACCCTGGAAAGCTTATATGCAGAGCTTCTTAGATGCGAAGAGGCAGCAAAACTTCCCAAGAGGTCAAATATTGGAATCAAATCATGCTTCTTCCCCCTTTGCCATGCATTATTGTTTGGTGTTTACCCAGAATATAACATGGCGCTTTTCAAGAACAAATATTGTGATGGTGAAAGTGGCATGAGTCTGTTAAGAAAATTATTTTAGAATAATAAACTAATAATATTTACACTTTCTTTAGTTCATTTTGATACCCACTGAACAACATCATTTAATATTGTGTTTTAATAATGTGCAAGATTTCTCCACTGGTATGCTGATAGCTCACTTTTTTTTTAAAAAAGGATGCCTGTTCGGAACTACAAGGAGACTGCAGCATTCCAAATTGAGAAGGAATCCTCTGCAAGTCATAGCTTCAAAGAACCATCATCCCCTAAAATGATCAAGTCACCCTCTCTTCAAAGAGTTTCTAATGTATCCCGACCTCCTGATGGCATCTTTAACTTGCAAGAATCACCAAAAGTTCGGAGCCCACCACCTGAGAAGATGGTGGAAAATGGTCAGGATTTGGATGCAGCAGATAAGGAGCCATCAATAAGAAGGCAGGACAGTTTTGAAATGAGACTGCCGGAGCTACCCAAGATTGATGTTCAGTCTGTGCATCGACAAACATCAAATGATTCTGACCCAGAATCCCCTGTTTCACCACTTTTAACATCTGATCCTAAAAATGAACGCTCCCATTCACAGACTTTTAGTAGACCACATAGTCATTCTGATGATATTTCAGTTAAAATGAGAGAAACAAAGGATGCGCGGCATGGAAAACCACCATCACTTAAGAAGCTGGCTGAGCTTAGTAATGCTGAGTGGCTTTATGCTGTGTTAGGAAGCATAGGTGCTGCTATCTTTGGTTCTTTCAATCCCCTTCTTGCTTATGTTATTGGCCTTGTGGTGACAGCCTACTATAGAATAGATGATCATCATCACTTACATCGGGAGGTAGACAAGTGGTGCTTGATCATCGGCTGCATGGGTATTGTGACAGTTGTTGCCAACTTTTTGCAGCATTTCTACTTTGGTATTATGGGAGAGAAAATGACAGAAAGAGTTAGGAGAATGATGTTCTCAGGTACAAAACTCCTCCTTTTGCAGTATTTTCCGTTTAAATAATGTTTAGTTCTGAACATTACTTAATCTTTTGCTATAATATGGCAGCCATGCTACGCAATGAAGTGGGATGGTTTGATGATGAGGAAAACAGTGCTGACAATTTATCCATGCGATTGGCCAATGATGCTACTTTCGTACGTGCTGCTTTTAGCAACCGGCTTTCTATATTCATACAGGACAGTGCTGCAGTCATTGTTGGTCTTCTTGTTGGTGCTTTGCTTCACTGGCGCTTAGCACTTGTGGCTTTTGCAACCCTTCCAATTCTCTGTGTTTCTGCCATTGCCCAGGTTTGGACCTGCTCTTCTAGTTTTCCAAATATAACTTTTCCCTGATGGTTGTGTTGAGCTTTTATTTCTTTATGATGTCATGTCAATGCTGTTTATGGAAATTTATGCCTCTGGCAAAATCCAGTGGTTTTGAAATTTCATATTGTTTAGAAAATTTCAGATTCTGAATGAAACGTGAATTGTGGTTGCTAATCCAAAATTGTGTGATTTTCTTCCATTGATTCTTGTTGATGGTGTTTTATCTTCTTCTTCTTAATTCAGTTCATTCATTACAAAACAATTCAGATAGATAATATTCCAGTGACAAGTAGGTATGAATGTAAAATTGGTCTCCTTTACTGCAAGAATGCTGTGGGGGCATAACAAATACAAAACCCTAGAGATGTCTGGATATGTGTCAGACTTACCAATACTTAAAAGGGAAAGTGAAGAAACCCACGAAACAAAAGGAAAAGGGTAATTTTTATTCGAGTAATTTTTGGTTGAGATTCATTTCTCTCTCTCTCTCTCAAATCAAGGTTAATGAGACGTCCTGCATAAAAACTCAATGAGTATTCTGTTAAGATTATTTTAACAAATATTGATATTAAGATTGGTATGGCCTTGCAGTAACTGTAATATATATTGATGTTGCAGTTATCTTATTAATGATTTATAATAAGCTTAATTTGGCTGTGTCTATGGCTAATTTTATTCTTCATCAGATTTTTGTCCTTAGAAAGGAATTAGAAAAATAGCTCTGTTACATTTATTTTCTTTCAGCATCAATGTCAACATCATTGTATGCTAGTTCACTGTCAGTCTTTGCGAAAATCTTGTTTACCTCAATGAATGTTATTAAATTAATGGACCCGCCCTGGTTAAGTGAGATCCACGCCTCACAATGTAATTTTGTTTTCTTGATCTTGTAATTATATGAATGAATTGCTAAAGCTGGTTAGGAATAGTAGGAGAGTTTAGTTGAGTTTAATCTTTTGCATAAAATACATATTAAGTTCAGCTTGCTTGAATATTGCAGAAATTGTGGCTTGCTGGATTTTCAAGGGGCATACAGGAAATGCACAGAAAGGCGTCTTTGGTTCTTGAAGATGCAGTTAGAAACATTTACACTGTTGTTGCTTTTTGTGCTGGTAATAAGGTAATGGAGCTCTATAGGCTGCAGCTGAAGAAAATATTTAAGCAGAGCTTTCTTCATGGGATGGCAATTGGATTTGCATTTGGCTTTTCACAGTTTCTACTTTTTGCTTGCAATGCCCTTCTACTTTGGTACACTGCGGTATGTATAAGAAATGGTTACATGGATCCACCTACTGCACTCAAGGAGTACATGGTTTTCTCATTTGCAACATTTGCACTTGTGGAGCCCTTTGGGTTGGCTCCTTACATACTGAAACGACGAAAATCTCTCATATCAGTGTTTGAAATTATAGATCGTGTGCCTAAAATTGATCCTGATGATAGCTCGGCATTGAAGCCACCCAATGTATATGGAAGCATTGAGTTAAAAAATATTGATTTTTGTTACCCATCTCGTCCAGAAGTGTTGGTATTGAGCAATTTTAGTCTCAAAGTCAATGGGGGGCAAACCGTTGCTGTTGTGGGTGTTTCAGGGTCAGGGAAGAGCACTATAATATCTTTGATTGAGAGATTTTATGATCCAGTTGCTGGCCAAGTTTTACTGGATGGGAGGGATTTAAAGCTCTATAACTTGAGATGGTTGAGGAGCCACCTTGGTCTGGTTCAGCAGGAACCTATTATCTTCTCAACCACCATAAGGGAAAACATTATATATGCAAGGCATAATGCCAGTGAAGCTGAGATGAAAGAGGCTGCAAGAATAGCAAATGCTCATCATTTCATTAGCAGCTTGCCTCATGGTTATGACACTCATATTGGGATGAGAGGTGTTGACTTAACCCCCGGACAGAAACAGAGAATCGCAATTGCAAGGGTAGTGCTGAAAAATGCACCTATCTTATTGTTGGATGAGGCAAGTTCATCAATTGAATCTGAGTCAAGCCGAGTGGTGCAAGAGGCTTTAGACACGCTAATAATGGGAAACAAGACCACTATTTTAATAGCGCATAGGGCTGCAATGATGAGGCATGTGGACAATATTGTAGTGCTTAATGGAGGACGGATAGTGGAGGAAGGGACTCATGATTCGTTGGTGGCAAAGAATGGTCTGTATGTCCGATTAATGCAACCTCATTTTGGTAAGGCTTTGCGTCAGCATCGGCTTGTTTAGGATGGGAGTATGTGATGTGAGTAATCGCTCCTAATGTTGCTTCATGCGCACAGTTTCATTTTCTGCTTGAATTGAATTGCTGGTGGCTTCTGTTCCTGAAGGATTTTTCCAAGAATGTCTGGTGGAAGTTATGGGTAGCAATGGGAATGATGAAGCTTGGATTAGCAATCGGCATTGGTAGGCATAGGAAGAGAATACTGTAGGAAGATAGATGTGTAGAATTTAAATACAGGATTTTGGAGTTTGGTTGGTTTGTGGATTTGGGCTGGATTCTTTTGAGGCAAGCAGCTTAGACCGAGGGTGTTTTGTATCCGTGGTATTGATTTGTTTGCCAAGAGAGGGTGGAATCAACACTAATTCTGCTGATGTGACTCTTTTATTGGACTCCCTTTTCACTCTCCCTAACTCAAGCGTGGATAATGAACTTATTCATAACTGTAATTTTGTTCTTCAATTTGTGAAAATTTGAGAAAATTCAGATCGAAGAGTTGTAACCCCTGTATATATATAGTGGTAGTTTTGAAAGCATTCCTTTTGCTGCTTGAATCCCATGAGTGTTTTTCCCCCCAGATATAATGGATGCAAATTTTCAAGTGTATTTGCCAAGAATTTAACTACATTCTTATAATCTTCCAATCTTGTTTCAACCCCTTTTACATGTATACAGAATGAGAATGGACAAAGTTCAGTGCGCATCGTTGTCCCGTCTAGGCATAGGAGTTAATAGAGCCTTTAATTAATTCACACTATGTGAATAATGACTTAAGTTGGAAGCATGAGTTTCAGGGTACCATTATGTAGTTCTCAATGATCCTGAAAGTCTTTATACTCATGCATCTTGATAAAGTGGATAGACTTAATGGATGGGATACCGTCAGAGATTTTCTATTAGTATAAAAAAATGATCTCGTTCACTTGCAAATGTTTCTTTGTTTTTTACTTGATATATATTTCAAGTTTAATATTAGGAAAATTAGAACATGTATAGGCTCGCATTGTTCATAACATTTCAGAGGTCAAGGAGCTGATCCTGTACCCTTCTCCATCGCATTCCATTGGCTCCCACAATTAACGTGTAGCACCTTCCTGGGTGCAGGTTTTTAGCAGTCTTAGGTCCACCACATGATGTCATTATATAGAAGTAATATCAAATTCCATGTCTCTAATTACGATTTTCCTGATATTTCTCCACAATGTGTAATGCAGTTTCAAAATTTCACAAGATTGTGATTTTGCTTGCTCAACAAAAAGAAATAGACTAACATCTGCCCCAAAGAGCTGCTATAGATTACTCTATTAACTAATTGAATCCAGAAACATTTGTAGTCTTTACAACCATAATAGTCTATGCTATCATTCGCAGGCTTATAGCCTAAACATTTTATTAAAAAAATTAGTTACACACTTGGATTTCCAATTATATATATGTATTTTTTGGTGTGGACATAATTAGAGTGGATCCTCTTTCTAAGATTTTATATAATTTGGTTATGTGAAAATTTTGTGTTTAATTTACAAAGGGATCCAATTAAAACTTATAAAAGAGAAAGAAAGACATAAATTTTTTGCATATGATATGAAATTTTAACCTGAGTTGATCTATTCCCATTTGAATAATGAATTTTGAAATTTCAGAAAAAAATTGAAAGGAAATTAAATTGCATTTATTGAAATTTCCTTCATTTATAATTTCTTTTTCTTTGATAACTATCTATGAATGGGATTATCTCAAGATTCTCAAGTCTCAACCTACAATTCGGTTTTGATATTTGATATTTAATAATGTGATTAAATGGTGAGGTTACCAACAATACACTCTAATTTTTTTCAAACGGTATGGTTCTATTATCTTTATTTTTTTATGTATTTTTTTAAATATTTTTGTAACTGAATAAAATTGTAATAAATAATTTAAATTTAACTCATCAGAATAAAATTTACATAATAAATAAAATTGTACCATTAATAGCATACTAATTAATTAATAATTTTATCTCTTAAAATATAAATTCATTTTAAAAATAAAATAAAATAAGATTAGGCTAATTTACTTTATAAGGAAATAACTTTATCTCATATCACATACATTCATTTTTAAAATAAAAATAAAATAAAATGATCATTTACATTTAAAGAGATAATTTTGTGGGAAATCATTTTCTTATGTAATAGGAGATAGTTTTCTCATGTTGTGAGACATCGAAATTCGTGCTATCTTTTTAGTTTTTTCTTCTTTTTTAGTAAGTGGTGGGCCCCACCACTTATTGTGTCTATGACATGAGAGATGATATCTCATGTGACATGAGAAAAGAGAAGCCCTAATTTTATATATGTGATAGATTCAGTCTAAAAATAGAATAAAATGAGATTAGATAAATTTTTAAATTATATTAATTAATTTTCCCTAAGATAATGAACCCCAATTGTACCTTAAAAAGGACAAAACAATAATGAGTTGTTGTACCTTGGTACCGTACCCCAATAATAATACTTTTGATTATTTAAAAAATTAACTTAATAATCAGTTTAATTAATTAAAGAAATATTTACTGCTGATTAAATTTTTTACCAAAAATTATGCTCAATAGAATTTTAAATATAAAAATAAATAATTCAAACCGAGACTAAATCTTTTTTGAGTTGTTATTATAGTAAAGTTATTATATCTAATTTAGTTGAAATCGTGAATTCACTTTGAATTTCTTAGGGATCACAAATAGTCTTTTTATTTGCTAGGGACTAAAGTGGGTATCATAAAATTTGTCAAGGACAAAAAAAAGTATTTACTCTTACTTTAAATATTTCTTTTTTAATAACAAATTACAAAAATGTAGTTGTTTTAAAATTATTTATACAAGTATAGCACCCAAACACGCCCACATGGGCGTGAGCTAGGAGAGAATATTTAGTGATACGGACACATGTGTGCAGGGAAGAGAGAGTGAGAGAGAAAGAGAGGAGAGAGGAAAGAGGAGAGAGAAGGGGAAAGAAGGGGGACCACTCAATATTTTTTCGTGAGTTAGAAGATAGAGACACGCCCATCTGAGAGAGACACATCCACATGGGGCGTGTTTCACTAGATGTTGACACATGGCACAAAAATTCAACAATTTACCCGTAAAACTTTGGAAGTCCATAACTTTTGACTTGGGTGTCCGAATTAACTAAAAAGTTTTTTGATTTCACATAATTTTTCGAGATCTACGCAATAACACATCATTTGACATATTTTGTCTTTCACAAAAAAATTCAAATTTATAAAAAAGATACTATAAGAACGTTTAAACTCAGATTAATAAAGAGAAAAGTATTGTCATGATTAGAAATATTCACAGTAAAGATCCTTATGCTTATGGTACCATTACTGTGAATTGAAATTCTTAGCTTCTTGTATTTTTTCTCTTCACTATTTTTTATTTTTCTCTACACGTCACAGGAGAACAAAAAAAGATAACAAAAGGAAAAATGAAACGAAAAAAAAAAACATGGCCGTGTTTCTTTTATTCTTATATTTTCTGTGCTTTTAGATAGATGGACATGGTGTCCTCTACCGTTATCCATGCAAGGAATATCATCAACTACACCATAAATCAAAATAGTAACAGAATCTTTATGACAATTTATTCGAGGAATTAATAAGATAATTTTTGATGCGGTCAATAGCTAAAATATTGCTTAGTGTAAAATTGATGTTTCTACTTCAGTTGACGAATTGTATTCTAGATATCTAACATTGTTAGTCCAATGCAGAAAAATCTACAAAAAAGATTAATTATTTAACTATGGGTGATAATGATTCGGGTAGTTTTCTCATAATTGATGGCTACATATTGACCATCCAAAAATGGAGATGAATTTAGAAGCATTAGAAATAGATTAATTAATTAACACGTGTGTGTGTAATATACTACAAAATTTAAAAAATATGCAAAATGGAGCACAAGGAAACATTTTTTGGAAAATATTTTTGACGGACTTGTCTCCTATAACTAAAATTTCAATTTGCAACAATGGTACCATAGTCATAAGAATTTTTATTAGGAATGTTTATAATCATGAGAGTGGTTTTCTCTTTATTAACATAAGTTTAAATATTCTTACAGTATCAATGTTGTAAATTTGAACTTTTTTTGTGAGAGACAAAATATGTTAAATTGGATGTCATTGCTATATCTCAAAAATTAGTGTGGAATCAATTTTTTTTTACCTAATTCAGACACCCGAGTCAAAAGTTATGGACTTCTAACGTTTTACGGGTAAATTGTTGACTTTTTGTGTCACGTGTCAATATTTGGTTAAACAAGCCCCATTGGGGCATGTCTCTCTCCTAAAACACACTTTCTCCATCAGGCTACGCTTGTGTGTGGCATGTTTGAGTGTTATATATTTGTAATTAAATTCAAAACGACTATATTTTCATGATTTTTTATTAAAACAATAATATTTAATTTTTTTTTCCGGAGTATATCTATCATTTCCTATGTCTTACCATTATATTATGAAACTGAAATCAAGCAGTGCACTCAGGCATTGAAAAACAATTAAACATGGTCTGTTCTATTCGTACTTAAATGTTAGGCTACCCGGCACTGTCGCTGGTGCTAAAAATATAGCACAATGATCAAGTAATGCCCTCTGTATGATTCGTTTGATCTCCCATTTCAGCTGCAGCTACATCACATCACAGCCACATACATGGCAAAACTATGACCAAGTCACATACAAGTGGCTCCATGAAGACTCTACTCCTTAGTCCTTAAAGGCTTCACATATTTGCACACAGTCTTATACTGACCCTTTCCTTTGGCGTTTATTTTGGTATTTAAAAAGCAAACAAATCTCTCACTTTTTTCCTTCACTTTTAACCAAATTATAGCAAAGAAAAATAATAGAGCACATTGGTATTCTTCTGTTTCTGATTATTACTAAGCTAATGGCAATCTATAGAATTGCAATTGGGTCTCCCGGAGAGGCTGGCCAACCTGATGCAATTAGAGCAGCCTTTGCAGAATTCTTCTCCATGATCATTTTTGTTTTTGCTGGTCAAGGATCTGGCATGGCTTACAGTGAGCACTCTACATTATTCTTTTCTCTCAAAAAATGTGTGTTAGAAATTATCTTTAATCACCAAGCACGTGGATTAACTGATAAGGAGTTATTTCAGCTTAATTAATAGTCTCGAATTCGAGTTCTGGTAGGGAGAACTTTGTTGTCCTTGTGGTCCCTCGACATGATTAGTCGATTAATCAATGAAATTCTTTATCCCATTTATAGTTAAATTGTAGTTTAGAATAATTTAAAGAAAAGTGTTACACCCAATGAGCTTGAAATTTGATTGGCACAAGCCTAATAAGTGTTATTAAGACATAGTGGTAGGAATCACTCATGCAAGTTGATTATTTATGGCAGGCAAACTTACCAACAATGGACCCGCAACACCTGCTGGTCTCATAGCTGCATCATTATCTCATGCATTTGGGCTTTTTGTGGCTGTTTCTGTTGGTGCAAACATTTCTGGGGGTCATGTGAACCCTGCTGTCACATTTGGTGCCTTCATAGGAGGAAACATAACCCTGTTGAGAAGCATTTTGTATTGGATTGCTCAGTTGCTTGGTTCAGTTGTTGCTTGTATTCTTCTCAAGTCTGCTACTGGTGGAATGGTAACCATTAAACACTTAAAATTGGTTACAAATTTTGCACTTACATTCATGATTGAAACTCTCTTATATTATAATAATTTGTACATTGCAGGAAACATCAGCCTTTTCTATATCCTCTGATTTATCCATATGGAATGCATTAGTTTTTGAAATTGTGATGACTTTTGGGTTGGTATACACAGTTTATGCCACAGCAGTAGACCCAAAGAAAGGGAATGTGGGCATTGTTGCCCCAATTGCAATTGGTGTTATTGTGGGTGCCAATATCTTAGCTGGTGGTGCTTTTGATGGTGCATCCATGAACCCAGCTGTGTCCTTTGGCCCAGCTGTAGTTAGCTGGACTTGGACTAATCACTGGGTCTATTGGGTTGGCCCATTTGTTGGTGCAACAATTGCTGCCATTATCTATGATAATATTTTCATTGGTGATGATGGTCATGAACCCCTTTCAAGCAATAGCTTCTAGATTTTTTCTTTTTAAATTAATGTGAGCTTGTCTGTCATCTCCCTATTGAGGAGTGAATAAAATTTATTCAATGTTTCAGCTCCTTTATAGATGGTTAGGAATTAAAAAGATTTTGAGTACTCTATATTTGTATCTTAGACATTAAGATTTCTATTTCTTTTAATGTAATAGAGAAAAACAAGGAAATTTCTAGATGTAATTTTTGCTTGCTAAAACAATGAATATGTCCTTTTTTGACTGAGCAATCTTTTTCTTTTTTAATTTTTTTTTTTTGGTATTCCCTTTATTAGCCTGGTCATGTTTGTGTAACAAAATGCATCACTGGATTCAAAATATAAGAGCATAGAAGAATGAGGGTAGAGTGAATTAACAAGAAGTATATTTTTGGTACAAAACTAAACAACAAACTTTTTTATTGCCGGTAAAGTCAACTATTAATAATTTAATATAGGGATGATGTGTCTGTTACAAATATAAAATTTATTTGCTTTATTGAAACAAAATAATTACTGCTAAAAATATAAGGGATTTATTAGTCTCTTTTTACATAAGATAGTTATCTTATGTTATAGAGATAAAATGGATGGGTCCCACCATTACAAGAAAAAAGAAAAGAAATGAAAAGTGAGGTGTAAAAATCAAAGTGAGAGAACATGAGAGAAATTATCTTATACGAAAGGAGAATAATATTTTCCAAAATATAATACTTGAAGTCAAACAAGTAAATAAGTTAGGTCAAGGAGTAATTAGGTTATGTTTGAAAATGATATTTGAAGTGTAACTTTTTTTTTTTTTTTTTAAATTGATTAGTTTAAATAACTTTGCCCCCCAACACACACACAAAGACAAAGGTTATATAATATTTTTTTTAGAACAGTATCCGTTTACAAACTTTTTTTGTAATTATACTAATGTAGGACCGGTCGTACACTGTGTGATTAATGTAGAACCGGTCTTACATAGTGTAGTTTGTAAGAGTTTGTAAATATAATCTGCACCTATTTTTTTTACCCGTAATTATTTTAATTTTCTTAAGAATGACCCCACAAGCTATCATCTGCTATGCCGACTGCCGTAGCTACTATCAATACATCACAAGTCACAAGTCATTTTATTATGGGCAACAATTCAGCCAATAAACGTAAATATGAAATGCATTCTAGAAGAGAAAAAGAATGGCTCAAAGTCCACTCCTTCCATCAGCAAATTTGTTACTACGTCTCAATCTATCTACTTTTATAATATCACAACGTCAGAACCGGACAGCAGTAAAAACATTTACTCAAGAAAGCTAGTTTTCGTAAGAAAAACAGTACAGTTTTTCGATCTTAACAAAAAATATAGTTTTTACTTATTCCTTTACAAAAAAAATTAATTCTTGTGATTTTTATGAAATTTAAAGTAAATTTATTTTAATCCTTTTGATTTTAAGAGATTAATCTGCATCTTTTTTGAATTTGTGAAAGATTATAATTTTAACTAAATGAATTTATTTTGAATTTTTTTAAAATTCAGGAATTTTTTTTTTTTATTAGAGACGAAAGTGAAAATATTTTTTTTTTTTTTAAGGATGCAAAAGAAGAAGAAAAAGTTATGGTCCATCATCTATAACTACAAGCTTTGCTTCAATTCAAATCAAATAAATGTTAACAATCCTTGACCTGATGACACGTCTCTGAAGATGTGTAATTTGCCAGTTTTACAAGCTATTATTCCATTAAAAGCCACCGAATTACAGTTTGCGTTTCCCATTGTGTATATGTGGTGCAGTTATTTAATGAATGAAAGTCGTATAGATTTATGAAGCGGTTTTAAAAAGCATTTAATAGCCTCCGATCATTGTTACAGTATTGAATAATTTTTATAAGATTAGTAAAAATATTATATTAATATAATTCCTCGATGCTTTATTTATATATAGTAAATTTAACGTGATATATATTTGTTCTTGACCGACCGTATTGATTAAGTATTATGGGTGGGTCACTAAAAGTCTAAAACCTATTTAAGGGGTCCCTCTTATGTATGTTAAAGTGAAGTTTTTAAATGTTCATTGTAGAAAATTTACCCCCATTCATCAACACTAGAGCTAGAGCTGGCAAAACGGGCTCGGCTCGGCGGGTCAACCCGCCCAACACGTCAAACGGGATGAGGCGGACTGAATTTTTCAACCCATTTCAAAAGCGGGGCGGGGCGGGACGGGACGGACTCATTTTTTGGCGGGTTGATGGCGGGCATAGGCAGGCCGATGAGGGTCAGTGTAAAATAGGCTCGTGCTGGCGGGCCAATCCGCCCAACTCGCCAAACGGGGCGAGGCAGACTGAGTTTTTCAGCCCACTTTCAAAAGCGGGGCGGGGCAGGCTGACTCATTTTTTGACGGATTGATAGCGGGGTGGGGCGGGGCGGACCGCCCACTTTGCCACCTCTAATCAACACAACTCACACCTCATATTAGTATGTTTGCCTCACTTTGTGGTAGTAGTAGATTCAGAAAATTTTATTTATGTATGCACACTTAGTGACTGAGGTTAAAGGACTGCGCGACCGAATTGTTTTTTTAAAGAAAGTTTTAAATGCATTAAAAAATAAAACAATATAAAAAAGAAAATAAAAGAAAATTTTACTTAACATAAAATAATAATAATTAAGAGTTATATAAGGGAATAGGTTCAAACCTTAATGTCGTCATTTATCAAAAAATAATAATACAATTATAAGAAGTGAAAATATCATTTGTTTTATGAGTTTCTTAATTTAATCATATATATCTTTTTTTGAAGTTAAGAAATGGATTATATAACCTTCAAGGGTGCTTTTGATTTGTGTCTACACTTGTCCACATTTGCACAAGTGTGGGTCGGCCGGTGCTACGTGGTATTCACTAGAGCAAAATATTTATGGTTTATCTTTCTAACTCATCATTGAAAAATCTCCTCCACATATAGATATCATTGTTCAACTATTGAAGCAACACATTGGGAGAAATTATACCAAAGCCACTATGCCCTCAAACACCATCCTCTTGCACTTAGTGCATGTATAATTCCTCTCCTTTTAGTTTTTAACTTAAAAAAGAGAGGAATCAACTCGTGTGAGACTATCCCGATAGCTCTCTTTAAAGCTTTAGTATGTATCATTGCCTCATTGATCACTATTACATTAAGATACTACACCTCCACCTCGTTAAGGGAAACCATCTTAATCTCATCACATAAATAACTCAATATTTTAAAAATATATAAAAATATTTATTTGATTATAATTTTATTTATGTTTAATTTTTGCAATATTTAACACAAATCAAATAATAAATAATTGGTTTACCAAAAAAATAACAATAATAATAAATAATTGTAATTCAATGGTTGGATGAAAAAAAATCATGCTATATAAAGTTATTGAATGATATATAGAATTTGAATCATTCACACTTGTAAAATATATATATATATATATATATATATGAGAAAAACATTTCTTAAGCTGTTTGAGACAAATTTATCTTCGGCCACCCCAAAACTACGTCGTTTTGATTATTTATTTTCTTATATGTATTGATTCACCCTTGAGTGGTTATGATTCCCCTTTTCTCTCTCTTCCTTTATCACCATTGATCCATCTTTGTACGGTTATGATTTAATAGCCGAAGATAACTTTATCTCCGGCAGCTTGAGAAATGATAAGCCCTATATATATATATATGGGTTAGGATCATTTTACACCAGTGTAAGTTACACTCTTAATCTTGTCCGCTGGTCCCACTTATATCTAATGGTTCAAATTTTTTAGTAATGTGAACCATTGGATACAAGTGGATCAATGGTCAAGATTGAGTGTAAGACTTCTAACTCTTACACCGGTGTAAGAATATCCTGCCCATATATATATATATATATATATATATATATATATATATATATATATATATATATATATATGAGGCAGGATCCTTTGACACCAGTGTCAAATTTGAAATTTGACACCTCATCTGAGAGCCGTTAGATAAAAAAAGATCAACGACTCTGATTTGTAAGAATGTGATACCATCGATCTTTTTTGATCTAATGGCTCTCAGATGAGATGTCAAATTTTAAATTTGACACCAATGTCAAAGGATCCTACATCTATATATATATATATATGAGGAATGTTATACTTATAAGCTATTTTTGTTTACAACTTCTTACAATTATATCTTAACTGTTGATTTTGATCAATCATCAAATATCATTTATTATGAATTAATAATTAATTAATGAGTTTAATTTGAGAAAATAATAACCGTTGATTGGCTGAAATCAAAGGTTAAGATATAGTTGTAATCGAAAATAGATTGTAAGTATAACATTTCTCTCTCTATATATATACATACATATATATATATATATATTTTTTTTTTTTTTTCATAATTTTTTTTTTAAAGTTAGTAATATAAATGTCATTGCAATCATAGTTCAAACAAAATCAGACACCAAAGTCATATTGAAACAGCAGACTCCATGGAAGATAACACTGCAGAGAAGGATCTGTTTAGCAATTTACCAGACGAAATTCTTGGCCGCATAGTTTCTTTTCTGCCAAATGAATCTTCACTGGAAACAAGCCTTCTTTCTACCAGGTGGAGAGACCTTTGGAATGAAGCTCTTGTTAGATATGGAACTGCACAAGATATCATTTGTGTTCTTGCTGCATTTCTAACACTTTTTGAGGAGCTTGATCCATTGAAGCATCCCAGAAAGCTTCAATTTCACTTAGCTGAAGACAGTGCTGTAGTACTCTTGGCAACTATAGCTAATAATAGTAAGCTTCTTCTGGATTTCTCCACTTGGAAGAAAGAGCATCAAATGAAGTATGAACTCAAGTTCAATCTCAATAAGCAACACACAACATCCACTTCCTTAGTCAAAACTCTCTATTTGAAATCAATAAGCTATTTGACAAGTGATGTAGCTTCCTCCATCGTTTCATATTTGGAGCATCTTGAGAACTTGGTTTTCATTGGTTGCAGTGGATTGCAATCTTTGAGTATTGACTCCAAATCAGAGCTTCACAAATTAACCATCTTAGATTGCTTGCAGTTGAAGTCTCTACATCTCAAGACTTCAAAACTCAGATCTTTTCGATATCGTGGACCTCTTCCTTGGATTTTGCCTGAATATCATTTCAACCTGAGTGATGCCATGCTTGATTTCAGAATAGGACCCAGTTGAAGTAATTTCAACACCAAGGATTTTGATGCAACTCTATTAACAATTAAGAACACTCAAGTTCTTACTCTGTGTAAATGGACTTTTGAGGTATGCATATTTATCTTGCACATTTTTATGTATATTTTGATACTTTGAGAAATTGTAACATGACTTGAACCTAGACCTAAAGCATGTTCAAGGTGTTTCATCTTTATTTTATTCTCCCAATGAACAATTTAAGTTATCAGCAGTAAGTTCAATACGACGTTGTTTTGGGGCGAAAATCATGGTGTTTTTGTGATTTTAATTTATTTCAGGGTTATTATAGTTTTTATAATTATAATTTTTTAATTTTTCAATCCCAAAACGACGTCATTTCGGGAATAAATGCAGATAACTTATCTGCAGTAACTGCAGAAATATTTTTCTCTTTAATTAAACTCCAAAAGAGTTCTCTTGCAGGCATTAATATGGCCATCAATTTCTACTCTATCTGGGAGCTTTAAGTTCTATGAATTAAGAGAGTTATGGTGGATTGACACTTATAAGGATGAATATAACATGGATGCTTTATTTTCCTTCTTGAAATTATGCCCCGCCTTGGAGCAACTTTTTGTGACCGTAAGTTTCATTCTTGGGCTCTTGTTCTGTTTTAGTTTTTAAGCACTTTGACATAACTTTTTTCACTAATTGGCGTGCAGATTGATCCTAAATGTTATTCGGTTGGAACATCCAATTCATGCTTAATGCAAGCAAGTAAATGTACAGAACTGGAGCATCTAAAAGTGATAAAGTTTATGGGGTTTACAAGTCCGAAAGATGAAATCTCAGTGGCAAAATGTTTATTTCATCTAATCAAGGGAAAGCCTCCAATTATTAAGACATCGGATGGTAGTTGCTTCGATGCAGTGTTTATGCAGTGATTTTTCATATTAAATCACTGCAAACTAAGACTTTTCTGTAAGAATCAAACAATGGAAAATAAAAAACCAAGTTATGTACTACTAACTACTAAGCATGTATGCGAGGTATTACACACATTTTCTTTTTATCTTTTTATTGCCAATTTTATTTCTCTTGCCTTTACTTTTGTGTATTGTTCAGCGGATTGGATTAAATCCATTTTGATAAAAGAAAATGTAATTAATTTTCTTATAATATCATTTATAGAATGGGTTTGGTTAAAAATATAAACATGATTCAATATAATCTAATTTTATTTGTATTATATAAATTTTTTTATTATAATTTCATTAAAATATATTAAATACATAACCTAATTCATTAAAATACATTAGTATTTTAGTATTTTTTTTGTTTATAATTTTTTCAATTTTTTTTTTCAATTTTAATTGAACTAATTCGATTTCTAACACAACTGTCTTGAACCATACATAGTCCATGAAGTCGTCTAGGTTGCAGCATGGCTTTAAATGTGCTTGCAATTATGGAAAAGAAAGTCAATGACTGAACGATCAATAGTTGACTTGTTGAACTATCTGATTGATTCCTTTGTTGTAATAAGCAATTACAATTGAATGGTTAAGACTTAAGAGTCGGTTTTAACTGAAGAAACAAAGAAAAAATATAAAGGAAGAAAAAGGGTAACTCACACACAAGATTAGCATCAAAGGATACCACAATTCACCTTCTTCGGCGAGCAAATATTTAGGGTGCGTTTGTATTGGCTTTTTAAGAAAGTCCTTTTTATCACTTCCTTATTTTAAAAGTACTTTCTATAAAAGTTACAGCTATTTAGATTTTTAAAAAAATATTTGACTTTTGACTTCTACTTTTTTTAAAAGTTAAAATTTTTAGCTTCCAAAAAAAGTAGGTTTTTGACTTTTTTTATGACTTCTATTTCTTTAAAAGCTGATATCCAAACAGACTTTTTGAGAAGTGCTTTTTTTTTTCTTAAAAAAAGCAGCTTTTGAAAAAAAAAGCTCATCCAAACGGACTCTTAATAGTACAGAACCAACGCACCCCATAGAGAGAGAGGAGAGGAGAGAGAGAAGAAGAAAAAGAAGAGAGAGGGGATCACGGAATTTATTTTCCTCTTCAACGTCCTTTCACTATAAATCTATCAAATACTGCTTAATAGTAAGTAGTAACCCAAGAATTTACTATTTTCCTTCACTTATCATAGGGAGGCATGATTTATTGTAAGGGTGTTTTGTTAGATAACATCTTGCAACTTATTTTTAATTATGTATTCTAAGAGTACATAGTTATTATATTAAAGTTATTTTTTTAATTATATACTTTCGAGAGTACATAATTAAAAAATAGTTACAGGAATGAGCAATACCATTTCTGCAACATGATTTTTATATTTCTCTTATTGCAATAGATTGGGATATGCAAGCATTTTAACTGAGATAGAAAGTTATGTTGCTCATATATATAGTAACCTAAATTTGCATTTCTCAAATGATATCAAGGTTAATGAGCGAGTTTGGAAAAGTATATGTCAGTGTAAAATTAAGTAACCTATTGAATAACTTGCTGTCTATCTGTGCCAAGTTTATGAGATTGGGAATGAAAAACAAAAATGCATATGTAATAGTGGACATGGCGGATCCTACCTTATGAGAGGACTGACAAGTGAGTGTGACAATACCAAAACAAAGTACACGAAATCACTCTGCTGTCTTTGTCATTTCTAGCAAATAAGGTAAACAGCCCCAAGTGTCAATCGTTTCTCTAGGTCGCGTTGAACTTGATGAACCTCACATCAAAATTGGCCCAGGTTGAGGGAATTTTATATAGTGATGCGGGACTATGATAATTAGCGGATTCCTTTTCTAAGTTTGGAAAATTATGTTTTCATCCCAATTCTTCATTTTTTAAGAAATTCCCTCTCACTCTCTTATTTTTTATCATTTTTGGAAGGGATCATCATGAGTACCGGGTCCACCATAATAAACCTCCAGGTAGTTACATTGACAAATAATGAAATATATTGGAGACAGAGAAAATAATAATGTGTAAAGTTAAAAAAATCTCACCCATTCGTTTCTAAGGAAAAACATAGGGTTTTATTATTGTTATGTTACATGATTTAAGTGTTGTTTTCAACACACACAAAGAAATGGAGAGAGAAAGTGGAATGATGAAAGAGAAAGAAAAACATGTGGACCCCACCTCTTTAATGTGTGTGTAGGAAAGTGATGTTATATCATATTACATGATAAACATAAAACCCAAAAACATATGTATTTTTTTTCGAAAACATATATTAGTTATCATGATGAAAAAAATCATTTAACATGAATGTTAAATTGGTAATAAATATTGTGCATTTATAGTTTTCAAGCTAAGAATCATAAAACTTCAAAACCTAAGAACTTAGGGGGCGTTTGGTTCAGGAAAATTGTTTAGAATAGTAGGGAAATGAGATAGATAGAGAAATGATTGGAAAGATAGATAAAGTGAGATATGTAGAAAAATGTAAAAAAAAGTTGTTTGGTGGGGAAAAACTTTACTGGAAAAATTAGGTAACTTTATGAAATCAACAGTGCATTAAAAGCCAGATAACCAGTTTTCCGAAAAATCCCACCTTCAAATTGGGTTTCTAAACAGTGCGGATATCTATGTTTCTCATAAATCCAGACAAATTGAATAGATGGGTTTTTGGTGAAAAACGTTGAAACAAACATGGTGTTTCTAAAAGCCTCACTTGAGAAAGATAGATATCCGCTGAAAAGCTCCCAAACAAACACCACCTTAATGATAATTCATTCGACGATATTAAGACTAATTTCAACCACACGTCCTTTTGTTTTGGCTTTTCCTCCATCTCACGTGGTGCAGAGAGAAATGATATTTTCATTTGCTTCATTCGTCTGTATTTATACAGCTGTCAAAATAGGTGGAACTTGTTAAATTGGCCCGTTTGCTTGTCAAAATTAGATACGTTAGATTTTAAAAATATTAATGCATTTGAATTAATTCATTTTTAACTAGACTCGTTTTTCTTTTAGATTGAATAGACCAATGTAGACTCTCTGTTTTTTTTTTTAATTAAAGAACTACTTGTAGATTTGGACACAATTTGAGCACTTATAAGTTTTGAATTGATATATTGTTTTGGATTGAATTTTGGAAGCTTGTCTTTGAAATATTGCTTCCTTAATAATATGTGAGTTTGGATTGTATTTGATAATATGAACTTATTTTGGAAGCTTAAATTTAACGTGGCTTTGGTTTAGAAATTGGAATTAGAACTTTGGTTTGATACAGATTCGAATGTTATTAAACTCATTATGTATACTTTTTAAAGAATAATTTTTTTTTAAAAATAAAATAGTAGCTTATTTAGGCCCGCAATCTCTCTTCAAATGGGCTAAATAGGCCAGCTTTGAAATATATTAGGTTTAAGTTCTGACCCATTTGATTTGAAGGTTAAATAGGCCAGATTGGTGCATTTAAGAGCCCAATGTATTCACCTAAATATGATACAAACAGCCCAAGAATTAGAAATTATGCAAGAAAGTGCATTTGGGGTGAAAAACCCATTGCAAAAGGACTTTTGTGGCCTTACATGTGGCCCTAGATGCTTATGTAGTTATGTTACAGCCTTTGCCATGTTATGCTGCCAACTGGGGGTGTTAAAATTAGTTGACTCTGATGGATCAGCTTAAATAACTCGATTAATTAAATATGTAGGTTGAACAAATTAAATTAAATGATTTTTTTTAAACCCAATAGAAAACTGGCTGGATATAGGTCAAGCCGGCGTATGTTTGGAAGTATATTAATTAATTATTATAATTATTAAATTTGTCTTTCAAGCTTATTTGAATATTACTTTAAATTAAAAATTTGTATATTTCAAACAATACATAATTAACTTATGTTTTTTAATACAAATTAATTGATTATTTTATTTGAATTAATATTTTTAAATTTCAATTGTATAAATAAACAAAGAGGAAGCAAACAAATAAACCAACTTAAATAACCTTCAGTCCAAATAGGACTGAACTAAATTAATATCTATCATCCTAAGATCTATTTAGTACGTTGTGAGCCGGCTTAATGTCAATTGATACTCCTATTGCGGACTTGACTTATAATTTCAATATATGACTAGTATAAAAATGTACATGAATTTATATATCTTATTGATCCGGAGCAATCCTACACTAGATTTAAGCCTCATTCCATGAATATTTTAAGAAGCTCAATAAGTTAGAAGCTAAGGAAGTATGTTCATCCCATGTCATTATCATCTTGTAGATATATTGTCAACAACTCAGGTTTCTAAAGCCACACGATAACAGTAACTCAAAACTCTACAACCACCCTAATAGTTAATAGCTAAAAGACAAACGCCTTATTCCAACTACACTTATGAGGTGTAGCTCACAAATAATATCTTCCACACGAGATAACCTGCAAGAGCCACTTCAATTCACCAATGAGATTAAATGTCACTATAATAAGACTATATAATCTGAACAAATGATTACTATATAAAAAAAGCTTGAAACCCAAGAATAATTATCTATTCTATCTTGACTAACTCACGTATTGAGCCAATCAAGACATTTAACCTCAAATTATCTATCTCACAAAGCATCTCGAATAAGTATCCCGTGAATTTCTTATCTAGCAATACCCACTCTAAAAGAAGACCCAATCAACTATTGAACCGAGTTCAACCGTGTGTGATCTTACCTCAACCGCGTGTCATCATTCCCCTTTATTTTCTTTTCTTCTTTTTGTTTTCCTTTTTTTTTTTTTGGCAAATGTCTCGAGACTTTTTTTATTAACTCACACAAAAATTTCCAATTATAACTAATTTATTTGCCATGACCCGCGCGTGGCAGTTTGGTGCAATAATGGGGGAAGTGTTGTTGACTTGGCATAGTATTGACCTGAGGTATACTAATCTAGTGCTTGTGCTGCAACTTCCTTATTCTTGATCTCACTTTCTTTCTTTCATATTCCTCTACCAATTGGCAATTCACAAAATGTATAATTACTTAAAGTTAATTGGAGGGAAAAGAGTCTTCCACAACCACAAAAACAATGCCACTTTTGATTAGGTTCATGCCTTCTCAGTTACAAAGGCATTCGTCACGCCGTGGCTCATGCATACCCCTTCTTAATTAGCCTAGTAATTGAGTTGGATGCCACTAATTGCTCTTGCTGGAGATTAATATCGACTTTGACTTTTTCTTGTTTATTTATTATTATATTTTCATGCGAGCTTACTCATGCTTATATATGTTCATTTTCTTTTACATTTTTTTTTAATAAATATTTTCATGCCACTCAAGTTTAACTTTTTCTAAGAACTTTTAAAAACTACTTTATATAGTACTTGATTCTAATTAAAATAGAAATCACGCTTACTTATTTAAGGAAACATTTTTACTTTTATTATTCGTCAAATGTTTTTTAGTTACTGACTATATTTAATAAAATGTACATTTATTATTAAAATAAACATCTCATAAATATTTAAGAATTCATCAACAATATGGTACTTAGGAAAAAAAAAAAACCAATTAAAATTGCCAGTTGAACTGTTACAAGTTCCTGATCAAGTGGCTTAATTAACATGATAATAATATTAGGTACTCATGGATTGTGCCATTGGAGTTTTAAAATTATCATTTAGGTAAAAATTATAAGAGCTAATTTTTTTTTTTTGTCAAATCATGATTTCGGACCTTTCAAAACAAAAAATAAAATAAAATAAAAAATCCAAGATAATATTATTCTCTAGACTCTCTACACAAGTATCACAAAGTAAATCTTACAGTACTGAATGGATATATAAAGATAGCATTCAAAGATTCCACGCTTCAAACATTTGAAAAGGGATTAAAAAATAGTTCCATAATTTATTATTAACATCACCATATTACAATGAAATACTTTATTATAAAATTTTATGTCCATTACGCATACTTTGAACCAATGTTATTAGAACCGGACCGGTCATTGACCCGGTCGAGATACCGGGTCACTGGATCAATAGTTCAATCGGTGGGTCACCGGTTAAATCGCATGAACCGGGTATATATGTAAATTTATATTTTATACTTAATTATATAATACATATTTTAAATGGTGCAATTCAAACAAATAAGATGATGTAGTCTAATTGTAATTAGTTTGAACGCAAAACAACCTTCAAAATTGGAGGCGTAAACATCCTCAAAAATAGGAGCGGCCGTAGTACTTAATTGGTACTTCTTCTTTTTTGATAGGCACTTAATTGGTATACTTCAATATACATATAATTCCCAACTAATTCGTTAATTTTTAAAGGCTGCTATTGAAGTAATGGACCATAATCTATTAATCACTTATAGGGTACGTATTCCCCTTCTAAAAATGCATATAGAATTACAAGTAGTTAATCAATATTACGCTAATTTAGTTACTTAACCTAGTTCACATGCTTAGAAAAGTAGTACTGTAGTAGTTTTGAGTAAAAGTATTAGGTTTAAGTTTTTTTTTTGGAGTTACCCAACCTTAATTACCTCTTTGAGGCGAGTTGGCTCCCTCCGATATTTCCACAAGCTTTGACTCTTTGAGCCGGCTATGAGACTATGTCGAATAAAATATTCATTAAGGTATGAAAAGTGCTAAAATATCTCAATTCAAAATTCCAACTACTATGGGAAAATTTCCATAATTACGAAATACCAATATGCTCTTACTGGAAAATTTTTTTAAATATTATTATTTAAATAAGAAATTACGAAAATATAATATTTTGGAATCAAATTACAATCTCTCAAATATAAGATTAAAGAAGATAAAGACGCAAAATTCACTTGCTCATCTAAGATTTTTGACGTTTCCTTAACACAGTATATATATAGAGAGAGAGAGATAAAATAAGTCATAAAACGCATTTTGACTGACAAATCTGGTCATATTCAACTTGGAGACTCATATAAACCTGATCATAAAATTTGAAGAGGCTTGTATGAAACCTGAATAGAGATCAGCTTGAGACCAAGAAACAAAAAAGTAGAATAGTATATAATATAACAAATTCCAAGCTACGTTATTAATAGTAGGAAAAGTTAGACCAAACTAACGAGAACCCATGCCAGCTGGACCTACACAGTCTTTGCAAGCTATATACTACCAGCTTTTACCCATCCTATCTACACACTACTATTTCTAGAATTAGCATAATTCATGTCTCATTTTTTTTTTATTATCTAACACTTTATTGATTATTCCATTAGTCCAATTTGAAAAGTTTTTTCTATCAAGTTTTAATACAATAACATTCTTAGTAATTCAAATTTGAGATTACTGATTAAGCTAGAATAAATCATTTACTAATTGATTCACGTGTTTGGTCGTTAATGTCTCGGTCTTTGAGATGCACAAATCACCCTCTCAAGCAGATCGAGTCATTTTACCTTTTTTTAGTTCTGTGTTGCCAAGATCACTGTATGATCCATGCAAATCCAGCCAAAAACCAAGGAAGAGATTCATTCATGTCTTTTTTTTAAAAAAAAAAATTGTAACTTCTAAGTGAAAGATAATATATTAATATACGCAAAAACAATCAATCACCAATAGTTTATTTAAAATAACCAAAATTATTTAATGAAAGTAACGTGTGTTTGATTATAGAAAAGTTATAAGACTTGATTTTTAATTCGAAGTTCTAGATCTTAACAAGCCGACATAGTTAAATAATCATTCTCAATATTTATATTCCTCTTTGACTAAAATGTTCAGGCAGTTATGGAATTAATATAATAGTTCCCACATATTGTTCTCATTTAATTTAATATTGAAGAATCCAAGAAAAACCTTTTTCTTTTTCATTTGGTGGTAAGTGTGGCTTGATTTATTATTATGAAATATCTCTACTTAGATTTATGAAGGTCTTGGATTGCGACCTGACTAAGCAAAACGAAGGAAATTGTAATTGTAATTGAGAAACTTTGACAGTTACTATGAGATGATGGCGATGATGGCGATAAGGATGATGACCGTGATCACAAAAGTCTACTATGATTAGTTACGCTATTACGCATTCAGCATAACCACATAGTTGATTTTCTTATGAACCGAGAAACTTTTGCCAAACTACATCAGACTTTACTATACCATCTATTGCAGATAAAACGTTATTAGAATCATTTATATATCTACATAGTCAATTGAGCCTAAAAAGGTTTGTCATATTCCTATGGTTGGAATTAAAGAAAAGCACATTTTCTAGATAACTTCGTGTCTCTCCCTTGTTGTAACTTGTAGTAGAGAAAAATTTTAGAGCCCAGGACCACCATTTACTCAATAGTTCGGATCAATCAAAATCATACAACTACTGAGAAGAGAGAAAAGAGAAGAAATAAAAAATGATTTTTTGTCTAAGTGTCACCTCTTGAATAAAAGGACCACATGGGATCTGGAGCATCAAATTTTTTTTCCTTGTAGTAGTTCCAGAAGCTGTCACCACCACCTGTTACAGAAATTCTAACATTTTGGATAACCATATATATTGTGTGTAACTTGTAGCATCAAAAATTTGTTGCCAATATTTCCAAAAAAAAAAAAAAAAAGTTGTTGCCATCATTTGTGGGTTAATTTTCCAAAGAAATTGTAACTCTTTCAAAAAAACCTTAATCAAGAACAAAGACCAGTACTTCCAAAAATGTAAAATAAAAGATAGAAACCAAGAAACACATGTTAAGGAAGGAAGGACATGTTTTTTCTTTGTTTTTGGTCTAACTTACTAAGTCCGCCTTTAAGCTTACTCAACTAACTCTATCTACCAACAATTTAACACATTTTACATTAAGAGTGTGAATGAAACAAATTGATTATAGCGCAACAGAACTTCTAGATGGCAGCTTAACGATTAATTTATTTCTATATTGAAGTGCACGGCACTGGTATTTGGAAATTTCCGTCTAGACTTTATGACAAGGAGAATGAAAAATTAATCCAACATATTGAATGTACATGCATGTGTCTGTGTGTGTATATATACATATATATATACATTAATTATATATAGTAAATTCAAAGGACATGCTTTTTGGGGTATTTCCTATAATGAACTAGGTAAAGTTTTAATTAACTATTACCTTACCAGAGTTAAAAACTTCACTAAAAATCCAGTAAAAAGGGACCAACACCAAATTAAGTCCATAAAACACAAAGGAAGAGTCACGCATCCATTAGTTCACTAGTTAAACAATTACGTATATTTGTATATATAAGTAAATTAAGGACTAAGCATACTTGTAATATATAGAAGCAAACACCCTTCATTACTTCATTGGTTCAATTGGCTTAATTTGTTAATGTCTTGAAGTCTTGCAGTGAATGCGTAACACTGTTAAACATATTTAGAGGAAGGGAAACGGCTTGGTTTCCATATTATGCATACATTTTTTTTTCTCTGACTCAGAATATCATGAATTCTAATTATGACCAAGAAATGAACAATTTTTCATACAGTATGATAAACAAAAAGTGAAAAGAAAAAAAAAATATTTAAAATGGAGACAACAGATTAAAAAAACACATCTACCTATGTTACACCCCCAAAAGTTTAATTTAGCAGTACTCAAAAGAGCTCAATACAAATAATCAACCAAAGCAGTTGGCTTTCCAATCTTCAAAAACTCCAAATCATTCTCCAAGGGTGTCAAATTCAAATCAAGAACCAAAACTCTCTTGTTACCAGCTTTAAAATCAAGCCTGTTTGGTGATGAATCAAGAGTGCTACCACCACTGCCACTACCACTACTACTACTCATAGTCATAGAATTCCTCATGTTTCCATTGGAATTTGCAGCAGCTCTGTGCCTCCTCATGTGGCCACCTAAGGCTTGTCCTATTGCAAATTCCAACCCACAAATGGAACACTCATGTGTTTTAGGCTTTGGGGGTGAACCATTAAGCAATTGTCCATTCATGTCTCCATCTCCAGCCATCAACCTTGGCTTCTTGTGGCTAGCCCTGTGGCCACCAAGTGCCTGAAATGAAGGGAATTGCCTGTTACATGTCTTGCACTCAAACACACGGTTGTTGTTATTATTACAAGAGCTTGAATACATGGCCTCAAATTCACCTCCACGAGAAAGCAGCATCAAACAATTTGCCATGTTCATGCTATCAACCTCTCTTTCTCTCTTCATCATGACAAAACTTGAAATATTGGGTTGGTGATGGTTAATTTTGAAGGTATGGAAAATGGATGTGTGAAAGTATGAAAAGAAAATAAAGTGTGTGGTTGAATGGAATTCTCTTGGAGAGTCAGAAAGGTGTGGTATTTATAAGCTTCTTATGGTTTGATATAGCTTGAGAGTGTTGGACACTTCAGATAGTTGACATTTTATGACATGAATGTTGCCACACATTGTTATTATTGTGACTTTGATTACTTGTAAAATAAGCCTTGTGTGACTGATGCAGCAATTAAAAACTATTAATTTGATGCATTGAACTAATTTTAGGAGTTGTTTGGTGTGAAAGGTGCTGGCTGCTGCTACGTGAGCATGACAGTTTTGCTGAGCCTAACAAGTAACAAGGCCTAGTTAGTATTGGGGACCGGCACTACTATTATCTAGAACTGTGTTAATATTGTTCAAATCTTGATGGAAAGTTCCTAGTCAATTATAGGATGTGTTCTTTTGCTGATAGAAATAGAATGGTATGAAAAAAGGAAACAACAGAGGATCTGAGTTGGAAGCAATGGTTCAGAATAATCATACTAACATGTGAAGCTGACTTCCAAACATCTAGAAATCATGCTGTAAAATTCAAATGAAAATGAAATAAAATAAAAAATTTCTGTTATAAAAGAAGAAAAGTATGAGGACAAATTTGTCTGATCTTTGAATCATTTTTTTTAAAGTAATTTTCCATAATAAAATAAAAGAAGAAAAAAAAAATTATTCTCCAAAAAAGAAGAAGAAGAAGAAGAATTTGTCTGATCTTTGAATCATTGTTTTAAAGTAATTTTCCAAAATTGAAAATGTTTTTTTTGTTTTGTTTTCTGGTAGCTAGGAGTTAAAATGAGAAAAAATATTACCCTTGATTTAGTTCTTATTTTCGTTATAACTGTTATTCCATTTTCTATTCTTCTACCCTTTATTTATTTATTTATTATTATTATTATTATTATTATTATTATTATTATTTTCTTAATTTATTGGGGACTTAATATTGTTATAATTATTGAATGTAGTGAGTAAAAGATGTGAACTCTTCTGCAAAATTTCAATTTGAAGACTTTTATTGTTTACTTTATCAAAAAAAAAATTAATTATTCTGATAATATTGTGTCGACTAAATTACTTCATTAATCTTTTTTTTCATATTTTATATGTAAAATTTAGAGGCTTTTTGACCCTTTTATCCTACATCAATTAATTAATAATCATTTTGCCCCTTATTCAAAACTATCTACCAATCTTCCTCTCTTTAATCGATTAACTTGAAGATTTAATCGATCAAATCTTCAAGTTAATCGATTAAATCTCCCAACAGACAACAAAGGTCAAATCTCCTCCATAAACAAAAGCAGATTCCATACATATGAAGCAAATCAACAAGCATAGATAACCAAACAAACAAAGAAACCAACAAAAGAAAAATGATTCTTGAAAACTGGATTGATTTACATGAACTGATTTTGTTACTTTCCTTTTGATATAGTATGCCAACCTATTAGGTTTTAGAATATGATAAGCAAATGCAAACAATGTTAATGGTCTTGGCTCCATTTTTACCTCTCACATGAAAACCTTGCTTATTACATGAAAAACGGCGCGAAGTGATCCTATTGTCAACCTCGGAACGATGACAGCGATCAAGGCGAACAACGAACCCTTTCCGTCTTGCATATTCATCATAAAAATACTTAGCAGAATCTTCAATCAGTTTTCTGTGTATTGGAAGTTATTTGAATTTTGAATTTTGAATTTAATGTAATAGGAGTTGATTGCGATTTGTATTTAATAGGAGCTGATTGCGTTTTGTATTTAATAGGAGCTGATTGCGTTTTGTATTTAATAAGAGATGATTGCATTTTGTATTTAATAGGACGCAATTAAACACAAATCACAATCAACTCCTATTACATTAAATTCAAAATTCAAATAACCTCCAATACCGTGTTTGTCTCATTCAATCAATGTTTTCACGCTCATTTGAGATATTTAATCGATTAAATATAAGTTTTAGTCGATTAAATCAATTAAGAGGGATATTTAGTCGATTAAGAGAGAGATTTAATCGATTAAATCTTCAAGTCAACCATTTTTTTTTTAGTTTTGACCATTTAATCGATTAAATCTTCAAGTTAATCGATTAAAAAGGGACAAATTGATAGATAATTTTGAATAAAAAACAAAATAATTATTAATTAATTAACGAAGGATAAAAAGGTAAAAAAACCAAAATTTACATCAAATTTTCAAATTATCAGAACACAATTCTAGAACAGTCTAGCATTTTTAGGATATATTTTGTGTTCCACGGTTAAATCGAGAAAAGTAGTATATGTGAAATTTTAAAAATAAAAAATAAAAAAATTAAAGATAAGTGTTACGTAAACAGCAAGAAATGGGAAGAGAGTTTGTGTCAGTTGTGTGTGTACACATTCTCTAATTCTGCTGATTACGTGATTCGCATCGCATTTGTTACTACTTGAATAGACCAATTGTATACATTGTGATAGGTCTGACGTGGACCACAAGTCAATGGGCCATACGCATCCTAATCCATTAGGTGCTTTGGATTTGGATCAAAATTGTTCGATTTTAGGTCCCTAACTTCCAACTAAATTGATTGACCATTTTGTACGTTATCTGGCAGGCACCTTCAAAGGTACACACAATTTCTGTGAAATTAACAACACTTTTTTTTAGCCTTCTCTTTTTCTGTCAATTTCTGTGAAAGAACTTTTCTATTCTTCAATTTGCAACTGTCTGTATTCTGTATTTTTTTTTAAATAAGAATAAAAGATTATGCTTATATTTTTTTATTCCCATTCTATTTACTTTTATACATATATTTAGATCATAATTTCAATAGATATTTCTATACATACATTTAGAGGTTGTTTGTTTCACCTTTTAGAAAAAGTAACTTTTATTACTTTCTTATATTAAAAGTACTTTTTACAAAAGTTAAAGCTATTTATATTTTTAAAAAAATATTTAGTTTTTGAAAAAAATATTTGACTTTTGACTCCTGCTTTTCTTAGAAGTTAAAATCTTTAGCTTATGAAAAAAAGTAAGTTTTTGACTTTTTTAGTACTTCTCCTTTTTCTAAAAGTAAATATCCAAACGAACTAAAAACGAAAAGTGCTTTTTTTCTTGAAAAAAAGCAGCTTTTGAAGGAAAAAAAAACTCATCCAAACGGGCCCTTAGTTCATAATCTCAATTGATCTTCATATTTTATTTCTCCTCCTACAATTGGTTAAGATTGCGATCCAATGGTATGGATAGAAGTAGGTAGAGTAGATATACAAAAAAGTATGCAAAATATCTCATCCTTGTCAAAATATATTAAAAATGTTGAATTATATAATTAGGAATATGATGTTATGTTTACATTCTCTTATACTTTTTCTACTTATTCTTTTCCAATATTATTATATCAGAATCTCAAAAGAAGAGAAAAATGACAAAAGTCATATGTTAAAGATGAGTAAATAAAGTAGATATATAAAAAAGTATGTATTATAACTAATAGTCCCATCTCATTATCAAATGAATTTCTTCTAAACGATTGTTATGTGAAATGTAGTGAGGGTTAAGACACGTTACTCTATGCTCTAGCCAAATCAAAACATATCACGTAACACAAAAGTTGAATTTGTTGAAAGAGATAGTTAATTACTAGTACTTAGGTTGGATTTGACTGGGTTTAGCCTAAATTCGGTTTGAAATGTTGATTACGTCAATTTTTTTTTTATTGATAGTGATGAAATATCCAACCTAATATTTAGAAAAAAAAAACGTATAATTTTAAATATTTTATATAACTAGATTATAAAATTTTATTAGTAAAAAATTAAAAGTAATTGGTGTTTTGTGATACGTATCTTCAAACAAATTATATCATTATAAAAACATTATTGTATGGCGTAATATGTATAAAATTAAGTCAATAAGTCAATGTAAAATGGATATAGCTATTAAGATTGGCGATCTTAAGACTTCTAATTGTTTTCACATTTTTTAATATACTATAGAATCCACTTTCCAAAAAAAAAAAAAAACTATAGAATCCATATAATGATATACACATAAGATCCCAATCTTTACGGGTGCATAAAAATACTATAAAACGCGTCTTGCCCCTAAGCTAATCAGACTAAAATCAGGTCCTTAAAATTAGGCCCAAAGTGTTTTTGGGTTGCGTTTGAGTCAAATTATGAGTGGACCTAGCTCAGCTTGATATCATATAACATTTAAAATATTAAAAAAATTAAATTAAATTATAAGACTATGGGTTAAATGATCATACTACGCATATATATAACATGACAATAAATCTTACATGTTTTGGGAAGTACCATTCATTGTGCATTGCTTTAATTATGTGAACTATCATTATTACCTATCAACATTTTCAATATTACACAGTGAATGAAATAAAATAAGAACTTTATCGTGTTCTAGAAATATCTAAGAATTTCTGTGAATTGTGTTTTGGGAGATATGTGTTTTGCTAGCTAAGGATGTAAATAGGCTAGGCCTTCTTTAGGTCGACCTATGGAAGCATCGGTGAACAGTAAAGCAAAATCAAATTGAAAAATAGAAATAAGGAAGAAGAGGATGAAACTTGGAAACCTAAAATTGGATACGGAAGAGCGTTGTTGAGATTTGAAAGAGAAAAGGATGCTTCATGGTGGAGAGAGTCTCCTTCGTCTCCAAATTTGCTAAGAAGATTTGATGCAATATAAAATAAATTTCTGATACAAGTAAGAGGATGGAATTGTATGATTGAGATTGAGATGGAAATGATAAATACTTTTCAGATTTGATCGAAATATGGAGAGGGTCAATGCGGCGCTAATAGAGTTTAAGTGTGTGAGGAATTGTTTTTAGTATTTTAAATCGGAAATGGATCCTCTTATCTGAAAAAAAATATGATATAGTTATGTAAGAAGATCACAACTATACAAAAAGTAAATCAACAGTTATGATTTTATAACCATTTATTTTAATATATATTTTTCTTTTTTTTTTTATTATCATTGATCCACCTTTGTATGATTGTAATTCCCCACATAACATGATCATGTAAATTTTCACACGACCAGATCCTTTTAAACTTAATATAAAGACCAGGAAACTATTATTACGCAATTGACTTTTAAGAAATAAATTTTTTAAATTTAGCGGCTTTTCCTATAACCGTCTCCAAGAAACAGTAGTTGAACTCCAAATTTCCTGTAATTATAGTTTTGAGAATTTCAATAAAATTCAAGGTCATTTAAAAAGAATCAGAATCGCAAAACCATCTTTTCGGCCCCCATATATTGATGAATTAAAACAAATTTTGTAACAGCATTAATGACGTTCTGACTTCTATAGAAATTTCTGATTTCAAAATTTTTTTATCAAAAATTACAGCAGTTCATTTTTTTTTTTAAGATTTATTCACCGATTCAAGTCGAGTCAAGCAAGATTACAATCACAGTACAGCTTTTCATACCACTAATTAAGGATAAATAAACATCTTAATTGATTTACGTGGTTGATAGTTTTATAAAATATTTTCATCGTATAAAATACACAAACACGCATATAGAAAAAGAAGTAAGCACAATCTTTTTTTTATTTCTTTTTTTCGTTTAATGTGAAAATTTTTCTTTTTGAGGGATTAAGATTGTGCCAACAGTACTGCCCAAACACGCAGATAGAAAACTAACACAGCAACACATACCCCATTGTTGGGGTATATTATCTTTTCGTTCAAATTGAAGACTCCAAAAAATGATAAAAAAAGTAAATAAATAAAAAATCAACGAATCAAACCATGCAAAGGCATGAATAATATTTTCGAAATAAGATGGGGGAAATGCAAGAACAATATTAAGTTCTCAACCTTATTGTGTACACAATATAAATTAAGATGAAACATATCATCTCTAGTTACTCCTTATTCCAATAATAACAATGAGATTCATTCTCAGATGAAATGCGACATGGACCTTCTTCCCTTATAATCCAATTGCACAACCGACATACCAAGCGATCCCTATCTCTTATGTATATATCAAACCACTCGAAGTCACCTTGCCATTGAAAAGAACAATAGAACTGTGTATTAGTGAAACTGCCATATCTAAAACTCCATTCAAATGAAGCAAAAGGTTGGAGAAGATGCACTCCAAGATCATCGTCAGCAGATTTGCAGTGAAGGGTTACATCCCTAGGCATAGTATTTGTTACCCTCACATGTGTCTTTTTTAGAAAAAGTAGTCCCGAAGCATTTCTTATTGAAAGCAAGGTAAGCACCCATAGAAGGAGAATACTTTTGGCAAAGAGAGACATTATCAAAATGAGAAAGAGAAAGAGAAAAAATGACACTATACTGTATTCAATTTACAAGCGGATATAAATAAGTTTTAGAAAACTCCTAAAACGTTATCTGTGGGCTCAAACCCAAACTACTAAAAAAATATATAATGAGTCAGCCATAATTAAGTCGTCAATTAGTCAGCCATGAATTGATAATGAATCAATCATGAATTGGCAATGAAGTTGACAATCAGTGTTTCATGGTTGACAATGAGTTGGCAATCAGTCAATCATGAGTTGGTAATGAATCAACCGTGAGTCAGCAATATATGAATGCGAAGTATGTATGAGCTATACCCAAAACTTTCTCTGTTAGAAATGTTATCAGACTCGGCCCGCTAATTGAACCGGTCGAAGTACTGGATTACTGAGTAATTGATTCAACTGTGGGTCACATCACAGGTTCAACCGCTTGAACTGAATAAATATATATATAAATTTAAAATTTATATTTCAATTTTCAATTTTTTTAAATTATGAGAAAATAAAATTTTATGGCGTCAAAGTAAAATTAAAAAAACAAATGAAGTACCAATCATAATAAAGAAAGTAAAAATAATAGAATTACAGAATTGTAAATTTAAATAATAAAAAATTGAAAAAGAAGAAGATATAAATAAGAAATGAGTGGCTCATATGAAACCAGAAACCAAAAGGTAAAACCAGGCCATGGTTTTATGATGTGAAAACAATTTCATTCTCACCCATGGTGGTTTTGTAACTTATCATTTGATACCCTGTGGTTTTAAATATATCACTTAGATCCATTGTGCTTAAATAATTTATCATTTAACCTCTCGTGGTTTCAAATTTTTACTCAGATATCTTGTGGTTAGAAAAATTTTCACTTAGATCCCATGTAGTTACAAAAATAAAATATTTAAAAACAAAATATTTAAAAAATAAGTTTAAAATTAAAAAATTCACTTATTTTTATCAAGAAAATAAATTCAAATCCAATATTATTTTATTTTAACCAAAAAAATTCGCCAAGTAAGTAATTTATAATATTTTTTATGAATGTCTAAATCAATTGGTTAAAATAATTGAAAAAAGGGGAAAAAATTTTGTTTTGGTAAAGGAAAAGTAAAATTTATTATGTTTTAAAATGGTACTTTTAAAAAAAATTGCACGTGACTTTAAAATATAAATTAGGCATAACTTATTATTTGTAACTTCGTTTTTTCTTGCATGTGTTTTACGATATATCTATTTTTTTATTAAAGTTTAATATAAATTATTCTTAAACATAAATTAAAAATAAATACTCAGGACACATAGTTGATTTATAATTAAATTCCTAAATCTGATTTCAATTTTCGTAAATAAAAATTTGTAAAATCTCAAATATTAAGGACACAAATCCTTACAAAAAGATAATGATTTATTCACATTAATCTATATATTAAAGACATTACACCTTTAGTTGGAAATAGACACAATCAAAATGAGAAAGAGAAAGAAAAAAAATGACACTATACTGTTTAACTTACAAGCGAATATAAATAAGTTTTAGAAAACTCCTAAAACAGCAGCTATTTGTGGGCTCAAACTCAAACTACTAATAAAGAAAAAAAAATATAATGAGTCAGTCATAAGTCGGCAATTAGTCAGCCATGAGTTGACAATGAGTTAATCATGAGTTGACAATAAGTCAGCCATGAGTTGGCAATCAGTCAATCATGAGTTGGTAATAAATCAACCATGAGTCGACAACGAATGCGAAGTATGTATGAGCTAAACCCAACACTTTCTCTATTAGCAATATTATCATTGCTAATATCAGACCCGACCCGCTGATTGGACCTGTTGAGATACTGTGTTACGGAGTCATTGGTTCAACCTGTGGGTCACTGTCTGGTACAACCGCTTGAACTGAATAAATATATATAAATTTAAAATTTATATTTCAATTTTCAATTTTTTTAAATTATGACAAAATAAATATTTATGGCATCAAAATAAAAATAAAAAAACAAATGAAGTACCCATTATAATAAAGAAAGTAAAAATAATAGAAATAAAGAAATGTAAATTTAAATGATAAAAAAATTGAAAAAGAAGAAGATATAGATAAGAAATGAGTGGCCCATATGAAACCATAAACCAAAAAGTAAAATCAGCGCAAGGTTTTATGAAGTGAAAACTTCATTTTCACCCATTGTGATTTTGTAATTTATCATTTGATACCCTGTGATTTTAAATATATCGCTTAGACCCATTGTGCTTAAATAACTTATCATTTAACCTCTCGTGGTTTCAAATTTTTACTTAGATATCTTGTAATTAGAAAAAATTTCACTTAGACCACTTGTAGTTACAAAAATAAATTTTTAAAAACGAAATATTTAAAATAAATTTTCACTCTTTTTGTTTTATATCATCACCCAATAATGCATTTAGGGTTTAAAAAATAAAAGTAAAAATTAAAAAAAATCACTTATTTTTATCAAGAAAATAAATTCAAATCAAATATTATTTTAGTTTAACCAAAAAAAAGTGTAGAAATTTTTTAACCAAAAAAAATTATTTTAACCGAATTAAGATTTAAGATGTTTGTAAAGATTCGGATGTAATGAATATTAATATTACGTCCTTAAAGCCATCATATCATGTCTTTGAGTTCACCAAGTATATGCTTATGTATTTAAGATTTCAAGATCACACTTTGGCCAAGTATGAACGTAAATAATTTAATATTACAATATCGCCAAGTAAGTAATTTATAATATTTTTTATGAATGTCTAAATCAATTGGTTAAAATAATTGAAAAAAAGGAAAAACAATTTTGTTTTGGTAAAGGAAAAGTAAATTTATTATGTTTTAAAATGGTACTTTTAAAAAAAATTGCATGTGACTTTAAAATATAAATTAGGCATAACTTATTATTTTTAACTTCGTTTTTTCTTGCATGTGTTTTACGATATATCTATTTTTTATTAAAGTTTCTAATATAAATTATTCTTAAACATAAATTAAAAATAAATACTCAGGACACATAGTTGATTTATAATTAAATTCCGAAATCTGATTTCAATTTTCGTAAATAAAAATTTGTAAAATCTCAAATATTGAGGACACAAATCCTTACAAAAAGATAATGATTTATTCTCATTAATCTATATATTAAAGACATTACACCTTTAGTTGGAAATAGACACAATCAAAATGAGAAAGAGAAAGAAAAGAATGACATTATATTTTTTTTGTAAATAAAACAGCAGCTATTTGTGGGCTCAAACTCAAACTACTAATAAAGAAAAAAATATAATGAGTCAGTCATAAGTCGGCAATTAGTCAGCCACGAGTTGACAATGAGTTAATCATGAGTTGACAATAAGTCAGCCATGAGTTGGCAATCAGTCAATCATGAGTTGGTAATGAATCAACCATGAGTCGGCAATGAATGCGAAGTATGTATGAGCTAAACCCAACACTTTCTGCATTAGCAATATTATCATTGCTAATATCAGACTCGGCCTGCTGATTGAACCTGTTGAGATACTGTGTTACGGAGTCATTGGTTCAACCTGTGGGTCACTGTCTGGTACAACCGCTTGAACTGAATAAATATATATAAATTTAAAATTTATATTTCAATTTTCAATTTTTTTAAATTATGACAAAATAAATATTTATGGCATCAAAATAAAAATAAAAAACAAATGAAGTACCCATTATAATAAAGAAAGTAAAAATAATAGAAATAAAGAAATGTAAATTTAAATGATAAAAAAATTGAAAAAGAAGAAGATATAGATAAGAAATGAGTGGCCCATATGAAACCATAAACCAAAAAGTAAAATCAGCGCATGGTTTTATGACGTGAAAACTTCATTTTTACCCATTGTGATTTTGTAATTTATCATTTGATACCCTGTGGTTTTAAATATAATGCTTAGACCCATTGTGCTTAAATAATTTATCCTTTAACCTCTTGTGGTTTCAAATTTTTACTTAGATATCTTGTAATAAGAAATTTTTTTCTCTTAGACCACTTGTAATTAGGGGTGTTAACGGACCGAGCCGAGCCGAGCTTTGAGCCAAGCCTGTATTTAAACGTGTCCGACTGGCCTTAGCTGGTTACCTGTTACGAATATAATATTGGCCTGTGGCCTGGTTTATTTACAAAAAATAAAAGCCTGTGTGAAGCCTGTCTTAGCCTATTAGAATGTTAAAGAATAAAAATAAGAGAACACAATTCCACAAAAAATCAATTTTCAGATAGAAACCTTAGCTTCCAATTTGCAGCAATAATTTACAAAGTCTACAATAAATAAATAAAATTAAAGTGAGAGAAGGTGGATAACAGGTTATATTATCTTAGCCCATTATAAAAAAAGTACCAACAAAAATAAAAATAAAATAAAAAATAAATTGACACAAACGAGCAGTGCACAGTGGAACGAATGAGTTTTTGTGGGTTTGTTTGTGTGAAGGAGGATGAAAGATAATATAGAACAGCACTTGTAATTCCATAAGTATACATAAATTCAATATATATCCAAATAGCATAATATAGAACAAAATCATTCAAAAAGTCTGTTAAACCAATAAAATGGGGTGAAATAAATTGATGAGAGAGAGTTATTACAAGTAGTATGAAAAGTATAAATAAATATTTATATACTAGGCTAGCCTGGGAGGCTCTAAGGCCGAGCTTCTGAATTAGAGCTTGAGACCTTTTTATTAAACGAGATTTTATATAAGTCCAAGCCTGGTTCCAACACGAGCTTTTATTAAACGAGCTCAGGCCTTTACGAGTCGAGCCAAAGGCCCTGGCTCGTTTACCACCCCTACTTGTAGTTACAAAAATAAATTTTTTTAAAACGAAATATTTAAAATAAATTTTCACACTTTTTGTTTTATATCATCACCCAATAATGCATTTAGGGTTTAAAAAATAAAAGTAAAAATTAAAAAATTCACTTATTTTTATCAAGAAAATAAATTCAAATCAAATATTATTTTATTTTAACCAAAAAAAAATGTAGAAATTTTTTAACCAAAAAAAATGTAGAATTTTTTAACTAAAAAAATTTATTTTAACCGAATTAAGATTTAAGATGTTTGTAAAGATTCGGATGTAATGAATATTAATATTACGTCCTTAAAGCCATCATATCATGTCTTTGAGTTCACCAAGTATATGCTTATGTATTTAAGATTTTAAGATCACACTTTGGCCAAGTATGAACTAAATAATTTAATATTACAAGATCGCCGAGTAAGTAATTTATAATATTTTTTATGAATGTCTAAATCAATTTGTTAAATTAATTGAAAAATAATCAAAAATAATTTTTTTTTGGTAATGGAAAAGAAAAAATTTATTATGTTTTAAAATGGTACTTTAAAAAAACAATGCAAAATATAAATTAGGCATAACTTATTATTTTTAACTTCGTTTTTTGCTTGCATCTGTTTTACGATATATTATTTTTTAAAATTATTTGTTAGAGTTTTTAATATAAATTATTCTTAAACATAAATTAAAAATAAATACTCAGGACACATAGTTGATTTATAATTAAATTAAAATTCCACCAAATCTCCAAAAAACAAAATTAAAATTCCACCTTTCTTATTTTATAATTAAATTCCTAAATCTGATTTCAATTTTTGTAAATAAAAATTTGGAAAATCTCAAATATTATAAGGACACAAATCCTTACAAAAAGATAATTATTTTTTCTCATTAATCTATATATTAAAGACATTACACCTTTAGTTTGAAATAGATACAATCAAAATGAGAAAGAGAAAGAGAAAAATGACATTATACTGTTTAACTTACAAGCGAATATAAATAAGTTTTAGAAAACTCCTAAACTAGTAGCTATTTGTAGGCTCAAACTACTAATAAAGAAAAAAAATATAATGAGTTAGTCATAAGTTGGCAATTAGTCAGCCATGAGTTGAAAATGAGTGAATCATGAGTTGATAATAAGTTAGCCATGAGTTCGCAATCAGTCAATCAGGAGTTGGTAATGAATCAACCATGAGTCGACAATGAATGCGAAGTATGTATGAGCCATACCCAACACTTTCTCTGTTAGCAATGTTATCAGACCTGGCCCGATGATTGAATTGGTCGAGGTACTGGGTTACTAGTTCAACCAGTGGGTCACTGGTTCAACACTTGAACCGAATAAATATATATAAATTTAAAATTTATATTTCAATTTTCAATTTTTTTAATTATGACAAAATAAATATTTATGGCATCAAAATAAAATATTTATTTTTCTAAGAACACTCCGGATCTTGTTGCAAATGCTATTAGTGAGACAAGTGGTTTCAAAAGGGTGAGAAGTCTGGGTATATATCTGGGTGCTTGGATGCAACATGGTCGAGTCATAAGGCAATCATATGTCAAGGTGGTGGATAGAGTTAAAGAAAAATTAGAATCTTGGAAAACTAGTTGTTTATCCCAAGCTGGTAGGGTGACTTTATCTCAGTCTGTCTTTCAACTATTCCATATTTTCATATGCAGCATGGTAAAATTCCCATTGCAATTTATAATGAGGTAGAGAGGCTACAACGAGATTTTATTTGGGGTAGTCTTGAACAAAGGCGTCACCATCCAATCAGTTGGGAAACTATGAAAAAACCAAAAGAATTGGGGGGCCTTGGTGTAAAGAGTCTTGCCATGATGAATGATGCTTTCCTTGCCATACTTGCCTGGTCAAATTTTTCTGATCCTCAAGCTTTATGGGTCCAGGTAATTAGATCTAAGTATAATAATGGTAGGAGGAAGGATGATTTATTCAGACAAAAGGTTGGTGATTCTCGTCTGTGGTTAAACCTTTGCCGAGTTTGGAAGATGATGGAACCGTATTTAAAATGGGAAATTGGAGATGGAACTACTATAAAGTTCTGGAAAGATGCCTGGAATCCCTTTGGTAAACCTCTCATTGGGATAGAAGATATAAATAATTGTTTGTTGGATAATGAAGTGGAAAAACATGTTGTGGATTATGTCAACCCTGCTGGTCATTGGAATGTGGATTTGTTGCGGACTTGGTTACCTAAGGATTGTTTGGATGTGCTCTTGAGTTGCCTGCCTCCAGATGTTTCAGATGGTAAAGACCGTGTCCAATGGTGCATTCTTGGATACCCTAATACCTCAGTTAAAGGAATATACTCTTTGCTGTCAGATATTGGTGGTGTTCAGGATGCAAATACAAACATTTGGAATAAATTATGGAGTTGGAAAGGACCCCAGAAGATAAAAAATTTTGGATGGAAATTATTTCATAGCAGACTCACTACTCATTATAAAAGTGCTGCTTGAGGAGTAGTTGATTCAACTTGTCCAATTTGTGGCTGGCATACTGAGGATACCCTTCATGATATAAGAGATTGCCCAAAAGTCAAAGATATTTGGAAGAAACTTGTTCCCTATAATCTTCAGGGTCATTTTTTCAAGCAAAAGAGGAAAACTGGCTAACTCTTAATTTTTTTAAATGATTTTTGTGTTATTTTGCAGGTTCCTTGGCATATGGTGTTTTTTATTTCTTGTTGGTTTTTCTGGAAATGGAGAAATGAAATAGTGCATAATCATCCGACATCCTTTCATCGTTACAAAATCCAAATTATCCATCATCAAATTAAAGAGATTAGAGAAGCTTTCAATTGTGGAGATATAAGTTCCCTGCCAACAGGATTAGGCATCATGTTTTTATCGCTTGGCATCCTCCTCCTGAGGGGTGGATCAAATTTAATTCAGATGGAGCTTCAAGAGGTAATCCTGGTTTTGCAGCTTGTGGTGGGATTGCTAGAGACAATCTTGGTAACTGGTGTGGTGGCTTCTCATTTGGTATTGGTGTCTGTTCGGCTATCATAGATGAGTTATGGGGGATATGTAAAATTTTTGGAACAAGCTTGGGAAAAAGGTTATAAAAAAATAATTATTGAAAGTGATTCTTTATATGCAATCACGGTGCTCACAAAACCTGGTGATGCGGCCCAAGAGTCTCATATTCTGACTCGCATTTGGGCATGGCTGAATAAAGACTGGCAGGTGTTTCTACAACATGTCTACGGGAAGGGTAATATGTGTGCAGATTGGTTATCCAACTATCCCTTGGATCATCCGCAAGATGCTGGTTTTCGTTTCTACCATTTTCCCTCTACTGGAGTTAGGCATTTATTTTTATTTTTTTGTAAATAGGCATTTATTTTTAGCTGATATAGCTTCTGTTAGTTTTCCTCGTTTTGTTTCTTTGTAATTTTTGTTTCTGCTGGGGCTTTGCCCTTTAGCTTACCAAAAAAAGAGAGAGGTAAAATTATAGAAATAAAGAATTGTAACTTTAAATAATAAAAAAATTGAAAAAGAATAAGATATAGATAAGAAATGAGTGGTCTATATGAAACCAAACACCAAAAAGTAAAACCAGTGTATGGTTTATGATGTGAAAACTTCATTTTCACGCATTGTGATTTTGTAATTTATCATTTGATACCTTGGCGTTTTAAATATTTCACTTAGACTCATTGTGCTTAAATAATTTATAATTTAATCTCTCGTGATTTCAAATATTTACTTAGATATCTTGTGAATAGAAAAATTTTCACTTAGACCCCTTGTAGTTTAAAAAATAAATTTTTAAAAAATAAATATTTAAAATAAATTTCACTCTTTTTATTTTATATTATCACCTAATGCATTTAGGGTTTAAGAAATAAAAGTAAAAATTAAAAAATTCACTTATTTTTATCAAGAAAATAAATTCAAATCAAATATTATGTTATTTGAATCAAAAAATTGTTGAACTTTTTTTAATCAAAAAAAAAATTATTTTAACCAAATTAAGATTTAAGATATTTGTAAAGATTTGGATGTAATGAATATTAATATTACATCCTTAAAGCCATCATATCACGTGTTTTTGTTCACCAAGTATATGCTTATGTATTTAAGATTGCAAGATCACCAAGTATGTAATTCATAATATTTTTTATGAATGTCTAAATCAATTGGTTAAAATAATTGAAAAAAATAAAAAATAATTTTTTTTTGGGTAAACTAAAAATAAAATTTCTAATGTTTAAAAATGGTATTTTTTTAAAAAAAATTACATGTGACTTGAAAATATAAATAAGCCATAACTTATTATTTTTAACTACGTTTTTTGTTTGCATGTGTTTTACGATATATCTATTTTTTAAATTATTTCTTAAATTTCTAATATAAATTATTCTGAAACATAAATTAAAAATAAATACTCGGGACACATATTTTATTTATAATTAAATTAAAATTTCATCACTCTTATTTTATAATTAAATTCCTAAATCTATTTACCAAAAAAAAAAAAAAATCCTAAATCTGATTTCAATTTTTGTAAATACAAATTTATAAAATCTCAAATATTAAGGACACAAATCCTTACAAAAAGATAATTATTTATTCTCATTAATCTTTTTTTTTTGGTAGATAAGGAAGGATTAAAAACCCCAGAAACAACTCAGTTTACAAACACCCTACGATAATTACAAACAAAGGAAAAATCAGCCAAATACATAGGCAGAATCTTACTCGGTGGAGAATGAAAAACTCTAAAATTACACTCTAATTGATGATCCAATGGGTATTTAGAAAGCCAGTCTGCACATCCATTACTTTCTCGATAGACGTGGACTAGTTGAACCTCCCAATCTCTTTGTAACCATGCTCGAATGTGAGTCACCAAACGGGACTCTTGAGCTGCTCCTCCATTGTTGGTGAGCAAAGTGATCACTGAACTAACATCACTTTCTAATAAGCAGCGTCTCCATCCACCATTCCAAGCCATTTCAAGCCCTTTAAGAACACCCTACAGTTCAGCTACAAAAGTCGAGCACTTACCTATATGGTATGCAAAGCCTTGAATCCAAGTACCAGTTTCATCACTTAAGATCCCCCCGCAAGCCACTTCACCACCAGGAATTCTAGTTGCCCCATCTGTGTTAATTTTAATCCAACCAGCCTCCGGAGGATACCAACCCACAGGAATAGACGCAGATCTTCTATTGATTCTACCATTATGATTCTGAGTCCAAGCATTTGATATTTCATGAACCTGCTGCATTATCGTTTGGCTCTTATATATATGCCTACCAATTATCATCTTCTCCATGGACCACTCCATTTCTCCACCTCCAAGCACAAGCTACTGTGACAGCAAAGACAGTAGGCCATTGATCATTTAACCGCAGCAGATCAGCATTCGTCAAATTCAGGTTGATCCAGCTCAGCAAATCTGCATTAAAAAACAATTCATACAAAGCAAGGTTAAGTAAATCCATCCACACCCTTTTAATTTTGATACAGTCCCTAGCCATATGAATTATTGTCTCTTATTCCAGCTGACAAAGAGAGCAGATTGAATCAGCCATATCCAATTTGGCAAGCATGCTTCGTGTTGGCAGCCTATTATGGCCAATCTTCCAAAGAAGGACATTGAACCTGTTAGGCACCTTCAACTTCCAAATAGCCGACTAGTTACCATTTTGCCCAACATCCTCACCATCTATACAAATGCCTAACAGATAATCCATTGGACCCATTTATATGCCACCGAAAGCCATCAGCGCCACTATCCAATTGTGGTGGTAATTCACTTCTAATTGACTGAATAGTACTGTCTGACAGATAATTAGCCATAGCTCCACAATCCCAAAACCCATCAGCATTCACATACTCCCTAACCTTTTTTCCAATTTCTGCCTGAGGAATCACAGAAGTTGCTTGACTGGCTAAGTTGTATTCATGATCCATCCATTTATCTTCCCAAAAGTTAATTGATAAACCATCCCTCACCTCCCAAACCAATCTAGGTTTCAGTTTATGCCATACTTCACACATGGCTTTCCAAAGTGGAGAATTGCCACTTTTCCAATAAAACTCCTCTTGATTAAAAGTACCATTACCATATTTTGCTTGCAACACCGGAACCCACAGCTTGTTCCGATCAGTAATAAAATTCCTAACCATCTTACCAATGAAGGCTTCGTTCATAACTGAGAGATTTCTAATACCTAATCCCCCATGACTCTTCGGCAAAGAAATAGTATCCCAACCAATAAGATGCATTCTTTTCTTGTGAATTGAGTCACCACAAATAAAAGCCCTTTGAATCTTCTCCAAATCATTGCAAACAGCCCTTAGAACTAGACAATACTGCATGTGATAGTAAGGCAAAGCAGACAAAACAGATTGTGATAATACAATTCTACCTGCTTGGGATAAAGTTTTAGACTGCTAACTACACAATCTCTCCCTAGCTCTCTCAACAACACCAGCAAATATTCCAATTAATCTATATATTAAAGACATTACACCTTTAGTTGAAAATCACACACAGTCAAATGTGAAAATATATTTTCAAAATTTAAGATAAATAAAAAATTTAAGATAATTTATAAATTAATTTTAGAATAAATAATTTGAAATATTTTTTGAACCCTAAATGCATTACATGAGGATATAAAATAAAAATTAGATAAAATTTATTTTAAATATCTATTTTTCTAAATATTTATTTTTTAGAACACAAGAGGTCTAAGTGAAAAATTTTATAACCACGAGAGGTCTAACTGAAAAATTTGAAATCATAGGGAGTTAAATGATAAATTATTTTAACACAATGGGTCTAAGTGATAAGTTTAAAATATGAAAATATATTTTCAAAATTTAAGATAAATAAAAGATTTAAGATAATTTATAAATTAATTATAGAATAAATAATTCGAAATATTGTTTAAACCCTAAATGCATTACATGAGGATATAAAATAAAAAAGAGAGAAAATCTATTTTAAATATTTATTTTTCTAAATATTTATTTTTTAGAACACAAGAGGTCTAAGTGAAAAATTTTATAACCAGGAGAGGTCTAACTGAAAATTTGAAATCATAGGGAGTAAGATAATAAATTATTTTATCATAATAGGTCTAAGTGATAAGTTTAAAATCACATGGGATCAAATGATAAATAATAAAATCACACTGTGTGATAATAAAGTTTTCACTTTTATGATTTTATTTGCGCAAGTCTCTCTCCCACATTTTCTCTTTTTCTTGCGCATGGTTTTGAAGTTTCAATTTCTCTCTCTTTCAATATGTCTTCAGTTCAATGGTCGCCGGACATCATGCAGATGCTTTTTCTGATGTCTTCGACTCCATCTTCTTTATCGTCTTCAACTCCTCCTTCTCCTTCTCCATGTCTACATTATTCGGTTTCATTCCAAACAAGTTTTTTTTTTACCCGGCGAGTCACCGATTTTAGTAAAATCGGCCGGTTCACTTTGATCAACATCGAGTCATGCCGAGTCACTTATATCTCTGATCTATTACTCTACCAGGAACGGTCACATGGCCAGATTACCGATTTTTGGTTTGAACCGGCCAATCCGGTCCTGGTTATGTAACAGTGTCTATTAGTCAATATATATATATATATATAGGGGAGGGTTCTTTTGACTCCAGAGTAAGACTTTTAAGTCTTACTCCAAATCTCAGTCGTTGATGGACGAAAATCAACGGTTGTCATTAATAGTATAATTAATAATTAATTAATTAATATAACTTCCTAAATTATAACCGTTAGATGGACGAAAATCAACGGTTAGGATGGAGAGTAAGACTTATAAGTCTTACTCTTGAGTCAAATGATCTCTCTCCATATATATATATATATATATATTTGCTTTTAAAGGTTTTTAGGTAAATTGAATATATATATATATATATATATGGGCTTATCAATAATTTTGTCTCTGGCTACTAAATCATAACCGTACAAAGATGAATAAATGGTAATGAAGAAAGAGAGAGAAAAGGAATTATAACTATTCAAATATGAATAAATTAATATAAAAAAATAAATAAATAAAATGAAGTAGTTTTAGGATGACCGGAGATAAACTTATTTCAAGTTGTCGAAGAAATATTTTTTCATATATATATATATATAGGGGTTTACATTTCTGCAGCTGTTGTACGTGCAGCAATCAAATAATTGCCATATATATACTTGAAAGCATTAAATGCAGGGAATCATAACCATACAAAGGATGAAAGCATGAAATGTAGAGAATCATAACCATACACCTGTCGTTGTCGTTGCTGTATGTAAAGCGGCTGGAGAAATGATTTTACTATATATATATATATATTACGCAATTGACTTTTAAGAAATAAATTTTTTAAATTTTGCGGCTTTTCCTATAACAGTCTCCAAGAAACAGTAGTTGAACTCTAAATTTTCTGTAATTATAGTTTTGAGAATTTCAATAAAATTCAAGGTCATTTAAAAAGAATCAGAATCGCAAAACCATCTTTTCGGCCCCCATATATTGATGAATTAAAACAAATTTTGTAACAGCATTAATGACGTTCTGACTTCTATAGAATTTTCTGATTTCAAAACAAATTTATCAAAAATTACAACAGTACATTTTTTTTTCAGATTTATTGACCGATTGAAGACGAGTCAAGAAAGATTACAATCACAGTACAGCTTTTCATACCAAATCACTAATTAAGGATAAATAAACATCTTAATTGATTTACGTGGTTGATAGTTTTATAAAATATTTTCATCGTATAAAATACACAAACAAGCATATAGAAAAAGAAGTAAGCACAATCTTTTTTTTATTTCTTTTTTTCGTTTAATGTGAATTTTTTTCTTTTTGAGGGATTAAGATTGTGCCAACAGTACTGCCCAAACACGCAGATAGAAAACTAACACAGCAACACATACCCCATTGTTGGGGTATATTATCTTTTGTTCAAATTGAAGACTCCAAAAAATGATAAAAAAAACAAATAAATAAAAAATCAACGAATCAAACCTTGCAAAGGCATGAATAATATTTTCGAAATAAGATGGGGGAAATGCAAGAACAATATAAATTAAGATGAAACATATCATCTCTAGTTACTCCTTATTCCAATAATAACAATGAGATTCATTCTCAGATGAAATGCGACATGGACCTTCTTCCCTTATAATCCAATTGCACAACCGACATACCAAGCGATCCCTATCTCTTATGTATATATCAAACCACTCGAAGTCACCTTGCCATTGAAAAGAACAATAGAACTGTGTATTAGTGAAACTGCCATATCTAAAACTCCATTCAAATGAAGCAAAAGGTTGGAGAAGATGCACTCCAAGATCATCGTCAGCAGATTTGCAGTGAAGGGTTACATCCCTAGGCATAGTATTTGTTACCCTCACATGTGTCTTTTTTAGAAAAAGTAGTCCCGAAGCATTTCTTATTGAAAGCAAGGTAAGCACCCATAGAAGGAGAATACTTTTGGCAAAGAGAGACATTATCAAAATGAGAAAGAGAAAGAGAAAAAATGAGACTATACTGTATTCAATTTACAAACGGATATAAATAAGTTTTAGAAAACTCCTAAAACAGCAGTTATCTGTGGGCTCAAACCCAAAATATTAAGAAAGAAAAAAAATAATGAGTCAGTCGTAAGTCGACAATTAGTCAGCCATGAGTTGACAATCAGTCTGTCATGAGTTGGCAATCAGTCAGTCATGAGTTGGTAATGAATCAACCATGAGGTGGCAATGAATACAAAGTATGTATGAGTCATGCCCAACACTTTCTCTGTTAGCAATGTTATCAGACCCGGCACGATGATTGAATCAGTCGAGGTAATGGGTTAATGGGTCATCGATTCAACCAGTGGGTCACTGGTTCAACCGCTTGAACCGAATAAATATATATAAATTTAAAATTTATTTTTCAATTTTCAATTTTTTTTAAATTATGACAAAATAAATATTTATGGCATCAAAATAAATAAAAAAAATGCAGTACCTATATAATAAAGAAAGTAAAAAAAATAGAAATAAAGAATTGTAAATTTAATAATAAAAAAATTGATAAAGAAGAAGATATAGATAAGAAATGAGTAGCTCATATGAAACAAGAAACCAAAAAGTAAAACCAGCGCATGGTTTTATGATGTGAAAACTTCATTTTCACCCATTGTGGTTTTGTAATTTATCATTTGATATCCTGTGGTTTTAAATATATCACTTAGACTCATTGTGCTTAAATAATTTATCATTTAACCTCTTGTGATTTCAAATTTTTACTTAGATATATTGTGGTTGGAAAAAATTTCACTTAAACCCTTTGTAGTTACAAAATAAAAATTTAAAAAATATATATTTAAAATAAATTTTTACTCTTTTTATTTTATATCATCACCTGATGCATTTAGGGCTTAAGAAATAAAGTAAAAATTAAAAAATTCACTAATTTTTATCAAGAAAATAAATTCAAATAAAATATTATTTTATTTTAACCAAAAAAATTGTAGAACTTTTTAAACCAAAAAAATAATTATTTTAACCAAATTAAGATTTAAGATATTTATAAAGATTTGGATGTAATGAATATTAATATTACATCCTTAAAGCCATCACATCATGTCTTTGAGTTCACCAAGTATTTGCTCATATATTTAAGATTGCAAGATCACACTTGGGCCAAGTATGAACTTAAATAATTTAAGATTGCAAGATCACCAAGTAAGTAATTTATAATATTTTTTATGAATGTCTAAATGAATTGATTAAAATAATTTAAAAAAGGAAAAAAAATTGGTAAACGAAAAGTAAAATTAATTATGTTTTAAAATGGTACTTTTTTTAACAAAAAAATTACATGAGATTTTAAAATATAAATTAGGTATAACTTATTATTTTTAACTTTGTTTTTTGCTTGCATGTGTTTTACGATATATCTATTTTTAAACTTATTTTTTAAAGTTTCTAATATAAATTATTCCTAAACATAAATTAAAAATAAATACTCAGGACACATATTTGATTTGTAATTAAATTAAAATTCCACCATTCTTATTTTATAATTAAACTCCTAGATATGATTTTAATTTTGTAAATATAAATTTGTAAAATCTCAAATATTAAGGAAACAAATCCTTACAAAAAGATAATTATTTATTCTCATTAATCTATATATTAAAGACATTACACCTTTAGTTGGAAATTGACACATAATCAAAATAAGAAAGAGAAAGAGAAAGAGAAAAAATGACACTATATTGTATTTAATTTACATGCGAATATAAATAAGTTTTAGAAAACTACTAAAACAGCAGCTATTTGTGGGCTCAAACCCAAACTACTAAGAAAGAAAGAAAATAAAATATAATGAGTCAGTCATAAGTAGGCAATTAGTCAGCCATGAGTTGACGATGAATCAATCATGAGTTGGCAATGAGTCAGTCATAAGTAGGCAATTAGTCAGCCATGAGTTGACGATGAATCAATCATGAGTTGGCAATGAGTCAGTCATAAGTTGGCAGTCTGTCATGAGTTGACAATGAATTGGCAACCAGTCAATCATGAGTTGGTAATGAATCAACCATGAGTCGACAATGAATGCGAAGTATGTATGAGCCATACACAACACTTTATCTGTTAGCAATGTTATCAGTCCCGGCCCAGAGATTGAACCGGTCGAGGTACTGAATTACTGGGTCATTGATTCAACCAGTGGGTCAAACCGCTTGAACCGAATAAATATATATATAAATTTAAAATTTCTATTTCTATTTTCAATTTTTTTAAATTATGACAAAATAAATATTTATGGCATCAAAATAAAAAAAAAACAAGAACAGTACCCATTATAATAAAGAAAGTAAAAATAATAGAAATAAAGAATTGTAAATTTAAATTATAAAAAAGCTGTAAAAAATGAAGATATAAATAAGAAATAAGACGCCCGTATGAAACTAGAAACAAAAAAGTAAACCTTCGCATGGTTTTATTGTGTTAAAACTTCATTTTCACTCATTGTGATTTTGTAATTTATCATTTGATATCCTATGGTTTTAAATATATCACTTAGACCCAATGTGCTTAAATAATTTCTCATTTAACCTCTCGTGATTTCAAATTTTCACTTAGATATCTTGTGGTTAGAAAAATATTTCACATAGAACCCTTGTAGTTACAAAAATAATTTTTTTAAAAAATAAATATTTAAAATAAATTTTCTCTCTTTTTATTTTATATCATCACCTAATGCATTTATGGTTTAAAAAATAAAATTAAAAATTAAAAAATTCACTTATTTTTATCAAGAAATCAAATATTATTTTATTGTATCTATTTTTTACCCGCTATCGTTATAAAATTATCTAAAGAAAGTAAATATCTTATTTTGAAAATACATATTAATTTATCTTGAATAATATTTTTTAATTTTAAATATATTTTTAAAATAAATATAAAATTTAAGATAATTTATAAATTAATTTAGAATAAATAATTTGAAATATTTTTTAGACCCTAAATGCATTACATGAAGATATAAAATAAAAAGAGAAAGAAAATTTATTTTAAATATTTATTTTTCCAAATTTTTATTTTTTAAAACACAAGAGGTCTAAGTCAAATTTTTTGTAACCACGAGAGGTCTAACTAAAAATTTGAAATCATAGGGAGTCAAATGATAAATTTTTTTATCACAATGGATCTGAGTGATAAGTTTAAAATCGCATGGGGTCAAACGATAAATTATAAAATCACAGTAAGGGAAAATAAAGTTTTCGCTTTTATGATATTATTTGCGCAAGTCTCTCTCTCATTTTCTCTTTCTCCTGGGCATGGTTTTGAAATTTCAATTTTTCTCTCTTTCATTATGTCTTCTCTTCAATGGCCGCTGGATATCATGCCGATGCTTTTTATGATGTCTTCGACTCCTCCTCCTCCTTCTCCTTCTCCTCTCAGTATCTACACTATTCGGTTTCATCCCAAACAAGTTTTAGTAAAATCAGCCGGTTCATTCTGATTCTCGCCGAGTCACTTATATCTCTAATCTATTACTCTGCCCCGACAGGTCACATGGCCGATTTATCAATTTTGGGTTCGAACCGGCCGGTCTGGTCTTGTTTCTGTAACACTGTCTATTAGTCAATATTTTTTTTGCTTTGAATTTTTGTTATATATAGACCGAAGAAATCAGGAAAAAAAATATTTATTAATGGTTTTTATCCCTGTTGAATATATATATATATATATATATATATATATATATATATATATATTATACGAAGAAAATATTTATCCCTGTTGTACAGAGAAAAAATATAAAATCCCCTTTCCTAGTAAGTTTTCTTCTCTCTGTTTTTTTTTTTTTTTTTTTTGGTAAAACCTAGTAAGTCTTCTTTAAGTGTATTGAAATTCAAACACGGAGATTTATTTTCAAATGAAATTAATAAATTTCAATTCAAATGAATTAAATTAAATTATTTTTATTTTAAGTCATTCAATGCATAGATGAATAAGAACAGAGAAATCAGGTGAGTTAACTGGTAAGGAATTGTAGGGTGTCAAATGATACATGATAAAATCATAAAAAATGATATTAAAAAATAAATTATTAAAAAGTACTCCTTCCGATTCAAAATATCAGTGTTCTAGAGAAAATATCTTGTTTCACTAAGTTAAATAAGAAAAACAAAATAAATAAAAGATTAATATAGTTAAATATAATTACATTTTTGAAAAATTAAAAGTGTGTGATAATTTTTTAAATTCTTCGGTGATTGAGTTGGAAGCTAAACAACAAAATTCTCAGTTTTTGTCCCCTGCCTCCTCCTCACACTAGATTTGAGTTGTCTCGAAAAATAGGTGATTTGTTGAAAGACTGAGAAATGGAGACGAATATATTTAGTATTACTTTGGATAATGCATTTGGAATGACATTATGGTAGGTCTTTTGAGATACTCACTATGTAAAATTGATTGTTATGTAATGGAGCTTTTTTTCATGTGCGTTATTTTGTACACATATTGAATCTAATTGTGCACGAAGGATTAAAAGTTGCTAGTGATTCTTGGTACAAAATCAGAGAAAGTTTCACATAGGTAAAGTGTTTATAAATTATTTACAGCAAGATAAAATAATTTAGGTGCAAATTATGTATAGCTATACATTAATTATTGGCAAGAACATAAATTCAAAATTTAAACAAAAATGGCTTGTTTGAATTGTATTTTGGAAAATAATTTTTTGATTTCCAGAAAAGAAAAAAAAACATATTTGATAAAGCTTATTTTATGAAAAATCTAAAAAGTATAATTTTTTTTTAATTTTTAGAATCAAATTTACAGAACATATTTGAGTTGTTTTTGTTGTGTGTTTTGACTTTTCACTTTCAAAACAAAAACAACAGAGAAAACACCTATTTCATTAACTAATATACAAAATAGTTTTAAAAATAGAAAAAACGGAACACAATCAAATAAACCATTAACCATTAGTATGTGGTTTTGTAAACAACAAAACCGATCAAATATTAAAATAGAACCATGAATTTTTAAGTTATTTGTTCTGCTAGGGTTTCTGTTGTTCATGTCGTCAACGGAAAAAATTGCACCGTCTGTGGAAGAGAAAGACAATCTACAGCGCTCAACTCGAAAGAAAAAGCGAGAGGTAGGAGAATTCAGCAATGAAGAAACTATGAAGACTAGAGATGATGAATGGATGCATGAAAATATTTCTTTCAAAGAGATGCTCATGAGAAGTAATGGAGAATGGCCCCCGGCGGAGGATCTGGATCTGACTGATGAGGAGACTGAGCAAGAAAATCCAGGGGAGGAAGAGACACAAAAAGGGCCAGAGGTCACTTGCCAAGTAGATGGTGATGGTAGAACTAATTTCTTACTGTCTAATGAATTCAAGCGCAGAGTGTGGAAGCCATGGCATCAATCGGTATATGTTAAACTATTGGGGAAGAAGCTATCTATTGCTTTCATGAAGAAAAAGCTGGAAAACATGTGGGCTAGGGAGGGACAACTGTTGATTACAGATGTTGAAAATGGTTTCTTTTTGGTAAGGTTCTCGGCGAAGAAAGACATGGATCATGCATTAACAGCGGGTCCATGGGTGATTATGGACCACTATCTCGCAATTCGAAGCTGGGAACCTGATTTTCATCCATACCAAGCAGCAATCAGTAAAATAATGGCTTGGGTAAGGCTTCCACAATTTCCTATTGAATATGTTAATACGGAGTTGGTGAAGCAGGTTGGAAATTGGATAGGAAAATTCATCAAGCTTGATGTTGTTACTACTTCTTTGGCTAGAGGCAGATTTGCAAGGCTATGTGTGGAATTGGACCTGGGAAAGCCGCTTCAGTCAGAATACAAGATTGAAGGAAAGTTGAAGCAAATAAAATATGAAGGCCTGCATATAGTATGCTACTCTTGTGGTCAGTATGGCCATAGGGTCGAAAATTGCCCAAACATCTGTAGGACAGATACAAATGCAGGTGAAAAAGATAAGGCGGATCAAGATAGTCATGAGAAGGAGGAAAGTACTAGAGTTGATCAACCTCAGGGGGCAGAGGGAAAGTACGGGCCCTGGATGCTTGTTAACAGGCAAAGAGGAAAAAGGAACAGGGCACTAAAGGAACTGATTCTAAAGGGAAGGAACTTAGATTACTGAAAAATGCAGGGAGCAAATCTTCTCATTTTGAAGTGTTAAGTAGAGAGGAACCAGAAGAGGAAGACATGGGCAGAGTGGTAAGGGTTAGTGAAACTCAGCTGAAGCAAGGGAAAGAAAAAAGTGAGACTGTTCAAGGTAGAGGTAAAGGGAGTCATAATGATAAACCAAAGTTGATTGAAACATCTACAACTTACAAACTAGTCTGGAAGCACATTCAAGATACAGATGCATATAATACAGTAGAGAGGGTGGACAATGTTGAAATATTAGCAGCCAATTCGGGCAAAATGCTTACTGGTTTAAACCATGATGACGGGAATAAAGAGGATTGTATGGCTGTTGATCATTCGGAGGAGCGAATCATTAACAGAAACAACAGTCAGCACACTCTTGAGCTGCCTTTAATCCAAAACCAAAATTCAGGGAAAGGATTGGAGATGAGCCAATTCAATGACCACCAGATGAAAGACATGGACGAGCCACCTGACCCGAAACCACCGGATCAAGGGGCAAGAATTGATCAGAAGGAAATCAACAGCAACAAAGCACGACAGAACATTGGCCATAAAGCCAAGAATCAGGAGAAGCAGGTACTCCGTATTCCTGCTAAACCAAACTCTAGTTTTTAATGTCTATCCTTTTCTGAAACTGTAGAGGGGCTGCCAATAAAGAAATGGGGCGGACCCTTAGATTGTTGGTGGATAAACATAGATTACAGCTGGTAATTTTGCTTGAAACTAGAACCAGTAGAGTGAAATGTGATTCTTTGATGAAAAAAATAAAATTTGATAAGTGTTGGGTAGAAGAAGCAAATGGCTTTTCAGAAGGAATTTGGATCCTTTGGTCTACAAAGTGGTGTCAGGTTGAGCCAATAGAGCAAACAAATCAATTGATCCATATGAAGGTAACAGTGGTAACAATATGTCGTTCCTATGCACGGCTATATATGCCCACCCAAAAGAAATTAACTGTAGGGTGCTTTGGGATGATTTAAAGAGACTCAGCAGCAATATTTCAGATCCTTGGCTAGTAGGTGGGGACTTTACTGAAATCTCTAGTGTTCTGGAGAAAACAGGTGGTACACCCCCTAGCAAAACAAAGTGTGACTTCTTTGCTTCTGTTCTGGAGGAGTGTGAACTTGGTGATATGGAATTTGATGGTTCGAAGTTTACGTGGCAAGGTTCGAAATGGGGCAATCTTCGTAGAGTTCATAAAAGACTGGACAGAGTTGTGGCAAATCCCTAGTGGCGTCTTCAGTTTGATAATGCTAAGGTATGCCACCTCCCAAAAATTTTATCAGATCATTGTCCCATTTGGGTTAATCTCTTCTCCAATTGTGATCCGGGAGGAAAAAAACCATTTAGGTTTCTTGCTGCATGGCAGGAACATAGCGGATTCAATAATTTAATGGATGCTCAATGGGATAAAGGTTTTGACATCCCTTACATGTTACAACGGTTCATACCAAAAATCAGAAATTGGAATAGGAAAGTCTTTGGGGATATTAACAAGAAAAAAGAAAGAATCATGATGAATATTGAGAAGGTTCAGAATCAGGTTATCTTGAATGATTCAGAGAGATTGAAGAGAATGGAATTGGATTTGCAAAATCAACTTCAAATTGTTCTAGAGGAAGAGGAACTACTGTGGTTTCAAAAGTCAAGACATAAGTGGATTGAAGATAGGGATCGTAATACAAGATTCTACCATTTGAATACGGTAATCAGAAGAAATTTCAACAGGATAAATAGGCTTCAGAATTATAGTAATAAATGGATTTCGGATTCGACGGAGCTTAAAGAAATGATTATTCTGTTCTACAAAAGTCTATTTACAGAAGATACTCCTAATAGGAGATGGTTGGATTCAGCGAGCTTGTGGCCTCCTTTAACCAACCAGGATCATGATAATATGGTCAAGATCCCATCTCTAGAGGAAATTAGGCACTGTATATTCGACATGCATCCTTATAAGGCTCCAGGAATTGATGGGTTCCTGGCCTTGTTTTTTCAAAGAAACTGGAGGAATTTAAAGGAGCAGGTTTTCAGGTTTGTGCATGAAGTTTGGCAGAACCCGAATATAACGCCTGGCAACTTGCAAGGATAAACGACTGTCCCCACACACTAACACGAGACTTTTCAGCGTGCTTTGTCCTCACTCGCACACTTCCCGGGAAAACTTCCCAGGAGGTCACCCATCCCTGAATTGCTCCAAGTCAAGCACGCTTAACTGTGGAGTTCTTCCGATCCGGGCCACCGAAAAGTAGATGCATATTGTTAGTATAGGTAGTACCAATTAATTCTTATAAGTCATTCCCAACTGTACCGTCCCATACCAGCACAGTCTCTAGAATCCCTCTCTTTCGGGTGTTGATTCGATTCATTCATGTACCCCCGTCCCTAGAAGCCTGCCAGGAGCCGCTCCTTGTCCGTGCCCTTGCGCACCGGCGATCACTCCCCGCCCTCGTCAGCGCCCGGGATGTTACATGCCCACCAGCTTCCGCCTGGTTCGTCCTCGAACCACACCGTACTGGATGAGAGGCCCTGCTCTGATACCACTCAAACGCCTGGCAACTTGCAAGGATCAACGACTGTCCCCACACACTAACACGAGACTTTTCAGCGTGCTTTGTCCTCACTCGCACACTTCCCGGGAAAACTTCCCAGGAGGTCACTCATCCCTGAATTGCTCCAAGTCAAGCACGCTTAACTGTGGAGTTCTTCCGATCCGGGCTACCGAAAAGTAGATGCATCTTGTTAGTATAGGTAGTACCAATTAATTCTTATAAGTCATTCCCAACTGTACCGTCCCATACCAGCACAGTATCTGGAATCCCTCTCTTTCGGGTGTTGATTCGATTCATTCATGTACCCCCGTCCCTAGAAGCCTGCCAGGAGCCGCTCCTTGTCTGTGCCCTTGCGCACTGGCGATCACTCCCCGCCCTCGTCAGCGCCAGGGATGTTACACCGAATCTGCTTTCAACAATTAATTCAAATTTATTGGTGCTTATCCCTAAGGTCCAGGGTCCAACTAGCATCAAGCAGCTTAGACCTATTTCACTTTGCCCAGTCCTCTACAAGCTTATATCTAAATTGGTTGTGCAACGTTTGAGACCGATTTTGGAGAAGATCATCTCTCCTACACAAGCTAGTTTTGTTCCAAAAAGGCATATCCAAGATAATATTGTGATAGTCCAGGAACTTATTCACAGTATGCATCGAATGAGGGGAAGAAAAACTTATATGGCAGTGAAGATAGACTTAGAAAAGGCATATGATAGACTAAGCTGGAATTTCATACATCAGATATTGAAGGAGGCTCAAATCCCGGAGAAACTAATTGAGATTATAATGGTATCAGTGAAATCTATCTCTATTAATATTCTCTGGAATGGAGGAATGTCACAAGAATTTCATCCATCAAGAGGTATTCGACAGGGTGATCCAATTTCGCATTATCTTTTTGTCCTGGGAATGGAGAAACTCTCTCACATCATTGAAACTGCTGTTAAAGGAAATATTTGGTTGCCTATTAGAGCTGGTAAGGAAGGGCCAAGAATTTCTCATCTCAGTTTTGCTGATGATTTGGTGTTGTTTGCTGAAGCAAATGAAGATCAGATCCAGAATATGTCTAAATGCCTTAGACTATTTGAAGAAACATCAGGACAAAAAGTTAATGTGCAGAAGAGCAGCATTTTCTTCTCAAAAAATACAGATGAAGATTTAGCTTTGAGATTAACAACGCTGAGTGGATTCAAAAGAGTGAAAAATGTTGGGAGATATTTGGGGGCTTGGATGCAGCATGGTAGAGTGACCAAGCAACATTATGGTGATATTATAGACAGAGTCAAGCAAAGATTATCAGGGTGGCAAGCACAATGTCTTTCACATGCAGGGAGAGTGACCCTTACACTATCAGTGTTGGCCACTATTCCGTCATTCCAAATGCAATGTGGAAAACTGCCCATTGGGGTGTGTAATGAGCTGGATAAACTCCAACGTCAGTTTATATGGGGGGACAAGGAAGAAAAAAAAAGAATGCATCTGGTAAACTGGAACATTTTGACCACTCCTAAGTTAACAGGGGGTTTGGGATTAAAAAAGACAGCATTATTCAATGATGCTTTTTTAGCTAAAATGGCTTGGAATATATTCACTAATCCAAACACATTATGGGCTAAAGTGCTGAAAGCTAAATATTCTGGTAACAGATCAGGTATGGAGGTATTTTCTTGTAATATTGGTGATTCTTTGCTTTGGAAAAATATCTGTCGCATGTGGAAGAAAATGGAAGATCATTCCAGTTGGGAGATAGCAAATGGTCAGAGTATCATGTTCTGGAAAGACAAATGGGCAATAGGGGACAGTAGGCTCATGGACCGATCATTGTTACCAGTTCCTTGGGAAGAGCCACAAAAAGGTAGCAGATTATGTGGATGATAATGGTGACTGGACATATGAAGAGCTGTCAAGCTGGCTTCCTCATGAGGTGATTCAAATAATTAGAAGACACCTGCCTCCCAATGCGTTAGATGGTCCGAATATGTTAAAGTGGTATGTTTCAGGAGATGGAAAAGTATCAGTGAGTAATATCTATAAAAGCCTGGATAATCAAATCGGACCTTTTACTGAGCATTCTGAAGTTTGGAAATTACTTTGGAATTGGAAGGGCCCATAGCGAATTAAACTATTTATGTGGAAAGTAGCTCGTGATAAGTTACCAACAAGAAAAAGATTGGCGACCCTTCATTTAGGTGAACCGATTTGCTTGCTGTGCAGCAATGATGAAGAGTCCCTGCTGAGGAAAATTTGGAATAAGCTTGGTGCTAGCACGGTTTGTATTGATTTCCTCTCATTTGATATCCAGAAATGGCTCATTTCCAATTTAAAATTGCAAACATTAGTATTGCGAGGAACTCCTTGGAATACTGTGTTTGCAGTGACCATTTGGAAAATCTGGTTATGGCGTAATGATAGGCTTCATGGACGTCAAGGCTCCTCAAATGAAATCAATCTTAACAGTATTGTGAGTTTTGCAGAGGATATATGGGCAGTGGCAAGTAAGAAGGAGATTGGTGACACTCATCGCATTAAAGAGGAAATCCTAATTCGTTGGATTTTTCCTGATATGGGATGGGTCAAAGTAAACACCGATGGAGCGGCCAAAGGAAATCCGAGTATGGCAGCTTGTGGGGGAGTGATTAGAGACTGTACGGGTAAGTGGTTACATGGATTTTCTTACCGAATTGGTATTTGCAATGCTATTGTGGCGGAGCTTTGGGAATATTAAAGGGGGTTGAATTGGCTTGGGAGTCAGGTTGGCGGAAGATCATCATTGAAAGTGATTCGGTAGTAGCAATCACGTGGCTCACCCATATAGGTGAGCCAACCTGTGAGTCTCACATTATGACTCGTATACGGACATGGATGAATAAAGATTGGATAGTGAAGATAAACCACACTTATAGAGAAGGAAATTGTTGCGCTGATTGGCTCGCTAACTTGCCATTTGAAAATCTAAAGCAAGAGGATTACTATTCATTTCCTGATCCTCCTTTAGGACCTTTAGGAATTCATTTATTGTATTTAGCTGATTTAAGTGGTTTGAGTAGGAGTCGCGTTGTATTTCTTCTTCTTAACCTGGTTGGGGTCTTACCCCATCCAGGATACCAAAAAAAAAAAAAATTGAAACACCCCCCCCCCCCCCCCAACTCGACTCAGACCAAGTCTTTCACTACAGCATGTAATTAATGATGATAGTTTACACAATTTTTATTTAAAGTGATGATATATTATAATTTTTATGTTAAATAGCTATATAAATTCTTGTATCACACAATTATTTTACGTTTAAAGTGATGATATATTATTATTAATGATTTTAGTTTACACAATTTTTATTTTTATCTTATTTTTTTTAAAAAAAAGTCTTTTAGTTTTTCTGTAGTTTAAGATGTTGCTCTGTTCTTATTGAAACAAAAAAGGTGCCATAATTTATAAGGTCCAGTGAAAGGGAATAATAATATGACCTAATAAAGAGTGAATTAATTGTTTTTTTCCTAGTCTAAAAAGAAATGAGTGTTTTAAGAAAGACTCAACAATCAAATCATATTTCATTAATGAGACGAACCGTTGTTTATTATCTTCTTGTGTAAGATAGACAAACCAAGACTACCAAAAAAGATAGACCGACCGAATCATATAATTACATAAAACAACCTTATTTGATAACATAATTTCATGCTATATATAAAATTTGTAGATTAAGATTTTTCCTTCCTGTTACATTTCTCTGGTAATTTAATTTTGTATGAAATAAATTTGTATAATTATAGTCATATATACATAAATAGAAAAATACATACTCTGCCCATTATTTTCATTTGCTTTCTTATCTGTTTCTCAACCTTTAATTTTAGCGTTCTTTTTTGTTCTCTTAAAGTGAGGTGCTAGGCAATGTCTGCATATAAAATTCTGGTCGAAATTTGAACAGTTGGTAAAACAAAAAAGTTTTATTCCTTTTATGTTACATAAGAGAAATTTTATTTCTTACTTTCACTTTGATTTTTGTGCCCTATTTTTTTTTTTCTCTTTTTGTTTTTAAAATAAAGTGGATCCCACCATTTGTTGTAAGAGTTGGAGAGAAAATTTATCTTATATGACATAAAAAAATAAAACCCAAAAAAAAATACATCAATTGCTCCCTAGTTTGACATCTGAAACCAACATCATTCATATATATTTTTTAGATAACGTGTCACAATCTTTGGATGCATGACATCAGACTCCCAAAAAATTTTATTACAAAAAATGACATATATATTCACTAATTCACGTACTGAAAATATTCTTACTTCGTAGTAATTTTTTATTTTTACATTTTTAGTCGTTATCTTTTAAGTTATCTTTTTTTTTTTTTTTTTGGTGAATTAAGTTATCCTTTTTATTATCATGTAACACGACGAAATTTTTCAAAAAAAAAAATGTGGAATTGAAATGCATGTTACACTTTAAAGAGAAATCAAGCTTACAATTAATTACAACTAAATAAGTGTCTTTATGAAACTTACTAAATGAATATAAAAACGAGACTAATGTTTGCTTGGACAAAATAAGTTTACAAAAAATAATAATAATAATAAGGGATAGGATATTGTGACACCCAAGTTATGTTACACCCATGTGACACTCAGTCAATCTCACCGTTAGATCGCTTATGTTATATTTATTTCCATCTTTGTATGGTCATGATTTCCCAAATTTAATATTTTATATTTATTTCTACCTTTGTATGGTTATGATTTCCCATATTTAATGCTTTCACTTTAAATTTAGGAAATCATGACCATATAAAGATGGAAATAAATATAACCGTTGGATCAACATAAGCGATCTAACGGTGAGATTAACTGGGTGTCACATGGGTGTAACATAACTTGGGTGTCACAATATCCTAGTTATCCCTAATAATAATAATAATAATAATAAGTGTCTTTAAGCTATTAGATTTGATTTAGTGGTGAAAAATTTAAAAAATTTATATTAGATTATGTGTTCAATTCTCATCATTATATTAAAAAAAAAAAACATTTTCATTTACACTGAAATATGTACATCACAGAATACGTAACATAATTTATAAAAATTTATAAACAAAAATTTTGTAAATATAAGTTAAAGTCATTTTATTATACGTTTCTTTCTCTTTTCTATTCACTTTTCAGGTCTCTTTTTCCTGAATGGTCAGATATTTAGGCTAACATTATAGAATCTAACCTTTTTTTTTGTTTTGGATAACAGAATCTAACTTTTTAACAACTAATAACTCTCACATTTTATTAAAATTGGTATAGTGGTGAAGGATTTTGAATAATGCATCTTGTGGAATAATGCGTGTCCATTGCATTAAGAACTGTCATTGTGGAACGCCCCTCCCTCACCAATATCGAACATTTTGCCAAGAATATCAAGGGTTCTTGAATTGGACGATTTTCAATAGCCAACTGAGAAAAAAGTGACTGATCAGTGTTAATGGAGATCCCCACACACTGTGTTTAATAGAAGAGAATTTTTTTTTTTTGGAAATCTTAATTTTTAAAATTATGATTTTTACGTTCAGTTCACGATAATATTTGAAAATTAAAAATTTTAAAAAATTTATTTTTTCGAGAATTCAAAAATAACAGGCGGCTTCAGAAGTGATACATGACAGGTGGGGTGGTATTATTCATATTTTGCCGCTTTATTTCAGATAAAAATTATCAAAGGCTGGCTCAGATTTTAATGCATGGAACGCACCTTCTTCATGAACTTGCGACAAAATATTTGCACAAATATTTTTAAAACTTAATTTATTCCCATCTTGAGTTTTGAAACCATTTGTTCAATATTTAGAGATATTATAATTTCTTCCACTTAAATAAAAATTCTTCTACTATTCTTGGTAATTTTTTCCACTTATCAAATTTTTTTCCGAACTCTATTTTAGTTGCATAATATTGTTTATAATGCTGACTACCCATGGGTGAATATGCTTATATTTTCCAAAAAAAGAAAAAAAAGAGTGAATATACTATTTTGAATATCAAAACAGTATATCATATATATTCATGCCGTCATGCGTGAAGCTCATATGAAGCTTAATTGATAATATATGTTCTATTTTAGGTTATTAGTAAATATACTTGGTGTACTAAGCATGGTGATTTTGAATACAGTGGTGGCATCAAGATTTGAACATGCAAAATTGCAAACTATTCAAATTCTTCACCACTAATTCACTTACAGTGACGTAAAAAAGTATGATGATTTTGTTGGAAAGACTCTATTAATATGACTTGCTAAAAAAGTTCTACATGAAAAATCAAGGTTTACCTCTTATCAAAACATTCCCTTAATTAGGAATGAATAATCTCTTCGCATGTGATAGTATAGTGGTTAGTTTGTCCACTAGGAGGGACCTCTTGTATTTTTTTTTTTACGGTATCCAAACTTAAAAAAAAATGATATGTTTATTGAATTAATTTTTTATTAAATTAAAGTTGCTTTACATTTGCAATCAACTATATATTTTATTTTATTTGGTACCGAAGGTATAACTTTTTAGGTCTCTTTAATAGTAAGTTTGGAGGAAAAAATCTTGACAAAAGTATGTATCACACGACAGTGAATTTTTAAGGTGAACCTTTTCTTAATTAAAAAGATAATAGCAATAACTACTAATTTGTTATGAAAAAAAAACATAATATTATCTTAATATATAACACCTAAGCTGACAAGAAAATATAATAAATGTGTAGAATTAATAGACTCTATATATAATTTGTTTATAAAATAAAACTATAACCTTAACATCCATGAATATTGAAGTAAATTTGATAACACACTAGATAATAGATTCATTTTTAAATTTTTTAAAAAGGAAAATCTATAATATTATTATATCTGGATACAGATGTATGAGAAATATTGCTTCTAATTAATACTAATGAATCTGTGCATATCTTATGTATAAATGTATTTCCCTCCAAGCAAAATAAATTACCCCATTTGGCCAAACAAAGAGGCAACTGCACAGTTTTGGTCACATTCAGGATTCAACGTATCTATCAACAGAGTATCATGATTTATGTGCATCTTAATACAATTTTATTATTGAGAGATAATCATCTCATATAACAGAGATAAAATAATATAGTTCACAATCTTTTTATTGAAAAAGTAGTGAATTTCATTATCTTGTCTATGTTACATGAGATAACTATCTCATCTCATGCAACATGAGATAAATCGATCCCTTTATTCAATTAATAATATTTAATATTCTTGGCATTTAATAATCTATTTTTTAATTATAACCTTATTAAGAAATTTACTTATTATATATGTATATATATTCCTTTTATATTATTAAATTTTTATTTAAATATCATTAAATATAACTTCATTTGTCTATACTGAGGCCCACTCTATATACCTTTGATTCATCTTCTTTTAAACCCATTCCAAATCCCAACACTTCCTTCGAACTGTCTCTATCTCCGGTGGAGCGCCTCCACCGGTAAAACTCTCCGGTGATCGTTCCGATTAGGTGCTCCGAACCTTTTCCGTTCGCTGAAGCTATCGCAGATTCAATCGTTCGATCCGTTTTCCCATTCTAGGTTGGTTTTTTATTTTTATTTGCTATTCTTGAATTTGTTTATAGCTATATTTGGTTTGATCAAGTACGAAGATTTTGATTTTATGGTGCCGTAGAGTTGATCTTCATCTGGTTTTTGTGGTGTAGTTGATCGAGTTTGAAGATTTTGATTTTATGGTGCAGCTGTGTATTGGGCCAAAGAGGGTAAAGTGGCCACCGTGAATCGTTGAGTCAGATTATACTTGTTTTGAAACATCAACGAGCGAAATGGTAGGTTCAAGATTCTTACAAGCTATTTGCATGCAAATGCCTGGTCTGATATATGATTTTGTGGTTGCCTGGTTTTGCATGATGGACTATATATAGTATTGTTCCTCTGTCTTTTTTTAAAAAAATAAAATAAAATAAAATTATAATTATATTTATCGTTTATCTAAAACATGTTTGAAATTTATATATTCATTTTAGGGTTAACAGATGAAATGTTTCTTCTTTTTACACATAATGTTGTCATGTGTGTGCAACTTGATTTAACAGTGTGAGGATTTTTTGAATAGTTCCATGAACCTGCATTGTTATAAAATTATTCACTCACTCGGGCCACCAGGATAAAGAACTACTTTGAGCCCCATATCACTCTGCTACTGTTTTTGGGAGCTTACTCATAAGCTAGTTTTTCTAATGATTCATAAATTTTAATGTAAATGTAAATTGTCAACATTGAGGTAATGATGATATGACTAATCCATGATATATGTGCAATGCGTGAAATGAATTCTGGATATCATTTCTGTGAAAATTCTTTACTCATTTTCATTTGTTTTATTTTGAGTGTTTTAAAGTATCCTTAGAGATTTTAGTTTATGCAGTTTGGATCAAGATACACAATACTACATGCTTCTGATAAACATAAGTTACATTCTTGTTAAAACTCCTTTAATATCTTACATTGATGATGGATTTTGTGATTCTTGACAATTAGGCATGTTCTTGTGTAACTAATCTATGCCCTATTATTAGTAACCAATAATATTTGATTATAAACTCCATGCATGGTATTTTACGGTTCTGGATTCTTGAAAGGTAAGAATGATAGCAATGGGGTTTGGTAAGAAGGAAAGAAAAGGAAAATGAGAGAAAATAATGTTGTTATCGATGAATGATCCATAAATGAATACAAGAGGAAATCCTCTTACAAGGAAATTCTCCCTTACTCTGGGCAAAGCCTCAGTTCTATAACAAAATATACAAAGGTGTCTATCGATAGGGGTTAACCTCCCTTACATGCACCACCTGGGTTTCCCTCCTGACTCTCTAATGGCATAACTGCCTTATTAATAGCTGCTAATTACCCTGGGCCCTGACCAACTTCCCTAAACAGAACTAACCACTGCCTAGGTCAGAGTTATTGATAGCACCGCTTTTGCGCACTATTGCACTATCGTAGCTCATTGCGGCACCCAGCCACTACTGGCCACTATGGCACGTTCACTATAGCGGCTGCTATTGCAGCCAATAGCATCTATTTTTGCCCTTGATTTGAAGTCCCAACAGCCATATTTTAAGGGTTAAATCTGTTCTCCAACCCCAATTTTATACCCATTTATTTCTTTGTTGTCAATGATACCATGGCTCCCCTTTTTGATTACTGGTTATTTGTGTTGGTAGAAGACGGGACGGGTTGAGTACTCTAGTAATCAAAAATTTTACAGGTAATTATTTAAGTCTGATCCAAATCCATTTCATGAGTAAAGAGAGGATTGTGGGTGGGTAGCTATCGAGTGTGGGTATCATTTTTAAATCTGAACCCAAACCCATTTTTACATATAATTATTTAATTATGAATGAATTTCTTTATTTTTTGGCATTTATATGTGTGGTATATCTATATAACAGGTTTATGCATAGAACTTCGCTATTGCGCTCTTTTCTACCTGCTATAGCGTTATAGCATTTTCAGACATCGGCCACTACCGTGTTTGATAACTAGGGTATATTCCTTTGGAAATATACTTGCCAAGCTGTAGGTTGCCCCTCTCTATTCATAATACGGGTTGTGATAATGCCGCTCCCTGCAAAACAACCTTGTCCTCAAGGTTGAATTCTGGAAAATGTCTTGTATCATTAATCTGATTATCTGTTTATATGATCTTGGTGCTGAATTTTCATTTTAAGGATAGTTACTTCGCCAAAACTTATGAGAAATATCTATGGTGATATTTGTTTTTCCCTTCTACAGTTGGTCATTTTTTTAATATTGCAAGTTCTGTCAATAAGCAACATTCTAAGCTATATTTTTTTTGCAGTCTTTTCAGCACAAAAGCTTCTGGATGCTGCGGGATGCTGGATGCTTAGCTGAAGAAAATATGGGACTTGAGAATTCTTCCAGAATTGAACCAAAGCGAAGTCATCAGTGGTTTATGGATATAGGGGAACCAGAAATATTCAGCAACAAGAAACAAGCAGTTGAAGCTGTTAGTGGCAGGCCAGTTCCGGGAGTTTCACATGTGAATGTTACTCAATGGGACACCAATTCCGGATTTCACTCAGCCACAGGTCAATTTTCTGACCGTCTCTTTGGATCTGATCTTGTACAGACTGGCAGTTTGGTTGATAAGAACATGCCATCAATTGGAAGTGGAAATCTGAATGTAGTAAGGAAGGATTTTGAGAAGCAATATTTTAATGATCCATCTGTGGGCTTGTCAATATCTCATCCCATAGCAGACCCCTCATCATGTCTCAATCTTGGTGGCATCAGAAAAGTTAAAGTTAATCAGGTCAGAGATTCTGACAATTGTATGCCTTTTTACATAGGGGACTCCTATAGTAGGGCAGATAATAGTACAATTTCAATAGGTACTGGCTACAATAAGAATGATGGCAACATTTCGTTGGGCCCAACTTATAACAGTGGAAATGACTGTACCATCGCTATGGGTACCAGAATAAGTAGGACTGATGACAATCTTGTTTCTATGGGTCACGCCATCAATAAAGAGGATGGGAGTTTTATGTTGATGGGGCACAATTATGGCAAGGGAGCCGAAAGCATCTTATCAATGGGTCAGCCCTTTGACAGGGGGGATGAAAATTTCATATCAATGGGTCAGTCATATGAAAAGGAAGGCGGCAATTTGATATCTCTGGGTACCTCATTTGCCAAGGGGCATGAGAGCTTTATGTCAATGGGTGCAACCTATAGTAAATCAGGAGAAGATTTCATAACCATTGCTCCTTCTTATGACAAGGGCACTGATCATATAATATCAATGGGTCCAACATATGATAAGGTGGATTCAAACATTGCATCAACAGTTCCATCATATGACAGAGGAGATTCTAGCTCTTTACCTGTAGATCAAAACCACAATAAGGGTCAGAGCAGTACTATATCTTTTGGAGGTTTTCATGATGACCCTGAGCCAAATCCCTCTGGTGGAATCATTAGTGGATATGATCTGTTGATGGGCATCCAGAATTCAGCTCAGGGTTTGGATAGCCAAAAGGATCTGACTGAGTCGAACTCTGAACCACCTGTAAATAGCATTCTAAAACCTAATACTAAAAGTGATACTATCCTTAAGAACAAAGAGCCCAAGACAACTAAGAAGGCAACTCCTAACAACTTCCCTTCAAATGTCAAAAGTTTGTTGTCAACTGGTATTTTTGATGGTGTTCCGGTTGAATATTACTCATGGTCACGGGAGGTAGAATGTGTCTTTCATTTTATCTCGTTTTGTTTCTGAGCTGTTGTAGTTTTTATACTAATGTTTTTAACATGTTTGGTGTTCTGCTTGGCAGAAAAATCTTACAGGAATCATAAAAGGAACTGGGTATTTATGCTCGTGTGATGACTGCAATCAGTCAAAGGTTAGCAGTTCAAATTACTCACATTCTGATAATCTGCATAATCCAAGTGATGTGCTTATACATTAAATTCTGTCATGAAGGCTCTTAATGCATATGAGTTTGAACGTCATGCTGGTGCCAAGACAAAACACCCTAACAATCACATATACTTTAAGAATGGAAAAACCATCTATGCTGTTGTCCAAGAGCTGAAAAACACTCCTCAGGAGAAGCTTTTTGATGCAATTCAAAGTGTGACTGGCTCCCCCATCAACCAAAAGAACTTTCGTATTTGGAAAGGTAACGAGAAATTTCAGTTTGCTTGGTTGTGGTTAAAAACACCTGGCATTCCTTGCTTCAATTGTTTATACTTAAGATTAAATACGATTCAAATTCTTTGATCTTTTCTACTAGTAATATATTTTCCCCTTATCAGCATCATACCAAGCTGCTACGCGGGAGCTTCAGCGTATCTATGGAAAGGATGAAGTTGTCATACCATCTTGAGTTTAATTCTCTTCTTGGAAGTTCAGAACAATGGTAGATATGTAATCTGTTCATAGCGAGTGAATGGCAGCCTAATAGTGTTTAAGACTATTTGAAATTTAAAAGTTTTAGCTGATGCTTCTTGTAGGAACTTAATTGATTTATTTATGGAAATGAGGATGTCTTTTTTGTGGTTTAGCATCATTCTTTCCCTCACTATTTACTGATCTCTTGTCACCTTTATTAAATTCCTTTGTTCCTTTGTGAATCTTTGAGAGGATCTATTCAATATTAAATTGTCATTGTCTATTTTGCAGGTAGTAACTCACCCCATCTCATCTATTATGTTTAAGGAAACTTGGTAAGAAGTTGAAAAAAAGTTATTACATGGGAGAGGAGAGAGTATATTTCCTGGTATATGTAGAACAAATGAGAGCACGCTGACGGCTTAGCTAGCAGTTTTATGTTTTTGTTGGGCATTGTGAACCACTAACAATTTATTGTACTAGGTTTTGGTTCAGGTGAGAATAGTTTCTCTGGTCATCCAGCTAAATTTGATCGACTGTTTGCTATATTTTATATTTTTTTCAGTTATAGTCTCTTGCCTCTAATGCAAGTTTACCAATAGATAATGGTCCAATCGTCAATGGTAAATCGTATCAAATCAAAAGATTTGTAGACACAAAAGTATCTAAATATCATATTAAAAATATCTTAATATCATAACATATGATGTTTAGTATAATAATTTTAAATTAGGAATAGACAGAATAACTTAATCATAATTCTCAAGTCAAGATGATAAGTTGTAAGTAATAATTGAGTCACATAAAGTAAATATAACCAAAATAGGGTGCATATACAGTACGTTTATAAAGTCTGTGTTTCAAAAGAAAGAAAATAAAGCATTGAAACAACAAGTTAAAATGCACAAAATGAGTAAGTGATTATGCCAAAGCCTTGTTTAAGAAAAATGAGAAAAGGACAATGAGAATAAATTTAGTAGCGTCCCATTAGAGTCCATTTGGATGGATTTTTTTTCTTCTTCCAAAAGCTACTTTTTTTATATAAAAAAAAAAAAACACTTTTCACTACAAAATCTATTTGGATATCTGTTTTAAAAAAGCAGAAGTAAAAAAAAAAATATATTCAAAAACCTATTTTTTTTGTTAAGCTACAAATTTTAACTTCTAAAAAAAGCAGGAATCAAAAGGCAAATATTTTTTTCAAAAACTAATTTTTTTTTTTAAATCTAAGTAATTTTAACTTTTGTAAAAAACAGTTTGAAAATAAACAAAACATAAAAATCATTTTCTTACAAGCTCATCCAAAGGCCCTTAGGTTTCTTTTAATTTAACAATTTAATTTTATTTACTTTTTAATTTCTTTTTTGAGGACTGATGAAAGAAAAAGAATTTTTGATTCATTCGATTGGTTTGAAAGTCTTGAATAATTCTACGTGTTTCTTAATTAGAGAACAATGACAGGACGTGTCTCCCTTTTTTATTGTCCCCAGATTCGTATTCTTTATCGCACATCTCATAATCTTCATGTCACACAAATCGTTGGCGGCAAATTATGCCAGCAGCATTACGTACGAAAGCTACATAAGAGGAATTTTATAAATATAATTAGACATCCTCATATGCTGACACTATCTAGATTAGGCAAGTTTTATTTTGTTCCTGAATTTAAGATGTTTTAATAGATCCTGTTGGTTGAAATTGGGAAGCCATGTTCTCCAATTTTATAACAAAAACAAGACACATTGATGTAGACTATACTAGCAGTAGAACATAACATAGAAAGACGAACTCATTGGAAGACCAGAGTTATTTTTCTATTGAAAGTAGTACAAGAATAAATATTGCTTGAGAAAAAAAACAATTTATTAGAGGAACTGTAGCAGCCAAGCAATGCCTGTGGAATTACATTTCACAAAAATTATTGAAGATGCATTTCCAAGTTACAAAGTATACACACACAAAAAAAGAGAGACGAAATATCGATGCATCAATTCAACTTGCAAGGCAACCCGCCTTTCCGTGTCCTATAGCAATTACCTCTTGGCACCAACGAAATAAAAATATCTCAGCATAAGTATACACCATGAAATTCAGTTTACCTGATGTTTTCAGAGAATCAGAAACGTAAAGGTCAAAACTCAAGCAAATATATTAAACCACCTTCCAACTATTGCTCCTTACATGGATAAATCATATGCATTATCATTCTCGAAAAGGATGCATGTGCAAAGCCTTTTCAGTATGGGAAGGTGATGGGTTCGCCTTGAAGGGCTTTCTCAGCAATCTCAGCTTGCTCCTTCTGGTGAACCTTGAGGAAACCAGTGGCTGTGGCTGCAGATGGAGCACGACCAACATATTTGACATCTTCATAAGATCCCCTACCTACAGCTTTCATGGAAGATATAAGTCGGGGTAAAACGTAAGTGTATCCACCCATGTTCATTGGCTCTTCTTGACACCAAACAATCTCCGCATCTAGAAGAAACAAAAACAGAATAAAATGTAAGACAGATGATAACAATAAACTTAACAATATTAAAATCTAACCATTTTAATGCTTAACAATATTAAAAAAACATATATCTATCTGTCGCAAACAATAGTAAACAACTATCTCCTTGTAAGTCTTGCTTAACAGCAAAAATTGAACATTTAGATCTCTCTACCTATCAGAAGGACATAAAAGAAAATTAGTTCCAAGAAAATGGTCAACCTATAACTTAATCAGACCTCCAGCAAGCAAAATAAAGCAATCAGAATCCATTTCCAAAGAACATTTTCTACAACTAAATATACATACTTGGATATCGTTTAAGCTCTCGTTGGACAAGGTCATAAGGGAAAGGACAAAGCTGTTCCACCCTACATATTGCAACATCCTTTCCATCAACCTTTGATCGATGTTCATCAAGTTCATAGTAAACCTGCAAAGGATAGTTGATTTAACAGTTATAAACAACATGTTTAAAAAACAAAGGATATCCTAGACTTTAAAACGTATATGTAACCAAAGCATAAGATGAAAGAGCATAAGAACTACTTCATATGAAGACAGATGATTTTAATACGAGTACGCAGTGCCACACACCTTTCCAGAGCACAGTACTAGACGTCTAATACCCTGCTCAATGTCTGAGTGATCATTTTGGTCTTTTATGAGGCGCTTAAATCTGGTTCCCTGTTTGTCAAAACCTGGGTGGCCTTGGACATCATCAAACTCAGATAAATTTGATCTGCAAGCCTTACTACGAAGCAGATTCTTAGGGGACATTACAATAAGAGGTTTACGGAATTCTCTATGTATCTGCAAGAACAAAAGCAGCAGAGTATAAGAAAAATAAGGAACAAAACTAAGAGAAAAATCCAACATTAAATCAATTAATTATACCAACCTGCCTCCTTAAAACATGGAAAAAGTTAGCAGGAGTTGTGACATTCACAATCTGCAAATTACACTCCTGAATTTGTTTCCGAAGAGTTGGATCCATCTCAGGGATAACATAAGGGTTGTCATCAGCCATCTGCCGTGAAATTAGTGAACATATGTTATTTAATACTGAATACAGATAAAATGTTATTTAACAACATTTGTTATTAAAATACTATAAAGATAGAATTGAGAGATGAACAGAGCACATGCAACAAAACTTAAAGCAGTTCCAAATTGAAACAAGAGAGAGAGAAAGAAAAGTAATTTTAGTTATGGAATCTCTACAAATCAAGGAGACATACTCCAAGGGTCTCCCCTTTACACCAAAGCAATGTGCCCAGGTCACAACAATTCCCCTAAAATAACCTCCCTATACAATGTTATTTCTTTTAGTATATACTATCCAAATCTTTTTCCCAACATCTTTTATCTCTGCTCCTAACACAAAGTAGGCAGCAAGATAGCATTGTTAAGTTAAACTTGTTTGTACGAGAAACAAAATCCAAACTACAAAACTAAATTTTAGAAAAGTCGTTTCTTTTTTCTCCTTTCCCCTATGTATTATCCCAATTCCCAACGTGTCTGGTTTCAGTTTCAGTGTTTTTCCATTACACTTTAGTATCCTCAAGCTACTGCAGCGATGCATATTCAGTATTTACAGTATCTACTTGTTATAGCAGTAAACATATATCATATATATCTTAAGACAAAACAGACACAACGCACAATCAACAAAGTATATTTTTCATATGAAAGCATCATTTAGTTCTTGATGTATCAATCTCAATGTAGCATAATATACAACTCAAAAGGACTGCCCATATGCTTGTCATCAATCAACAAATCCATCACAGATAACATGAGGCAGACAAACAATTGTCAAAGTTGACAAGCAGGTTCATGCAGAAGGAACAAAAGCTCAAGTAGTTTCAAGTATATCTGAACAAGGATTCACAAGAGAACCTGAAGGAAGCGTTCCAATCTCGCACTTGAATGTTCAGGGCCCTGGCCATCATAACCATGAGGAAGTAACACAACAAGCCCAGTCTGACGGAGCCACTTAGCCTCACCAGAAACCAAGAAATTGTCAAATATCACATGAGCCCCATTAGCAAAATCACCAAACTGAGCCTCCCAAATAACTAATGAATTGGGATTTTCCATTGAGTAACCCAATTCAAATCCAAGAACACCAAACTCTGACAGTGAGCTGCATATTGTTTCAAAAACTTCTTAGATAAGAGACTAAAAGTAGAAAGTAATCCATCATTAGTTCCAACATAATTACCAAGAGTTTTTTTTTTTTCAATTATCAAGTGGATTACACTGCCTAAGGAAGGAACAATAGGGTATAGAAGGAACGACAATCCTTATACTAAAAATATAAGTGCTTGTATCTACCCAAATAAATATATATATATATATATAAGTGCTTGTAAACACTTAAAGAACAAAGCCATGAATATGTAAAACACATTAGATGCCAGAACAGTATCTTAACAAAGAAACAACAATCATTGATGATAAACAAAAAGGTTCAACAAAACCAGAGAAAGACAAGTAAAAATGCCAAAATAAAGTTTGGTATTAATTGTTACCCTTGATGAATTCTTCATACAAAATGCAAAGCTAAACTGAACTGTCATTTTCAATTAAGTGAAATGAACAAGATAACCCATGCAATGTGAAAATCATGTCTAGAATTACACTTTAGTTAGTTTTGGAGAAAAAAGTCCGCAATCCAATCATCATTGAGTGATCCATTCCAGATCACATTCCAATATAATTACATTTGCCTGTAAAGTGTAAACACAGTCTTTTACAAAAAAAAAAAGTATCAACACAGTCTGACTGGACTCATATTATTCCAATTTCCCAAATATAATATTATAAAGTTTGACCCAGCATTTTTCTACATTCTTAACATCTTTTATACAAAATTCTAAAAGGCACATACAGTCCTAGCAAAGTACTATGAACAATATAATCCACAACAAATCACGTCACAAATCAAATCCAAAACTACACAAGTATTTGAAAAAAAATAAAAATGAAAGCATTATATAACTATTATTAGGCAATCAGGGTTAATCAATGAATAAGTCTAAGAAAAAAAACGTAAAAATAGGGCACAACAAAGATAGATTTCAAATTCTAAAACAACTATAACCAAATATCCATAATCACTTGACCAGCAAGACATTAATCCAAAATCAGCTTAAGCTTCATGACTGATGTAGAAGTAACAAATAACCATGTATAAAAAAATATTTTCTTCCTAGAATAATGGAAACACAAGAATCTTTAACTAAATTTAGTGATAATTACAAAATAGCATTCTATAAAAAATTATAATAATACAAAAACAGAGCATGCATTATAACTGTTTAGTGATACAGTATAGTTGCAAATATTTCATATATCTTTTAAATTCCAAGAAGTCAGAGCCAAATGCAAGCAAAGACCAGTTACAGAGATTTTATTTATATCTATGAAAACAAAGATACGAGTGATATAATATTGACAAAGCTGAAACAGGCAAGATATCTATGTATATATAGAAGAAATATTACCTATTGCTGACTGTAAACATCTCATCATTTTGGTTCATTATAACATGGTCAAGGGGGCAATATTTATCCCCTGTTGTCTGATCATGAACTACAGCATGGCGGTGACTAAAAGTTCCTCTTTCAACATCCTGACCACTTAATCGAACATGGTTACCTTCAACAAGCAATGTAGCATAAGCAAGTGACTCTGCAAAACCCCAATCAATATCTTCCCCAGTTTCAATCATTTGGGCACGTTGTTCATAAATCCTCTTCACTGCTTTATGAGGTGTGAAATTTTCAGGGACGGTTGTGATTGCTTTACCGACATTTTTCAAGATATCTGGCTTCACACTGCAGGGAAAAGTGCAAAGATTTTAGCAGTGTTTTACAAACAATAAAAAAGACTAAAGCAAAAAGAACATTGAGTTTACCATACCCAGTGTTTCGGACACGTGAAACTTGTTCAGGTGACTTGAATCCAGTCCAATATGCCGAAAGCCAATCTCTTCTCTTTGGAATGTATTCCTTGCTAGCCGAAAATTCTTGATTCAGAATTGATGTGACCTTCTTGTGTATCGTATCAATGTCTTCTTGTGTCAGCTCCCCTGATTCCAAAAGCTTCTTCTGATAGATCTCAAGAGTTGATGGATGGCTTCGGATGACCTTATTAAACCCACAAAATTGCAAATCTACTTAACTTGTCCAAAACCAAGATGCATACAAATAGAAGAAAAGCATAATAAACAAGAGAGCTAACCTTATACATTTTAGGCTGTGTGAAAGATGGTTCATCAATCTCATTGTGGCCAAATCGACGATAACAAACCAAGTCGACAACCACATCGGAATGGAAAGTCTGGCGCCACTCAGCAGCAAGTTCACAGGCATGAACAACTGCTTCCACATCATCACCGTTGACATGAAAGATGGGAGCATCTAAAGCTTTGGCAACATCAGTGCAATACTGTGAAGACCTGCCAGACATTGGATCAGTTGTAAATGCAACTTGATTATTGAACACAATGTGAATAGTCCCACCAGTAGTGTAATTTGGAAGAGCACTTAGATGTAGGGTTTCATAGACCACGCCCTGTCCGGCAAAACTACCATCTCCATGAATCAAAACAGCCATGTTTTTGGTTCTGTCCATATCATTTGAGTAATACTGCTTAGCTCGAGTTTTCCCAACAACAACTGGGTTGACAGCTTCCAAGTGACTGGGATTTGCCACCAAAGACAAATGTATCCTCTTCCCACCCCTAGTAGGACGATCATAAGATGTTCCCAAATGATACTTAACATCACCAGTTCCTGCGTAGAGCCCAATTTCATCCTCAGCCTGGCCACCACCACCACTAAACTCACAAAAAATTTGACGTAGCGGCTTCCGGACTACATTACCCAAAACATTCAGTCTTCCCCTATGCGCCATTCCCATAACTATGCTCTCGACCCCAAGATCAGACGATCGATCAAACATTTCTTTCATGCCGGGAATAAGAGTCTCTCCCCCTTCAAGCCCAAATCTCTTTGCTGACGTCCACTTGGTGGCCAAGAAGTTCTCAAACAGTGAGCTCCAAGCAAGCCTATCAAAAATAGCCTCACGACGCTCCCGGTTAAAGTGTGTAGGTGTAGGGGTTTCAATCTTGTCCCTAAGCCAATTACACTTTTCGCGATCTGCAATGTGCATATACTCATACCCAATGCTTCCACAATAAGCCTGCTCAAGCCGTGTCAATATGGACCTAAGGGTTTGGACAGGACGATTCTCAGACAAAAAACCAGCCATCCTCCACACTCCCAAAAAGAACTCCCTATCAAGATCAGCCTCAGAGAAACCATATAGGGCAGGGTCCAAATCATCTGGGATCTCCCTTGCTTCCAGACTTAATGGATCCAACTTAGCCTTCATGTGGCCATTAACCTGGTATGCCCTGACCAGCAACAGCAACCTCATACTCTCCTGGATGGTTTGACCAGAAATCCCAGGAGAGGTGGAAGCCTGACCCACAAAGTTCCTAAAGAAATTGTCCCAAGACTCATCAACACTGTTGGGGTCAGCTTCCCAAGCTCTTTGAAGCTCCTCTAAGTAAACACTGCTTGTCCCATCCAAGAAGCTGTCAGTCAACCTAGAAAGGGGAACAGGGCGAGGTACAGGAGCAGCTTGCTCTTTGGATTTGAAAACCGTGGTCTGAAAGCTTCTACTCTGTGGTGATGGAAAGACTCTAGCCCTTGACACAACATATGAGGATCTGCCCTGAGAAAGGGTCTTTCTAATTGCATGCTTTGCTATGCTAGCTCCAGCTCTAAACCATGCCATGGCTGATGCCTCTCACTCTAAACAATTAACAAAATCACCAATATTCCTATCTCCTTAAGGCTCTGCCTTTATAATCACAACGCATCTGACACAACCATATATACACACAATATTATTAGCCATAAAAAAAATAAATGATAACAATAAACGATTCAATTTTGAAAACTACTAGAAATACAGTTTATTAGAATAATTGCATAGAATTAACAGCAATAAAAGATTCAATTTTGAAAGAATAAAACGAAAATTGAGGATTAAAAGATTGATTGATGGATTCAAGTTAAGAAATCCTAGGGTGAGTGTAAAGTACATTGGAATCAGGAAGCGAGAAACGGAAAAGAGAGAATAGATGAGGAGGGAAAGAGGAACCTGTGTGAAGAAAATGGGAGAGAAATTGGAACGTGCGAACCCTATTGCGTTAAAGCCAAGCGAGTGTGTGTGTGAGGGAGAGACAAATAAAGAGATGGAAAAATGGAAAATTCAACGCTTTGATTTGATTCAGTTTTTCAACGATTTGATTTGCATTCCCACGTTGGGCCCCCATGTAAAAATATTATTTGATCACAATAACATTTTTAAATGAATGAATGGTTGTGAAAAGTATATAATTTTTAAATGAACGATCGTGATCAGATAATATGATCATATGATCACATTTTCACATAAGAGGATCCAAATTCATTCTCGCTGTTCTCGAACTATTTGATGTGATGTATAACACTTGATAGTATAAGCTTATATTATACATTATGATATTTTTAATTGTTTGGTATGACCATCGTATAGTATAAGCTTATACAACAGGATCTCTTTATACATTAGAATGATGTATAACTTAATCAGGCTTAGAAAAATTGTATTATGTCTGATAAGAGGTTGATGTATTAACTAATGCATTTCTCAATAATTAATATTATTTTAATATTAGTATATTAAAATAAAAAATAATTTTTCAATATATAATTTTTTAAAATATTGGAGATTTTTACTTTTATAAAAATTAATATATATTTTTGGACACACTAATCAACAAATTTGTATAAAAAATAATATCATCTGATATATTTGGAAAAATTATGTAACTTCATTATTAAAAGGTATTTTTGACAAAAATATTTTTTTTAATCTATCTAGTATTGTACATTGTATTACCAAATATTGGATAATATTATCTTATACAATATATTATCTTATACAATATCATGCCAAATGCTGGATAGTATTAAAATTTAATCATGTCTTATACTATCAGGTCTTATACTATTAGGCCTTATCCTATACTATATACCAAACATGTCCTAAAAGAATTTATGTAGGACAATGTAGGCATATAAATAGGCCAACTTCTATAAGTGGTACATGGCTTGCGCCATATTCGGCTTTTCACATATAATTAAAAGAGCATGTTTAGATTTCAAAAAAAATTATTTAAAAAATAAGTCATACGTTTTTTTTTTATATATCGAATTTATAAATTTAGAGGCTTATTTATTTTAAATTAAATAAATAAATTATTATTTTAATAATAAAGTAATATTTTTTAATTTTTAAATGTGCAATAAGCTTAAAGAGGCCTAAGCCAAGATTTTTGTTTTTTGAATATAAGTCAGACCAGATTTATTATTTGGATCTACATAAGGCTAACAGACTAGACCAGATCTAAATATTTTACACAGGCCTAGTTTAATTAAGTTAAAACCTGACCCGGCTTAGCCTATTTATACCCCTAAATGTATGCTCTTCTTTTACCTTTCGGGGGTGTATTTTTCTGTTAAAATTTTATAAGATCCGGTCATATAATTATTATATCTATCTAGGTTTTCACATGCATTAGACAGGTAAGGTCCAATTACTAGATTATGTGAACTTTTAACATATGAGGGTCCAATTACTAGGTTTATTCTCTTAAATGAATTGATTAATGTGTAAGAGAATCATGTATGTATCTTTTAGGGGTGCTCTAAGTAGCAATGATATAGATCAAGGGATTGTTAGAGTTTTCCATATACTGTGCAAGGCATAAATGGTATAGAATCATGTTTAACCTGCCCTTGTTGGGACAAGGCATCCTACAAACCATTATCAATTTAATATGGTTGCTGCTATATGCATATATGCAAAGGAAAAATAAGGGAGAGATCTTGTGTGAGACGTTCTGTGTCTCACTTTGGAAGATCTTTTGAGGTGTTGCAGAAAAAGGCCCTTAATCGATTGGGCTAATCAGAACACCTCCATTTTACATGGGTATCATTTTCGACCATTGTATCATTATAAATTTGGGATTAAATGGAAAAATCATTTTTTAATAATATAAATTAGAATAAATACTTAAGTTAATCTCTTAAGATTAACATATAATAAATTAGTTTTTTTCAAAGAATAAAAGAACGAAATATTAACTTTATATTTATCAAGTAAGAAAATGCTTCACACACACATACATATATACATATATATATATATATATATAGTAAATATCTTTTTTAGTCTCTGGCAATATCCACGAAGCCTTTTTCAGTCCCTAACAATAAAAAAAGGACAAATTAGTCTCTGAAATAACAAAAAAGATGCTACGTTCATCCTTCCGTTAACTCTCACCTAACGGTGCACAGTTGGCACGTTAGTTTGCTGACGCGGCTTGGATGTGGGACACCGTGGAAGATGAGACGATGACGTTTTGGTCCCTGTCAAAACCACGAGGGCCATTTTGGTCCCTGTCAAAATGCACGAGGACGTTTTTAGTTCCTGACAAAAAGCACGAGACCCTTATTGGTCCCTAACCAGAGAAAAATAGGCACATGACTTCATTGCTTTTCTATGCAATCCAACTTTGCAAAACAGAAGTGCATTACATCAGAAACAGGAGTGCAATCCATTTGTTCATCACAAAATAATTAAACTAAATTTCATCACAAAGTAAAATACTCTTTCTTGGCATTTTATTTCAACGAAGTTTGTGTTTCTAACTGAAGTTTCGACCTTATTAACGATTATTCATTTCTTTTTCAATGCTAATTAAGCTTCCCACTTTGTTAAAAGGGATTCTTACTCTTGCAAACAGCTTTTACGATCCCTAGAATACTATGAACTGCTTTAATTCTCTTAGTCTGTATAAGACATAGTGTTATGCGATTTACGAATAATATCTTCAGTAGTGTAGCATTACAATTATACTATTTATTTTTCTATAAAAGATAATTGCATGATTGTTGATATTTAAATACAGAGAAAAATCAGAGAAGAAGCCAGGTAAATGATTGTTGATAATTGCAATGCATGACAGTTGACTGGACTGCCGCAGTTGGTAGTTCTCAGCCACATGAAGGCAACTTGAGAGGAAGCAGCCCACCTCCATCAAATCCACAATAGGCAAATGAGCTGTTGAGTAATGAAACAATGAATGCAGCAACCAGTGGCACACGAAGTAGATTATTGGCCTTCATGAGCACGCCTGGTTTTAGGCCACCAAGGCCTGCCTCAAGAAAATGACCTGCTGCTGTATATGACCTGGGAGTAGAGCATGAGCCAACTGAGAAGGGTTTATTATTATGTGACTGACTTTTTTTGAAAATTCTGGCCATTATGTATTTGGATGCCTTATTATGTCAATGTTTGTTTTGTAAATTCTGGCCATATTGTATTAGAGGCCTTTCTTTTAATTCCTAGCAGTTGGCTTTATTTTGTAATGCACTACTGTACATCCATGTCTTCAAATATAATGATACTCAAATCATGTTCCAGCTAGTATGTTTCATAGGGTTGATGAATGTTTAAGTTTACCATTTTTGATGTTTTTTAACTAATATACGTAGTTGTAGTTCTTGTACATCCATGTCTTCTGGTTTAACAAATTGGACTGCATACAAATCCAATTTAATGTCATGTTCCTGTTTTTCAAAATTGGATTGCACTCATATTTCTGATGTAATGCACTTCTGTTTTGCAAAATTGGACTGCATAGAAAAGCAATGAAGTCATGTGCCTATTTTTCTCTGGTTAGGGACCAATAAGGGCCCCGTGCTTTTTGTCAGGGACTAAAAACGTCCTCATGCATTTTGACAGGGACCAAAATGGCCCTCATGGTTTTGACAGGGACCAAAACGTCGTCGTCTCGTCTTCCATGGTGTCCCACATTCAAGTTGCGTCAGCAAACTAACGTGCCAACTGTGCACCGTTAGTTGGGCCGTTAGGTGGGAGTTAACAGAAGGATGAACGTGGCCTCTTTTTTGTTATTTCAGGGACCAATTTGTCCCTTTTTTATTGTTAGGGACTGAAAAGGGCTTCGTGAATATTTCCAGGGACTAAAAAAGGTATTTACTCATATATATATATATATATATATATATATATATATATATATATATAATGAATAAAATTAAATGGACACATGTGATGGACAATTCGAATAGGAACATATTGCATTTGGGGTAACCAACTTTGACTTCAATTGATATTTTTTACAAATTGAAATTTCAAACCCTGCTCTCTTTGTCTATATTTGAATAGGCCAGACTTCTTTTCCAAATCAAAATTAATATAATAATATATCGATGTAAATAAATAGTATAGTAGATAAAAATTATTTCTTCTGATTGATGACGCACTTTATTTTAGTCTTTTGTTGTGCGTTTTGTGATGCAGGTAGTTATCTTATTTATTAAAATATACTCATGAGATAAAATGAGAATTGATTTTAGGTTATTGACTTGACGATTAAAGTGAAATTTCATTCAATAAAACAAAAATTAAAAGAGAATGCTGTTTTATTAACATTTTTGCATATGAAAAATTCTAAACATTTTATTTTAAATACATATATGCGTATAACTTTATGCAAATTTCATTCCCTTGTGAATGATACATTGATACGATAACACCGACGCCATCAACTGGTTGTGGTGTTAGCAAATAACAATGTCCATAATTTTATGCAACTTCTCAGCGCTCACGAATAAATCTCATATGATCATAGACCACTGGGAAGAGTGCATGAATTATAAAATTTGAGCAAAGGTGAAAATACTGCATTATATTATTGACTTTGTTATTGAAAGATCAAACACATGCAAGCATTAGGTATGGGAAGGAGAGAAGCGTCTTGGTTGAAGATGAAGCTTCTCAAATCAACATCACACCCAAATAATCCTAAAAGCTACGTGCCATTTCAGTAAGCATGGCATACAACCTTTCCTAAGCCAACCATCAAAATAAGAACTTCTGGGATACTATTTCCAAGAGATAAAAGTTTTTCTTATGATCTATCTGAATCTAGTCAAGTGAGATGTTTTTTAAATAGTCAAAGTACAAATGAAAGAGGAGAGTGGGGGAGCAAATGAACTAATCACGACAAATCCAAACACTAGGAGAGAAAAAAAAAATTCGAAATAGTATCTTAAAAACATAATCTTTGCAGTTGGGAAATACAGGGACAAATACATGCTCCCACTTCTAATGTCATCAAAATAACTTTAGCACCCAGATGAGGGCAAGTGTTGAATCTGCACCCTCTTACTGCAGATGTGATTCTGTTCATGAGCCACAGCAAGCCGACTTTTGAGCAGCTTGACCCCCACTGGCACCTTGGTCTGGTTGGTTAATCTTGATAGTCTGAGGCTGAATCACACAAGAAGATAATATCACCATTCAGCATAGAGAAAAAGAATCAACAATTCCATCCATTTCTTTCAGAAGTTAGCATTAAGAAACTCCAGATATTTCCTCAAAAAGTCTAAAAAAAAAAACCAATAGAACTAACTGGATACAAGACGACAAAAGTTTAGTCTTTCAGAAAAGAAATAAAAATTTAGAGAAAAATGAAACCTCAGCCTTAGAATCTGTGTCAGCAAGCCTTTGCTTGATATCTTTTGCTATTGAAAAGAAAACCTCCTCCACATTCAAGTTTGTCTTTGCACTCTGCAAGAGTTCTTCCAATATAAATATAACAAAGTCGCATATAATTCAATGAAAATTGTGGTTGTCAACATTGTTCTACTCACGGTTTCAAAAAACTTGATACCATACTCGTCAGCAAGAGCTTGACCTTTGGAGGTAGGCACAGCCTAAAGGAGAAAAAAGATTCTTTGTTGGAACCAATGGATTATGGATAAATTACCATAAAGATAGATATAAACAGAGAGAGAGAGAGAGAGAGAGAGAGAGAATGCTCAATGTCATATCAGTTAACAAATGTGGCTTGAACAGAGTCAATTATGCACCATTTGCTTAGTCCACTAGTTTTAATCTCCAGCCAACCAAGATGTAAGATGTAGATAGGAAAGGACTTCCAGAGGTACATACCCTTTTACTTTCATCCATATCAGCCTTGTTACCCACAAGTATCTTGTTTACATTGTCAGAAGCATGTTGTTCAATGTTGCGAATCCAGTTCCGAATATCTTGACAGAGAGAAGCAAGATATATTAAAAATGAAAGGCAGGCAAATTGAACTAACGAAACTTAACCACAAAAGACAGATCTTTTTGTCCACATAAATCAATGTAAATCAGAGAGCAAGACAGTCAAAGGGACAAAAACGAGATTTATTTGTTTATTTTTGTGTGTGTGTGTGTGTGTGTGTTGGGGGGAAGAAGAAGAAGAAAACACAATTTGATATGTCAGCCACACCAAAAATGAAGTATACAATAAATACTCCCAAACATTACTGCATAAATAAGCACATAAAAACATCAGAAAGGGAAGGAGAGTACTATTGAAAGATGCTTCATCAGTAACATCATAAACGAGCAAGATGCCCATGGCTCCACGGTAATAAGCTGCAAAAGCAAGTGATATTGTAAGAAAAAATTTCTTTCATCAAAGAAATGGAGGTTGCAATTAAAACTAGGACATCTACCCTCAGTATGAACATAAATTACCGTAATGTCTGAATAAATTTATTAGGCAATAAGATGGGAAGCCTGTTAGACTAAGTATTTTGTCCATCTATCAAGTCCACATTCATTTTGGATTTATGAATTGTGAGTGATTCATATAATCCATAATGATTCAAAGCAATCTTCAAAATTGAAGGATCCTCCAAAAAAATTATTTTCTACAGAAAACTCTCAAAAAGTAATCAAATCAAATTACTATGAATGCCTATAAAAATTAATATCCCTTAAAATTTCATTTTCAATTAATCACAAATACAACACATCAATTAACTTTTACTGATGATCCTATCATGTATTGCCAAATCATTACAGAAATTAACTATTACAGCCAATACTTAGGAAGCCTAACACTTTTAATGAAGTGTACGAGTATATATATATATATACTTATGTGGTAATAGTGGTAATAGTTCGATGGTTCGAAATCACTGTGGTAATAGTTCGAAGCCTAACCCTTAAAATTGGAATGTTTAAACTTAAAACATAATTGATTTATCCAGGTCGCAGAAGACAAAACAAATACCTGTGGTAATAGTTCGAAATCGCTCCTGACCAGCTGTATCCCAAATTTGTAACTTAATGCGTTTGCCATCGAGTTCGATGGTTCTTATCTTAAAATCAATGCTGCAAAATAGAGTATTATTTCCATCAATGAAAGTGCACATTTAAGCTTGTGTAGAATTACTTATGTGCAAACAGAGGCTAAACATATTGACCAATATGGTACTCCCAACAATGAGATAATTGTCTATAATAAATATGATGTTTGATAAGTACAGCATGCCACATGAAGTCTGGACATTGAATCTTCCCTGCTGTGTTTTCCAAAGCACATTAAAGAGAAACAGGACAAAAATTTCAGGCCGCCTTACTAATTACTTGGTAGACTATAGTCATTACTGAGTGGAAAGTGGAAACATTGATATAAGCATCTCAATATCAACAGTAGCACAAGGCAGTAGCCAGTAACTTCGATACTAAGCATTTTCACAAGGGAAAAAAAAGTCAACAGATACTAACCCAATGGTGGTGATAAAACTGGTTGTGAAAGAACCATCAGAAAATCGCAAAAGCAGACAACTCTTCCCCACACCTGCAAGAGTTAGTCAGAAAGCTATTTCTTTTAATATAAAAAAGAGGACAAAAGTTCAGGTGAAATATAAAAAGAAAAAGAAAACAAGACACCATGATATTAGATGCTAATACATATGCACAACTTCACAAGCACACATACATACAAAAAAGCAAACATGCATAAATATGTATAATTTGAATATTCAGGTGAGCATGTTTGTGAATATTTTACATTTGGAGACACCGGGATACTAGATCCTTACCAGAGGCATATTGCAATTTGCATACTTATCAATCTGCCTTCTATTTAGTTTTTTTTTTTTTTTTTAAATACTTCAAAAATTCTAAAATTCTAAAACAATTACGAAATCGACCAAAATTTCAGAATTTTTAAGGAATTATAAAATCTTAAATAAGTACCCATTAACCATACCTTACTATAGGAACTACTTTTGCAACTTATGACACTAGAGACACCCAATATACATATGTGCGTATTACATATAGTGCACATTTATGTATTGCATACATATATTTTTATACAGAGTTGACTAATGAATAGTCAATGGCTCGACAACAACAACCAAGCCATATCAGCTTATCGTGCTAGGATGGGTGGATTACATGAGTTAATCAATACCATTGGACTCTATCAAAATCCTAATTTTCAATTAAACCATTTAGAGTAAGTTCTTTGTCAACAGTTTATCCAAAAGATTTTTATGCTCTTCCTTCACTCTTTTTAATCAAATTATCTTCAATTTGACTTTGATCTCATTGGTATACTCTTCAGTCTTCAAATGAGCAAACCACCTGACCTCAGGTGATTTTTTGTCATCTCCTCCATAATAGGTGCTACTCTAACTTTCTTCCCGTTACATAAGAGAAAGAGAAAACATAAACATAGATTGATAGGCCATTATTAGGCATTAAGTCATATAATATGTACAAGAGCAATTATAGGATATTAGAGTATGAGCCTTTATTGGTTTTCTCTTCACATGAACAAATCACCTTCAGTGAGTTTGTTATCTCTATAAGAAAAAACATAGAGAGATTGATAGGCCATGATCACAATTGTGTCAGGCAATATGTCATATAATGTGGACAAGATCAATTATACTATTATAGGATACCAGAGTACCCCACATATTCAGTACTCCCATTTAAATACTGAGCACATGCTATAATTCATAAAACTCTTGAATTGGTTCAAAATGTTATCTTTTCCTGTATGCCCATTGATCCACATCAATGCTCTCATCAACTAGGAATATATCATCTGCCGGCACTAGCTCTTGAATGTTCCCAGTGAGTATGTCCATTACCAACATAAAATCATATAGGCTCAAAGTCCACTATTGGTGCAAACCGTAACCTACTATCATAGGAAAATCATTGATGACACATCCTAGAGTTCACATGTTAGTTATCGCCACATCATGCATAGAGTGACTCTAATATGCAAGTCTCTTGTCTTAATCACTCTTTACCACAATTTCATAGAGTGACTCATGAGCTTCATCCCTCGGTAGTTTGCATAATTTTGTATGTCTCCTATATGGCTATATTCTTGTGAATAGGTGATCTAAGTACTCCTCATACATTTTCTTAAACCTAATTATCTCATTGAACAACTTATATGCCAAGTTATACCTTTCCTCCCCAAACACTTCAAAACTTTACCGTGCATATCATCCAGTCTAATTGCTTTTCTTAAAGAGTGTCAAATATAGCAATCTCGTATTTTTTTTTTAAAAAAAATTAAAAAAAAATAAAATTTGCTTCAATCAATAGTGGTCATACCACAGTTAACAATCAAACACCCCTCCCCCCCAAGAAAAAAACTAAATTGAAATGAACCCATAATTCAAAACGACAAATGGAGCGTCCCTAAGAGAATCAATAACCAACCCTTTTGGTTAGTAAACCCAAAGCCAAAGCAAAAAAGCATTAAGATCTGAAAACTAAAAACAAGGCCATTTAATTTTGCATAATAAAGGGAAGGCATAACTAACCGCTGTCGCCAATAAGAAGAAGCTTGATGAGGTAATCGTAATCGGCACGTGCCCTTGCAGTAGGTGCTGCCATCGGTGACCACACAACACACGCAAACGCAAAAAGACTCTTTTTTTCTTTCTCTCTCTGTGTCTCTGTCTCTGTGAAGAAAGACGTGAAAAGTGTTGAAAAAAGAAAAGGGTATCAGAGATCAGAGAAGAAAGGATCCAAATGGGTTACGGTTTTTGGTTTTGGGAGAGAGTTTGGGGTGTTTTCTTTCTTTCTCTCCGCGTATACTGCGTGCCTCTCCTCCGTCTCTCGCTCTACAGTGGGAGCTTAGATGTGACCACTTTCCTTAATATACTTCTAAGTTCTACCCATCCCTCATTAGATTATCTTATAGCCTATGAATTATAATTTCAATATTAATTATTAATTTTATATTTTAACGATTCATGCAATTAATAAATATAATTTTTGAATTTAATTAAGATATGAGATAAATTCACCAAAAAAAAAAAAATATGAGATAAAATTTATTATTTAATATCAGTATATATACCATTTTTATAGTAATTTTACGTACACCACTAACTAGAGATGGCAATATGGGTTAAACTCGATGGATCAACCCGTCAAAATGGGGCGGGACAGATTGTACATTTCAACCCACCTCAACCCGCCCCGCTTAGTTGCGGGTCAAAGAGGGTTGGTGGTGGAGCGGGCGGGTTGGCCCGTGGGTTAATTTTTTTTTTTACTATTGGGCAATACTTTATTTGTTACTAAGCTTTTGTGATATGAAATTTTTTTTTTATCTTATTACTTCCCAAGAAAAAAATAAAGAAGAAAATTTTTATTTATGACAAAGGTTATACATATATGGAAGCAAAAATAAGTTCTTAAAAAATGTATGACTGAATATTAGTATACATTTAGGCTTTAGATTGGAAAAATTACTTTAGGAGGTGTATTGGATTAGGATTTTAATGGATTGTTTTTGGACAAAAAAATCCGTTGGTATTCAATTAGTATTTTAATGGATTGAAAAAAAATCATGTGGTATTCGATTAGGATTTTAAAAAATTATTTTAGAATCCGTCCAAATCCGTTGGTATTCAGTCAGGATTTTAAATAAGGGAATCACAATCTCGTGGTATTCAAAAATTCGACAATTTTAATGGATTTTCTATTGGTGTGAATTTCGTGAGACTTTTTAGTGAAAAATATAAATAGGATGCTTCTCTCACAATCTTACCCTAACCTTTAGGATTTCTTGAGATCTCTTTATTGCAATGTTTTCTTCTTCTTTTGGCAGGTTGACTCGCTCGAAATCGGATTCCACCGTGGGAGTTTCATCAAAACTCAAAAATAACATATTTTTTAGCGATTTTCATTACAAAACCCAGAAACAACAAACCAACGAGATTTTTTAGTCATTTTTTCAGAAATTTGAAAGTTTAAAAAGTTATTTTCAAGCTATGGGTCGCAGTTTTTCTTGACACAAAAAGATGTGGTTTTTGTATTAAAAACAAGATAAATAGTGGAAAATTAACAGGGAACTAAAACCCTCAAACCAATTCTCGTTTCACATCAATGAAACAATATCAATTAAAGAAAAATTGAAACTTTCATAATATGAACCCTATATTTCGTAACAATACATTCATGAACGAAATTTCTTCACTATATGAAAGGATTTTAAACAATTTTTGTATCAATAGATAACTAAAAAATTATTTTTCAAAAGCCCCAAAGCAATTTAAGGTTTCAATGTATCGATTAAAAAAAATTTGAGAAACTTTCTATACTTTCATATAATAAAATCCAAAAATTCAGATTTAAAATTTTCTTATGCATATGATATATGGTTAAAAAACTCTCATCACATAGAACAAAACCTCCAAGATTTTCAAGATCAATTGCAAAAAATTTCAAAAAAAAAATTATCATGAACTTTAAGTTCTGTATGCAAATTTAGAATTATTTTAATTATTAAAAATTTGAGTTTTATAATCATATATGTATAGTTTTGAATCTTTGATACCAAATGAAGAAGATAATTTTTAATCCAATGGTCAAACCCAAGAGCATGAACAAGAAAATGTTAATGCGTGGAGGACTAGTATAACTTTAGATATATGAAGAGTTGTTACTCAGTAATTTTGAATATTTGTTTAAAATTATATTTGTTTTACTGATTGAGAAAATTATATTAGGTTATACTTTTTTTGTATTAATTTCATTGCATTTCTTTGTTATTTTTTTACTGACTCTTGTAATTTTGAATGTTTGTTAAAAATTCATACGATTTTTTAAAATCTTATAAATCCATATTGTCCTTTCAAATCTTATAAATTCTATTAAAATCTAATCTTATGAATCTTGATTGTAAAAAAAGTCTTTTAAAAAAGTCTTTAAAGTCCCTCCAATTCTAAAATGTCTTTTAAAATCTGTAAAAAAATGTATCTCAAAAAAATCTTTTAAAATTCAAAACAAATATACCCCTTAAGGGGATTGTTAAATGAAAATAAGTAATATTATAAATTTAATAAAATATAATTTATTTTTTAGGCGGGTTGACCCGCCAACCCACCACAAAACTGGGTGAATTGGAATTTTCAACCCATACCAAAATGCGGGGCGGGGAGGGACAACCCATTTTTGGCGGGTTGGAGGCCTGCCAACCCGTTTTGCCACCTCTACCAGTAACAAGTGTATGACTATGATTTTCCTTATTTAATGCTTTCATCTGTTGTATGATTATGATTCTCCATATTTGATGCTTTCACACACACACACATATATAGTCGATTTCCGTCAATCAACGGTTATCATTTATTGAAAATTAATAATTAATTAATAAGTTTGATTGACGGAAATTATAATCGTTGATTGACGGAAATCAATGGTTAGAATTTAGTGTCAAATTTTAAAGTTTGACACCAGTATCCTACCCCATATATATATATATATATATATATATATATATATATATCTCATTTAATAGGAGAAGAGAAACTTTCCAGCTGACTCAAATTGTAGGTGGGAAGAGTCATTTTGTAGCAAAGGAGATGTATTTAATATGAGTTCGCTTTTTCTATTGTCAATGTAGATAACTTATCTATATTGAACCCAAAACGATGTCGTTTTGAGGCGAAAATCAAGGTATTTTTGTAATTATAATTTATTTTAGGGTTATAATAGTCTTTTTCATTATAATTTTTTAATTTTTTAACCCAAAACGACTTCGTTTTGGGATCGAATGTAGATAACTTATCTACATTCACTTTAGAAACATTATAGTCATTTAATATATATATATATATATATATATATATATATATATATATATGAAGGGGTAAACATTTCTACAGCCACTTTAGATAAGGTTATCTACAGCCACAATTTTTAACTATGTTCTCCCAGGAGAACATAGTTATAATATTAAAGTTGCTTTTTTTTTCTCTCCTCATTTACTTTTCAGAACTAGTTAGCTGACGTGGAGAAAGAGAAAAAATCCACTTTAATGTTATAACTATGTTCTCCCGGGAGAACATAGTTAAAAATGGTGGTTGTAGATAACCTTATCTAAAGTGGCTGTAGAAATACTTTTCCCATATATGAAAAATATATTTCTATAGCCACTTTAGATAAGGTTATCTACAGCTACCCCAAAAATTACATCGTTTTGATTAATGAAGAATGTTTATGTAATTTTAGGTGAATTAATGACGAGTGTTTCGGTAAAATGCATATGAAAAAAAATTAAACAAAATTATGGAAACACCCTTCATTAATCAAAACGACGTAGTTTTTGGGTAGCTGTAGATAATTTTATCTAAAGTGGGTGTAGAAAATACATTCACTTTAAATAAGATTATCTACAGCTACCCCAAAAATTACGTCGTTTTGATTAATAAAAAGGTGTTTCTGTAATTTTAGGTGAATTTAGGAAGGGTGTTTCAGTAAAATGAATATGATAAAAAAATAAACAAAAAATTACGGAAATACCCTTCATTAATTCACCTAAAATTACAGAAACACCCTTCATTGATCAAAACGATGTAATTTTTGGGTAGTTGTAGATAACCTTATCGTTTTTTTGGGGTTTACATTTCTGCAGCTGCTTGTAGATAACCTTATCATTTTTTGGGGATTTACATTTCTGTAGCTGCTGTACGTGCAGCAATCAAATACTTGCTATATATATATATATATATATATATATATATATATATATATATATATATATATATATATACTTGAAAGCATTAAATGCGATGAATCATAACCATACAAAGGATGAAATCATTAAATGTGGGAGATCATAACCATACAACTGTCGTTGCTGTACGTAAAACGACTGCAGAAATAATTTTACCAATATATATATATATATAGTAGATAGGATTATTTAAAATTAGTATCATACTAAAAAGTGTGACATCCATTTAAATTATTGATTTAGGTCAATTTAATAACTATAATTTGTTGAATTATATTAATTGCTTATTAATTTTTAGTAAATTATAATTATCAAATTATGTTGTTCCATATATATATATATATATATATATATATATATATATATATATATATACTTTTCATTATTATTTTCTATAATACTTACCAACTAAAAAATTATGAAATAACTGGCATATTAAACATGTATTTGGATTAGTTTATTTTTAAAAAAAATAATTGTTATAGTTTCTAAAAAAACTGTTGAAAAAATAAAATAAAAAATTTACATAATTTAAACTTTTCAAAATACAAATGAGAATTTCATATAACAAAATAGATTGGGGGGGGGGGGGGGGGGGGGGGGGGGGGGGGGATACAATTTTTAAAAAGTATTTCAATGGTCAACTGAAATTGTCCATCATCGTTGGCTGCTGACAAACTTATAAGGTTACTGCACCGAGAAATACTACTCTTATCTTAGATTTACGTGAGATAGTTATCTCATTTTTTTCACTTCAAAAATCACACCCTCTCTTTTTTCTTTTTTACTTTTTAATTATGGGCTCCACTTGAATTCTCTCTGTAACATGAAAGAATTACTCCCATGTAACTTGATTCCCCTACTATATTTTGTTAACTAAAAGATATAATGGTCGAACTCACTAACCATTATAAAATCGATATGATGATGAAAGTTGGCTTTATTGTCCAGAAGATTAAGGAGAAACGGAAACCCCGAAAACAGTGTAAAAATGATTGTCATCCATAATGATGTCATAGTAGTTTGTTGAGGACAGGACAATAGAATATTAGATATCAGTTATTTTAAACATTTTACGATGCATACGCTGTTGTAAGAATGAAAACAAAAATGCAAATTTGTCCAAACTCCTTAATACCATGATGGTTTTCACTTTTCAGCAGTATCGGTTTGCTCAAACCATTTGTTTTCAATTCCGTGAGGTTAAGAAATGAACACTGAAGACCGCCTCTAAAATCTGCATAACCCAACAATAGTAATAAGCTCACAGATTGCATATGATAAGAACAAACTACAATAAGAAAAATTCAGTATTATACAAAAAAGCTCAATTAAGCGATATAAAAATTGCCTACCTATCCGTCATCCTATCCTAGTTCTGTTATTTCCATCTTGAACACACAAAAAAAGCCAATGACATACTACTTTTCTCCTTTCTTCTTCTCCTCCTCCATCAAGATGCAAAAAACACTTAAAAGATCGGAATTCTCCGGTTTCAATAACAAAATGTCAATCACTATTGATGCATATATCAGCATACAACTGTAATTGATCACCTAAATATCCATGCTATATCTACTGATCTTGAGGAAAAGTTCCTGCCAAAGATTCCAGCCCAGTATGGTATTTCACAAAAGTAGCAGTCAATTTATCTGGTGAAGTGCCAGCAAGCCTCAACTGCTGGTTTGATGAGGTTGAGCCATTCTTCTTACCAATAGTCTCCACACGAACACGAACCATCCTTAAAATGATGAAACCGGTTTGCATCCCTTACAATTATCTCCCTTTCAACAAGCTTGGATATAAGCTTTATTGCAGAATGACAGTTTACACATGCTCGAAGATTCTTTGTTATTCTAAGTGTAGTTCCAGGAGCAGTACTAATAAGCCCGTAAGCAACCGCTATCCTTTCACTATGAATACAAAGATTCTCCTCCTTCTCTTCATAATTCAGATCATGCAAAACAGATTCTGTATGTGGAACAAACCCAACCTCCTTTAACCTTCTTTCTAATCTCTGAAGTTCATAGAAAATCTCCTCAGCCCTCGGATGTGACTTGTCCCCTACATGAAATACCTCTAGCTTCCCATTGATTTCAATTAAACTGTAACCAAGGTCCTTACTCAATCCTTTCTCCCTCATCAGAACCCGAACATGTGCAACACGATCCCATAAGCGGGAGGAAGCATAGAGATTAGAGAGTTGTACATAATGCCCTGTATTATAAGGATCTAATGAGAATAGCTTCTTTGCAGCATATTCTCCCAATGTTACACGACGATGGATCTTGCTTGCACTCAGAAGTGCCCCCCATACACTTACACCTGGTTCTATGGGCATTTTCATGATAAAAGCACAAGCTTGGTCCAGAAAACCGGCACGTCCCAAGAGATCAACCACACAAGAATAATGCTCATTGCGCGGCACAATTCCAAAGTCTCTCATGCAATGGAATAGCTCCCATCCCTCTTTTACAAGGCCAGAGTGATTGCATGCAGTGAGAAGCCCAATAAAGGTGACATCATTTGGGTACACCCCTGCTCGCTTCATTGCATGGTAGAGATTAATGGCTTCCCAACCTTGACCATGCAATCCATATCCCATAACCATGGCACTCCATATAACAACATCCTTATCAGAAGTACGATCAAATACCATGCGAGCAGATTCTACACTTCCACATTTTGCATACATATCGATGAGGGCTGTATTAACAAAAATGTCACTTCCATATTTACTCTTGCTGACATAGTCATCCATCCATTTTGCCAATTCGAGGGAACCAACTTGTGCACAGGCTAAGACTGCAGATCTCACAGTGACAGAATCTGGTTTAATATTTCTTGAGATCATGTCGCGAAATAGATGTACTGCTTCCTCAGCATGTCCGTTCTTTGCATAGCCAGATATCATTGCATTCCACATAATAACGTTTGCTGTCTTCATTTGATCAAAGAAAGATCTTGCAACTGTCACCTGCCCACATTTTGCATAAAATGCTGTAAGTGAGATAAGCAAATCAGGCTCATCTTCAAGACCCATTTTGATGACACAACCATGAAGAGATCTTCCTTGCTCCAAGTCATCTACATCAGTATAAGCCCTTAGGATGCTTACCAGTGCAATCCAATCTGGTTTCACATCAGTATTTCTCATTTGATTGAACATTCTCAGTGCTTCCATAGCTTCCCCATTCTGTGCATATCCAGAAATGATGGAAGTCCATGAAACAATCGTTCTATCATATAACGCATCAAACACCCCTCTTGCCATACCAATATGACCACATTTAGCATACAATGCCACAAGGCCATTCTGCACAAACACATCCAACCCAAACCCATATCTCATTATCTGTCCATGAAGTACGCAACTCAAACCAAAATCTAACAGTCCAGTACAAGCTTTAAGTACATAAGGAAAAGTGAATTCATCCGGATGCACTCCGGTCCATCTCATCCATCTATACATTTCAATAGTGTCCCTAAACATATTTTTCCTCGAATAACTCCTAATAATTGCATTCCACATAAACACATCCGGGTTGCAAAATTCATCAAACAGCTTGCGAGCATAACAAATTTGTCCCAAATTTGAACTGCCATTAACCAGTTTTGTTATAAGAAACCCGTTATGTTGCAATCCGGAGACAAGTAACTGATTATGTATTTGATTAAGGTGTCTCTTGTGGGTAGAATTATCAATAAGAGACGCATAGAAAGAATCTGAATTGAAGCAATGGTCAAGGTTAACAGAATGTTCAAGACGAAGAGCTGATGAAGAACAAAAATGTTTGATAAACTTGGGGATCAAGTATGTGCGAATTTCAGAAGTTGTAACCTTGTGATTTTTTGTAGTAAGTAAAGATAAGCTAAGGAGTTTCCAAGCCATGGGGCTGTGTCCATTATCTTTCAATATTTATTAGCAAATTCCAACCTCATATCAACTAAAGCACTTCAAAAAGATAAACCGTGAAGTATAACCTATTCAGTTTCTGGTGTCCAGCTGTTTGAATCTCCATTCAATTCTGATTGCTTTTTCCCAGCCTACATTAGAGCACGTTGCAGGAATTAGTACCAGGATAATGCATTATCCACAGTATGTTTGGTAATTTGCATTCCCCCTGAAATGTAACAGAAATTAATAAAGCCAAAAAATTGTTTCTATAGACAACATCATAACACATTTTAAATTGATATCATTCCATAAAATGCAACAGGCCCACCTTTATATCAGCACTGGATGCTAATAAGTCCAATACATATCAAGGGAAGTAAACTAAATCACGGTAAAAATATATTACAGATTTCATTGGCAGTGAAGAAAATGTGTTTTTTCATATACAAATAAAGTTAATATTTCATAATCATACACACGTGCTCAAGATTGAAACATAAATTTCAATGAATAGAACATTGGCAAATTTACATTTTCTTAAGTTTCGAAGGGATGATGAACGAAAGATACAGATAGAATGAAAATGGGGAGCAAATAACAATTAGTTGTAAATTAGCCCATAAAATCTAAAACATTGGACACAATTCATATACAAATAAAACAGAAGAATTGTTATAGGGACACATTCTATGAGTTCCAATATCCATTATCTGCAGATATAATAAAAACTCCTCCGTATAAAATGCATTGTTAAATAAATACACATAGAGTGCTCACATAAGAGCACCACGACCCAAACATTTCTTATTAGCAAATAGCAATAATACACAGCATTGCTATGGTAATGGGTATTCATAATTAATAGGCTTTGCTAGAACAAGAAACCCTGCATTTTAACACCGTAATATCATTATGTTTCTAATGGTAAAAAATGCAAGAGAGGAGGGAATCTTGTTGAAGCATTTAGTCGAACACGTAGGCTACGTTTACACTAATGAGTGTAATTGATAATAAAAGAGAGCAAGTAAAAAACACAAAACAACTTAATAGTACTAACTACTAACCAAATCAGCGATGGTTAATGTGTGCAACATTGGAGAAAACGACGACGTCGTCCTATGATGGGAATGGAGTTAGATTGAGGAGTCTTCTCAGAATGAAAATTTATATTAGCACATGCTATTTCTTATGACATCATTATAATTTAAATTTTTCTTTATAATCTTTTATAAGTATTTTTTTAATCATTGGATTAAAATTAAACCAACAGTTATAAAATAATATTAATTATTATTAAATCAATATTAACAATTAAACTTTCACTTATTTTCTTCTATTTTTTTTATTGGATTCCTTTTTATTAATTTTATAGTGCACATTAAAACATTTATTTCCCTTGTGCAATAGAAACTAATTTTATTCAAAGAATATTTCTTATTCTAACTTCCACACCCTATGTGTAACTTTTTCTTTTTTTCTTTTTTTCTTTTTTTCTTTTCACTTGTATTCACTCAGGTGTTATTATTACTTGTTATTTCTAAATACATAAGTTATTATTTATTTTATTTTTGGTAACAAAATACAACAGATTTTTTAGTTGTATTTTATGAGTATATCTATTCTTTAGGTATGAGATTAAGGGCTCGTTTGATGGACAAAATAGGATAGGAGGGCTGGATAAGAGTATGATAAGATATGAACCTGATAAGTTTATATCCTATCAAGTATTTGAAGTGCACTAGATAAGCAATATGCAAGAATCTAATATTCTAAAGGAAACTCATTCTTTGGCAAATTTGCTGACGTGTCGCTTTCTCCTTCACTTTCAGCTTTGTGTTCACACTATAAAATATTTAAAACCTTTCCTTCTTTGGTAAATCAGTAAATAAAAAAATATAAAAGAAAATCGAATTTTCAATTTAAATCAATGGGCAAGATTTCTTAATTTAAATCAATGGTCAATATTTGTTATAAATGTTGGTGGCAGACAGTTCATTTAATGTACCTCTACTTTCTACAAATTATTAATATCTAAATGCTTTCTGAATTTCCAAATTTGAATTTTAACATGAAATTTTAAATTTGATTTTTGAATTCTGAATGGTAGCAGACAACTCATTTAATGTTGAACTAGCATTGGATTTGTTAAAGAATTTAAAAATACATCTGCTTCTGTGTATAAAATATGAACGCTTGGGGACGATTTTTCCTTTGTTGCTTCTATTGATTTTTTCTTTTTTTGCTGCTGCCAAATATCAGCTGTTTGCGCATTGCTTCCTCAACGAAATCGCTTCGTGCTTCTCTCTTTTTTCGTCTTACCAAAAATATGTTTTCAAAATATGATTTTTTGAAGGATGTCAATCCTGCCAAGGAGGACTGGAGGATTAAGGTGAAGGTGGTTCGGGCTTGGAAAGTTCCTAACTTTCAACGTAAAGATTTTGACGACAATGTTGAAATGGTTTTATTGGATGAATAGGTAGTTGTCTGCGTTTTTTAAAATCTTCCATCTTTGTTCTGATCATTTTAATTAACGTTATTGATGTAAGTTGGCTGCTTTTTTTTGTAGGGTGGTAGGATCCACGCCACTGTCAAAGGTTCTATGCAGGTGCGGAAGAAAATCCATGAAGGAGAGTGCTATTTTATAAAAAAAATTTGGAGTTGGATTCAATAGCAATATGTTCAGGCCAACCAAGCATCCACATCGTTTCTCGTTCAACTTGAGGACTGATGTTAAATCAATTGTTGATTCTAATCTTTCTGCGAGTGAATTTGATTTTGTTGATTATGACATCATTGAAAAAGAATCATCTGACTCTCCTTATTTAGTGGGTAATATATTTTTCCTTACTGATGTTCATTTTTCAATTATTGCATTCTTTTTGACGAACTCTTTGCTGCCCTTTTTGTTTTGTAGGCGTCTTTGGTTTGATCTCAGGAATTAAGGAAGTATGTGATCGTGTGATTTCTGGTAGGAAAACGAAAATGGTTGTGTTGGAGTTGGACAACCTGAGGTATTTTAAATGTTATAGTTAAAGAAAATAATTTTGTTGTCGCTCTGTTACCTTACGAGTTTCGTGTATGACGCTGTTCCGCTGCAACTCATATGTAGGGGTCACAAGCTCGAGTGCACTTTGTGGGAGCATTATGTGGATGAGGTGCTATCTTTTTTGGCAAACAGTGACACTCCTCATAACGTCATAATAGTTCAACTGGGAAGGATCAAATGTTTTAGGGGTATGTTTTTCCCAAACGAAACGTTATTTTAATTTAAAAAAAAAAAACGAACCTGAATGTCTGATTTTTTTGTATCGTAGTTTCTTTTATAAATAAAAACTCCTATTTGAATTGTTGTACAACAACAGACAAGTTTTATTATTATTTTAGTACTCCCCTGCGAATTGTAATCCCTTCTCTCATTCAACCGCTAACTTTAAATTACTATCCTCAAGAAACTTAGCATTATTATGTTGGCATCTAATTTACATTATCTATATTGTGTAGAAAATCTATCTCCGTTGACTCCCTCATCCGTTGGCAGGTAAATGACGTGTGTTGTTTGATCGTTTAAATTTCACGTACATTACGTTTTTATAACTGCTTCATATGTTGTATAATCTTTTTAATTTTTTAAACCAATCAGTACTTACGAAAACACAAACCAGACTCTCTCGAATATTTCCTCCTCAATTGCTAAAGATTGTCTTCATTCTCATCCCACAAAGGTAATGTTTTCTATAAAATACGCATTTCCTAGAAATATATAAGGTAATATTTCTTGTGAAATGAGATTTAAAAATTATAGTGGTTGCCATTTTTATTTTTATTTTATTTCTTAGATAGCAAAAATGCTAGATTAAGGTGGAAAGATATAATGGTTCAAAAGAAGACTTCTAAGCAATTTGTAAAGATAAACGATATACCAAAGATGCTTGACTTAACAGGTAATTCGTCTTCGAGTGATTTAACTACAACCATGTATTATAAGAGGATAATATATGTAATGTGTTAACTATTTTTTGACGTGCCATTCATTCGACTGTATAATTTATTCCGCATTGGAATTTTTCATATAGGAATTGATGTGAATGATGAGAATTCAGTGCGTTCAACTGTTACTACGTTGTGTGATGAGAACTGTATATCACTGTATGATTATACAAAAAATTATATTTTTTGGGAACACTATGTTGTAATTCAATATTATTACATGCACCTCCTTCATCAACGTCGTATAAATGCATTAATGTGGTCTCCATTTTTTGTATATGTGACAATATAGTTCCCCAGATGATTACGGTACAAGTAGGACTTCAGCTGAAGTTGATCAACGAAGTGAGTTAAAACACCTGTCACTGTTTGTATAGTATTTTTAAAATACACGCACAAATGCATTTATACGATTTGAAACAATTAAAATATAAACGTGCATGACACCACATTTTTTATTTGTTTAAACTATTTCCCATTTGTGTGTCATGAATGAATTATTTTGACCCACATTTTTCTATTTTTTATTACAGATTAAAATTCTGAATGATAAATGTTAGAATCAACGCAATTGTTTTTTTTTACAGATCATCTTCGAGAACAGTTGTTTCCTACTGATAGTCAACATGGTGCGCATTTTCTTAATTTAATATATGAAACTGTCTTATTTTAGGCATCTTTCTTATTACCTTCATGTCAAGCACAACATTTAAATATTTTTTGTTCACATGTTGCGTTATTATATTTATTATGCTTGACTCTATTTCAGATATGTCATACAAAAACGTTGTTACATGTTCTGATCATCTCTGGAAAATACTGAAAGAAGCTGAGTCGAACTTTGTAAATTTTGAATGACCACATGACAAGGTAAAATGCAGCAATATACTTGCATGTGTTGCGTTAGTTTTTACGAGACAAACAAACTGAATTTTTTTTCCTCCGTGCAACGCACGGGTAAGACACTAGTAATGTTATATTGTTATCCTATCCGGTGTTTGATAGAAATACTCTTTTGATAGAATTTCATATAATATTTTAAAATTAATTTTTAAACTATTTTTTACTTATTTACACATTATTTATTTTATAGTATTAATTTTTTTTAAAAGTCATAGGTTTAAATAAAATATATTAAAATACATAAATAACTTTCAATTTTTTTTAATATTAAAAATTATATTCTCACCAAATAAATTTTTAAAAATTAAATTTTAAATTGATTGTCAATATTGGTAGCCGGTGGCTAATGTCAATAGTATATAGGGCGACGACAACTGCTAATATGGATGCCGATTGGATTGGTGGTGATATTAGTTGTGGGAGCAGGTGATAGTGGGTGGTGGTGATAACGCCAACAATAATCGCCAACAATTATGGTGATTGATTGATAGCCGTGATGGTTGGTGCCTGGTGGTTGGGGGTGCTGGTGGTCAGTGGCAACGACAGCAATGGTGGTAGTTGTTGCTGCGATAGTGGCAGGTGAGGGTGGTTGGTAGAAGTAGTGGTGGTGACAACACCGACGTTGACAGGTGGCAATTGTGGAAGCTAATTGATGGAGGTAAATGGTGGTAGCAGTGGCAGTGACAATTGGTGCTTTGTGGTTAGCGGTGGTGGCAGCCCGAAGTGGTGGCTGGTTGGTGGCAGTGGCAGTGATGGTGGTGAGTGGAGGGAATTGTGGGGCTAATCGATGTGGTGGTTGGTTGTAGCCGGTGACAATGGTGGTGGCTGGTAGCTCATGGTAATGATTAGTGATGATGGTGGTGGCAGTAGTGGGTGGTAGAGGTGGCTGATAGCAATGGCGGCGACAGTAGCTGGTCGGTGGCAAGGGCGAACCATCACATGCCCAGTAATATTCGTAGGGGGAAAATATACGCTTGTATTTGGAATGAGGGGATGTGACATATGCTATCTTATTCTATCTATTTCCTATCTCGAGTCTCCCTTTAAGATAACTTATCATATTGCGAACATGATGAAATGAACTAACAAGATAAATTATCATATTCTATTCGTTCACCAAACAATAGATAAGAATAAAATATGATAATATATCATATCATATCCTCTTTATTCTCTGTACCAAACGGAGCCTAATTTCATTTTAAATACTGAACTTATCATCCTTACCTAAGTGTTTTAGTTCATAGAATTAAAATATGAAAAAAAATATAGAAATCAATTATTTAAAATACTTAGTTTGGTTCACGTCTTTAAATGATTATTAGCTCTTACGAAAAGGAATATTGTATATACTACAGATAATTTATTTTAAAAATTATGTTGATCAGTAAATGAAAAAGATATTATATCTATCTAAAACATATTAATTCAAATTTGTAAAATATTCTAAACAGTTGGCCAAATAAACAAATCTTAAACTATTGAAATTAAAAATTTTCTTTCAAGTTTGAAAAACCCAATAGTAAGCTAATACTAAATTACTAATGAACCAGCAACCACATGAAAAGGCATCGTCAAATAAATGTCAAGCTCATGAAATAAAAAAAATTGTCATGCTGACGGTGTGAATAGCTAATGATAGTTTCGGCGAAAATGTCCTATGCGCTATATTAAAATAGTCGAGATATTAACTATAAAAAAAAATAAACGAGTAAATACCATTTTGGGTCCCTAACAAAAAATACGGTCCTCACTTTAGTCTCTTATAAAAATAAATTAGTCAGTTAATCCCTGACAAATTCAAAGTGAACCCATTTTAGTCCTTTTGAGGGACTAATATGAGTCTTTTTTGAATTTGTGAGGGACCACAATTTCAACTAAATAGGTCCACTTTGAATTTGTGAGGGACTAACTGACTAATTTATTTTTGTAAGGTACTAAAGTGGGGACCGTATTTTTTGTCAGGGACAAAAAAAATATTTATTCAAAATAAATTAATAGTTGAGATATTTGTTTATAATTTTTATTATAGGGAATTCAATAGTGTTTGAAGGAGCTACTTTTTATATTCCTTTTTGTTCCTTTCCCTCCTTGACTCCATAATGGGAACATATAGCTAGTTGTGGAATAAAAAAAAAGCAACTAGCAAATGAACTTTTTTTTTTTTTTTTATAGAACTAGCAAATGACCTTAGTCCAGTGAAGTCACTGAAGTGACAGATGTAAAATTTCCGCATTGACTTCCATTACTAACGTCATTGAAGTGATAGAATAAATATAGAAAGTAAAAAAAGAAATATGAGGAGAATAAAATATTATGACGATAAATCACAAAAGCTATAAGATATATTTATTATTAATTTAACTTAAAGTCTATTGTAATCTTAATTAATTAAAATTTTAAAGTCAATACACGTTAACTTAGTGTAAAAGTAAGCTCATTATACAAGAGCCTATTTTTCAAAATTTGTTCTACCCTGCAATAGCGCAAAATTAGTGGTTGATAAATTTAAATAAAAAGTAAGAAAAATTAAAAAAATATAAAATTAAATAAGAGAGAAAATTGAATACATAAGTAAATATAGAAAAAATATGATTAAAAATTGCATTTAGAACATAAGAAATAATGTGTCTATTCCTTTATGATATTAATTATAACATTCCTCCTCATTGTATTAAGACAAATAATACAACATCAATCTATTTTCACTCTATCAAATTTTGTTTTATAACTTTATCTTAAATAAGTTTCGACCGACCCATCCTTTTTTTGTGTCATCAGACATGCACTTGGTTACATATAAGAGTGTTTGAATAATATATGATATTATATATCCAAAGCATTTCAATTTATTTAATATTCATTATTAATACCTTAATATCTTCATTTTTACTGCTCACTATAATGTTGCAGGTCTTATTATAATTTTATATAAAAAAAATTTAACATAAAAGGAATTTTGCAATTGCAATATGTACTATATCATTTCATATGATTCAATAATTTATATCTTTATCAATGTCTTCCCCCTTTAAAATATTGATTTCGTTACGAGCTCGTATAAGAGACTCATATTCTAGAAAGTACAAAAAAGAATTACTGAAAAAGTAAAATAAAAAGAGTAAAGGAAATAATTCTTGATTGTCACAAATACTAACACGACATTTACGAATTCTAATCCTTAGAATTTACTTTCTTTAGTTTTCTTTTAGAGTAACTTTTTTTTTGGTTTCTAGAATATGAATATCTTATATGAGTCCATAACAGATTACAATTATCTAAAAATATTTTCTTTTTGATTCAATGATAGAAATTAAACACACAATCTAATATAAACTACTCAAACCTCTCATTACTAGACCAATCATATTCTCTTAATACTTTTTTTTTTTAATAACTCGTGTCATTGCCTACATTGCATTTTTAAAAGTGATGTACCAAAATTAATTATGAAAATTTATTCTAGAAAGAAGAAAAAAAAAAAAAAAAAAGAAGAAATGTTCTTTAATTTGAACAAGTCAATTGCAAATATTATATATGCTCGCGCATCTTTACGTGTCTCTTAATGTCACTCGCTTTGTTCTCATTCAAAACAGCTTCCCCTTCTCTAAACTTGCAAGAGAGAAATGGCAACAAATGGTGAGAGAGTGGCAATAGGAATCGATCTAGGCACAACCTACTCATGCGTTGCTGTGTGGCGCCACGATAAAGTGGAGATAATCGTCAACGATCAAGGCAACCGAATAACACCATCTTGCGTTGCCTTCACTCACACCCAAAAGATGATTGGTGAAGCTGCTCAGAACCAGGCTGCTACCAACCCTGTCAACACTGTCTTTGGTCAAATTTCTAAACCCATTTTTCTTATGCTCAAAGTCTTTCTGCTTCATTATTGCATGCATCTGGAAACTATATATATATATATATATATATATATATGGAGAGAGATCATTTGACTCAAGAGTAAGACTTATAATTTAGGAAGTTACTCTCCATCCTAACCGTTGATTTCCGTCCATCCAACGGTTATAATTTAGGAAGTTATATTAATTAATTAATTATTAATTATACTATTAATGACAACCGTTGATTTCCGTCCATCAACGACTGAGATTTGGAATAAGACTTAAAAGTCTTACTCTGGAGTCAAAAGAACCCTCCCCTATATATATATATATATATATATATATATATATATATATATATATATATATATATATATATATATATATATACGGCGAGAGTAAGCTTACACTGGTATAAGAATAAAAAGTCTTATATTAAATTTTGATTATTAATTTGTTTGTGTCTAACTATCACCAAGTATATAATAAATCATGACCGATAGATATAAATAAGATCAACGATCAAGATTGAGAATATATTTTACATTGATATAAAATGATCCTGACTCATATACAAATATTGTAATTCAATCACTTGTTAGGTATTGTTCTCCTTGTACTGTTATTTACATCAAAAATGAAACATAACTTTGTACTATATCAGAAAAAATAGGATGGTTATTTACTTAGGATGTAGGTTGTTTTCTTGGGTCATAGCTTAGACGAAAAAAAAAGTCAATTTCTAGTTCTTTTTAAATTCAAAATAAACTCATATTAGTTCTTTTAAGAGATTAATATGGGTCTTCTTTAAATTTCAAAGAAATCACTACTTCAACTAATTGAGTTTATTTTAAATTTCAAAGGAATTAGAAATAAATTTTTTTCCCTAAGAAATTAAATTAAATCCCGTAATTTATAACAAACTATGAGGTGGCGGTGCCCGTAATAAAAAATAGGAAATGAACATTTTGTTTTATACTAATAAGAAAATCCATTCATAATGTATTTAAACATAAATTTAATAAGGTGTAAAAAATTCAAGAGGAACGGTAGCAATACACTCTTTCTTATTGTTAACTTCATTAAATAACTCTAAGCTCACAGCTTAAAATTTTACCTTATATTATAAGTGTGTAGAAAAGATATTTACGCTAATAAATAAAGAGAAATCATTTTCTTATGTAATAAGAAATAATTTTCTCATATTGTGTGATACATCAAAATCCGTGTTATTTTTTTGTTTTTTGTTTTTTGCTTTTAACAAGTGGTGGATCTCATCACTTGTTGTGTCGGTATGAAAGATGTTATCTCATGTTATATAATAAAAGAGAAGTCCATAAATAAATTACTCTTGGTCTATGCCTGCTATTATAAATAGACCATCAATTAATCTGTATTTATGAAGTCGAAATATTATATGAAAAATATTTTTCTTATATTGTAGGAAAATTGTTAGTTCATATTGTAGAAATAAAATTAGAAGTGGAACCCATAACATGAGAGAGAGACAAAAAGAAATGGAACCCACCACTCATTTGTATATATAGAAAATTTATTCCTGTCATACAAAACGACATAAATATAAGAAAGATTGAATATTAGTCAAATTTACTGGAAGAAGTATCCTTGCATATTCCGGAATTCTCGTACTCTTTATTTTCCTGTTATGTCGACTTGAAATGGAGTGAGGAGGGCTTTGTTTATTTTCGTGTTTGTTTCTCAGGAAACTGCCAAGTTTGTACACTCTATACAAGTTTACAAACGGACTAGTTATTCAACATTGGAGGGCTGAATCACGAAAGAGACAAAGAAACTAAGCTAATTGAACAAGTTGTTGATCTTTTTTGGTTAAACCCTGACAAGTTGTTTTCTGTCCATGTGTAGAAACTTCTGAGAAACAAACATACATGAAAATTAACAAAACAAAACATAAAGGGTCACGAGCCGAACACCAAGGATTATTATATATGCATCTTTATGTGTCTCTTAATATCGTACGCTTTGTTCTCATTCAACACAACTTCCCCTTCTCTAAACTTGCAAGAGAGAAATGGCAACAACAAATGGTGAGAGAGTGGCAATAGGAATCGATCTAGGCACAACCTACTCATGCGTTGCTGTGTGGCGCCACGATCGAGTGGAGATCATCGTCAACGATCAAGGCAACCGAATAACACCATCTTGCGTTGCCTTCACTCCCACCCAAAAGATGATTGGTGAAGCTGCTCAGAACCAGGCTGCTACCAACCCTGTCAACACTGTCTTTGGTCAAATTTCTAAACCCATTTTTCTTATGCTCAAAGTCTTTCTGCTTCATTATTGCATGCACCTGGAAACTATATATATATGACATATATATAAGTTTGTGCTATTTCAGAAAAAAAACACGATTGTCATTTACTTTGGTTCTTCTTGTTTTTTCAAATATTGTGCACATAGCTGTTCATTGTACTACAACTGATAAACGGGACTTGTTATATTTTTGCAGATGCAAAGCGGTTAATTGGAAAGAGATTTAGTGACCCCACGGTTCAGAGTGATATGAAGTTATGGCCATTCAAAGTTATTGCAGGTGTTAATGACAGGCCCATGATTGTTGTTAATTACAATGGTGAGGAAAAACATTTTTCTGCTGAGGAAATTTCATCCATGGTCTTGACAAAGATGCGTGAGATTGCAGAGGCTTTTCTTGGATCAATGGTGACAGATGTTGTTGTGACTGTGCCTGCTTACTTTGATAACTTTCAACGTCAAGCTACCAGAGATGCTGGTGCTATTGCTGGCCTCAATGTTATTCGAATAATTAATGAGCCTACTGCTGCAGCAATTGCATATGGCCAGCTTCACACTAAAGATTATAGTCTGGGAAGTAAAAATGTTTTCATCTTCGATCTTGGTGGTGGTACTCTGGATGTGTCTCTTCTCACAATTAAGAATGATGATATCCAAGTTAGGGCCATTGATGGAGACACTCACCTTGGTGGAGAGGACTTTGACAAGAGAATGATGAACTATTGTGTGAATGAGTTCGAGAGAAAGAACCAAATGGACATTACTGGAAACCCAAGAGCCCTTAGGAGGTTGAGGACTGCTTGTGAGAAAGCAAAGAGGACACTCTCTTCCACTACGGAGACCACTATTGAATTAGATTGTTTATATCAGGGTATTGATTTCTACTCATCAATCACTCGTGCAAAGTTTGAGGAACTCAACAGGGACCAGTTTGACAAGTGTATGGAGCATGTGGAGAAGTGTCTGAAAGATTCTAAGATGGAAAAGAGCAGGGTTGATGATGTTGTCCTTGTAGGTGGCTCTACAAGGATTCCAAAAGTGCAGCAGCTATTGAGGGACTTCTTTGATGGAAAGGATCTATGCATGAGCATCAATGCTGATGAGGCTGTTGCTTATGGTGCTGCTGTCCAGGCTTTTAGATTGAGTAGTAGTGAGTTCAATGAGAAGGTTAATCATGTGTGTGAAGTCACTCCTCTGTCCCTTGGGGTGAAAATAAATGGAGGTATCATGAAAGTAATGATACCTAGGAATACTATCTTTCCTACAAAGATGGAACATGTATTCACCACACATTTTGATAACCAAATCATTATATTGATTCATGTTTACGAGGGCGAGAGGCAAATAACTAGTGGCAACAACTTGCTAGGTGAATTTGAGCTGGAAATACCTCCAGCTCCTCGGGGTGTTCCTCAAATCAATGTCAGCTTTCAAATTGATGATGATGGTATCCTACACGTCTCTGCCACGGAAAAATTAAATGGAATAAACAAGAAGGTTGTGATAATAAATGACAAGGGAAGGCTTTCAATGGAAGAAATTAAGAGGATGATCAGAGAAGCTGAGAAGTACAAGGCTGGAGATGAGGAGTACCTGAAGAAGGTAAAAGCAAGGAATGCATTGGAGAAGTATGCATACAACATGAGGAATGCTATAAATAATAAGGAGATTAGTTTGAAGCTTTCCCAACAAGACAAGAAAAGGATCAACAGTGCAATTGATATGGCCTTAGGATGGCTTGAAGTCAATGTGGTTGCAGAACAAGAAGATTTTGACAAGATAAGGAGTGTTCTTTCGAGTGTCTTTGATCCAATTATTATGAAGATGATAAAGGATGAGGATGATGATGGTGTGCCCCCTGGTGGTACTGTTGTTGCTGGCTCTGATATGAATAATAAAAAGAATCGCTTGTTATCAATATTGGGAAAATTTGCTTTCGAGGCAGTAATTTCAGCTGTTACAGGTAATATCACTGGGTTGGTTTCTTCTGTAATTCAAGCTATTATTCAAACTATTTAAAGCTTAATAAAATGTCAATAGAGAGAAAATTGTACCGTGAGTTGAATTGGGTCTTACTTTGGGGGGAGAATAACTTGTTATCAAAGCGTTCAAGGTGACAAAGATAAAATGTAACAGCTGATATAGAGTGCTCAAACTCTCAAAACACTTTTTCTGGTCTGGCTCAAGGTCTAATCAATACTAGGAGGTGCATGAGGTAAAACTATTGTACATATGAATATAGAACCCTAGGTTATTAGAAAAGTGGAACTTAGTTTCTAAGTAGTTGTAGGCTGTAGCTAATATAACATTTAAGTTAACACAAACTGTTCTATGACTAAGTTGGCACATTTTTTTTTCTTATATATTATTATATGTTTTCCTTGAAATAGTATAATCACATCTTTCTACTTTTCTAAACTTATTTTACATCACTTTGGGAAAAATATATTAAAATACAATGCACACTTCATCCAGAGTGAAGTAATCTTTGCGGACATAACCATTTTATAAACCAAGGGATGGATCTTTTATTGATACCAATTACAGACTTCAATTTTATTTAAATATATTTTTATTAATGAACAAAACAAGTGGTAAATATGGCCTATTTTTTCGATTTACAAATAATAATTTTGTTGTTGTTGAAGTTAAGGTAATTGGTAATCAAAATAAAGTTGAAGACCTTAATTAGTAAGTTTAAAAGTTAAAAACCTTAATTGGTTATACCACAATAAGTTAAGATCCTTCTACAACACTTTCATCCTTGAGCCAAATAATACCAAGCTAAAGTTTATTTATCCTTTAGATCCACCTAGGTTGTTAAAATATTCACAGCATCATTTAAAATGTCTTGCTGTCAAAAATACATATATGGTCTGGTTAATGACATGCATAGACATAAAGAAAAGTAGTGGCTAGTCACCTTCTCTTGGAAGGTAATCAAGGGTCCCTATGCCCCGCCAAGTTGTTCAATTAGCTTTGTTTCTTTTTCTTTCTCGTGCTTCAGCCCTTCAATGTTGAAGAAATAAAGCGTGTGGAAATTCAAGCTTCCGATTCAGCCATAACTAAGATCAAATTAGAAAATTCAAATAAGAAACACATCAACTTATTGAAAACTAATAAGTAATAACTTTTGGCACCACAGTAACATGAGCTGGATTCGGGCCCAGAGCCCAAGGCCGAAAGGTTATCATCCGGGCCTTAGAGGTTTATAAGCTCAATAGGACCCGAAATTCAAACTTGCAGAAAACTCCAACATGTAACAGAGATTCAAGTCTTTAAAGGAAATAATAAAAAATTCATAATTAATTTAAAAAGAATTTTAAAAAATTAAAATAATTAAAATACTTTTTTACATTCTTAGAAGCATAATATCTTCAAAAAATTAAATTACTGTAAAGAGGGCATATTATAAATTTAATATATAAGGATGAATTGGTGAAAATGTTGATAAACCACTACAATAATTCTCTAAGAAAACAAGCCAAAATTTGCTTTAAAAAATAGTTCTACTCGTTGATATAAAGATTCTAAGTAAAAGAGATTTTAAAATTTATTTATATTTGCGTTGATCTCAGTCAACTTGTAACATCCCCGTCTTGAGCTGGTTCAATTAACATCCTATGGTACTAAAACATGCATAAGCGGAAGACTTAACTTATAATCTTGCATTAGCTTACAAAAATACGAGCTAACTTTTTTCCTTCTTTTCTTTATTTCTTGTCGCATAATATATAGCATTATATCCTTTCTTTCTTATCCATCATAGTTCCTTTTCTAAACATTCATCTTTCATTAGTGACCATACACAATGGCCCTTGACCATCCGAATATGACAACCAGTATCAATCCAAACAGAGTCTAAAATCGGACAGCGTAACGACTGTAAACCGAACAAATGGGGATTAAATCCCACTCTCATAATCCATACCTGATATCATCTTAAACATATCATATAATCATATCTTGTCCAACATCGGACCTAATGCCCATCCATGGGCGCATGAATAATTGGCTCTGTGCAATAAAGTCTAACAACATACATGACTCAACACATGCACATATTTGAATACTACATTATCATATAACATGCCTGAGTACACCAATGTACGTGCATCAAAATAGGAAACATGCACAAAACATATATAGTATAATGGATCCGACATCATGATCCCAACTTGAATAAAACACGAATAAGCAATAATACATGTCCTCCAGAATAATGGCGGCATAATGCTACCCAAAGATCATGTCTCTACACAGTGATGATGAATCATCCAGAATACACATCTCCATTACGACATCTCTAGCCACGGGTCATATCCTTGCCCTGTGAAGGCTCACCTGCAATCTGTACACTTGAAATGATGTCCCCAAACGGGGTGAGATAACAAATCTCAATAAGCTCCAGGTTTATAGAGAATTCTCCATACCCTGGTTCCACTCCTGCATGAAAGTCAGATACAGAGTATACCAATGCAACATATAACAGATATCATAACAGAACAAAGCACTTATACATATCTTATCAGAGACGTACACAGTCATTCCCAAGGGAGGACCCCAAGCGAAAATCAACGCACGTGTTCCCAAGGGAGGACCCCAAGCGGAACCAGAACATATCAGAGGCGTACACCGTCAATCTCAGGGGAACCCCAAGAAGACATCCGTGTACCATGCAATCAATACAGAAATCATATCAGAACAAGTCATATCATGTTATCGAATAACTCTATATGAATGCATCTATACAAAGCATCAAAACAATCATACAATCCAACCATAGTTCACTAACTATGATGGAGCACTCAAGCATAAAAAGACTCCTTAAACATAGAGCTTACCTTATAGAAGCTTTACCAAATGCTTACTTATTTAGCAAGAAAGAGCTTACCTTATAGAAGCTTTACCAAATGCTTACTTATTTAGCAAGAAAGCTAAAACTCCCCTTCCAATCTTTGATCCACAATCACAGAGTCTCTAGATATAGACCTTGAATGGCTTCAATATAACCAATGCTTCAAGTTTCAAGCTTCAAATCATTCAAAATCATCAAAACTTCTTCACTTTGTGAACAGTAACTCGAGCTACATAAGAGGAAAGATCTCTCACTCCAATACTTCCCAACTAGAAATGGTGGGTGGGTTTTGATCCTTAGAGGCAAAGGAACAAATTCCATGTTAAGTGTTTCTTGATTTGATGAATGGAAATAGATGGAAATGGAGAAGGAATGAAACAAACCCAAACCCTAGAGAGGAGGGGATGGTCACGGTTTCTATTGGAGGAAGAAAGGAGAAGATGAATTTTGATGTTATGCCTTCTCTCTCCTTGCCATGTCACTTAAGTGAGTGAGCATTTGAGTTGACTTTAACTTCCACTCTATTCTACATAACATTTCTAACTTAAACCAATAATAACTTAACCCCAAAAACATAATTTAATAATTATGCCATAATTTACATAATTTCCTCCTTTCAGAGTTTTTTTCGGTAATTTTCATAGCAACACTTTACCCGGCAGAATTTTACTTTTCATATTTTTTTTTTCTCGAAAGGTGTCAGAATGCTCTAAATCATAAGTTTATATTAATTTTACCATTCTTATTACCAAAATAATCCTTTTTCATATTATCATATTAATTATATGATTTACTTGTCATAAATATCAATTAAATCACTTTATAGTGTGGATTTTTGCATAACTGCTGTAGTGCTATAGTACATTCCCATATTCACTTGATTCTTGTACTCTTGACTTATTATTGCTTGCCTTGCCTATGCGGGTTGTTATACAACCTATGGAAGAACTGGTCAGTAGATGTCTCAAGTCTAGCACAAGCGTTGACCTCGATCATCATACGGAAAAACAAGGCAAGAGACAACAAAAGGAATTGTATTAATAATCTGCACATCAATATCACTAGCATTGATGCATTATTATTCTTTTTATATATTAAATAACTTTTGTTAGCATCCTCTTTTGTTACAGTCTTACAATCTCTTGAAATTTGAAAGTGTGTTTCCTCTAACATTCTTCTTTGCTACGTTAAACAGAAAATCACTCGCAAATACAACTCTATTTGGTGAGAGATTCGCTTTTGTAGTTGCTCGCTGATTTGTGCAAGGACTTGTGGCTTTCTCACCCTTTTGAATATATGGTTTTTCATTTCCTATGAAAAAATTTGCTACACCTACTATCTTGTCATATTGTTAATTTCTTTCTTGTGAAGAGATAACAAAGATTAAGCGTGGGACCTACAACCAAAGACCCATTAATTAATTAATCAATTACTTTGATGATCTGTATTAGTTTCTTTGTAGTTAACTAGTTACAAAATTTGATCTTCATATGAGCAGATTTAAAGGACAAGTCCTAAATGATCAACCTAACCACATTACTAAATTCATACCCCGTAAATCACACCATAAGCATTTATATATACTACTTCCTAACTAATGGATTTGAATATTTTATTGAAGGCCCATCAAAATAATGGAACCCAATAAAATAACAATGAATAACAGCAACATATCTCTATTAATCCAAAGTTCACCGGAGACAATCTCTGTTACAGATTAACAATAAACAAGGACAAATACCCAAAGACTCTAGAATATGTATTATTGAATTCAACAGCAAAACGAAATGCAGAAACAAAAATAACAATGGAAAATACAACTAAAACAGATAACCAAAAGATCTCACTCAGACTCCAAGGCCAACATACCTAGGCCTCAAAAAGATCCCCAGACATATCCATATTCACCAATTACTCAATTCATACCCTATAAACCACACCTTAACATCTATATATATATATATATTACTTTCTAACTAATAAGCTTGGATACATTATTGAAGGCCCATCAATATTTTATGTTTAGTTTGAATTAATATTAATTGCGCCAACAATTGCAGAATTAACCAACCCATTGATATCACCTGTAACAGCTGAAATTACTGCCTGGAAAGCATATTGTGCCAATATTGATAACAAGGGATTCTTTTTCTTTTTCTTTTTCTTATTCATACCAGAGCCAGCAACAACAGTACCACCAGGGGGCACACCATCATCCTCCTCATCCTTTATCATCATCACAATAATTGGATCAAAGACACTCGAAAGAGCACTCCTTATCTTGTCAAAATCTTCTTGTTCTGCAACCTCATTGACTGAGAGCCAATTTAAGGCCAGATCAATTGCATTGTTGATCCTTTTCTTGTCTAGTTGGGAAAGCTTCAAACTAATCTCCTTATCATTTACAGCATCCCTCATGTTGTATGCATACCTCTCCAATGCATTCCTTGCTTGTACCTTCTTCCTGTACCTTTCATCTCCAGCCTTGTACTTCTCAGCTTCTGTGATCTTCCTCTTAATTTCTTCCTTTGGAAGCCTTTCCTTGTCATTTATTATGGTAACCTTCTTATTTATTCCATTTAATTTTCCATGGCAGAGACATGCAAGATACCTTCATCATCAATTTGAAAGCAAACACGGATTTGAGGAACAGCCCGAGGAGCTGGAGGAATTTCTAGCACAAATTTACCTAGCAAGTTGTTGTCCTTAGCTGCTTGCCTCTCACCCTCGTAAACATCAATCGGTATTTCGGTTTGGTTATCACAAGCTGTGGTGAATACACCTTCCATCTTTGTAGGAATGATAGTATTCCTAGGTATTATTATTTTCATGATACCTCCTTCTTCTCATCATTGAACTCACTACTACTCAATCTAAAAGCAAGAACAGCAGCACCATAAGCAACAGCCTCATCAGCATTGATGCGCTTGCATAGATCTTTTCCATCAAAGAAGTCCCTTAATAGCTGCTGCACTTTGGGAATCCTAGTAGAGCTACCTACGAGGACAACATCATCAACACTGCTCTTTTCCATCTTGGAATCTTTCAGACACTTCTCCACATGCTCCATACACTTGTCAAAGTGGTCCTTGTTGAGTTCCTCAAACTTTTCACGAGTGATTGATGAGAAGAAATCAATACCCTCATATAAACAATCTACTTCAATGATGGTCTCCTTATTGGAAGAGAGTGTCCTCTTTGCTTTCTCACAAGCAGTCCTCAACCTCCTAAGGGATCTTGGGTTTCCAGTAATGTCCATTTTGTCGTTCTTTCTCATGAACTCCTCCACACAATAGTTCACCATTCTGTTGTCAAAGTCCTCTCCACCGAGGTGAGTGTCTCCATCAATGGCCTTAACTTGGATATCATCATTCTCAATTGTGAGAAGAGAGACATCCAACGTACCACCACCAAGATCGAAGATGAAAACATTCCTCCTTCCGAGACTATAATCTTTAGTGTGAAGCTGGCCATATGCAATTGCTGCAGCAGTAGGCTCATTGATTATTCGAATAACATTGAGGCCAGCAATAGCACCAGCATCTCTGGTAGCTTGACGCTGAGAGTTATTAAAGTAAGCAGGCACAGTGACAACGACATTTTTCACTATTGATCCAAGGAAAGCCTCCGCAATCTCACGCAACTTTGCCAACACCATGGATGAGATTTCCTCAGCAGAAAAATGCTTTTCCTCGCCATTGTAACTAACAACAATCATAGGCTTGTCATTAACACCAGCAATAACTTTGAATGGCCATAGCTTCGAATAAATCTTTAGTATACGCTGCTCTACCAAGATTCAGTGCATCTTATCAACGAGAGTAATACACATCAGAGGAGAGAGAAAAAATTTGACAGACAAAATAAAATAAAATTAGCTGACATGTAATATTTTTGTTATAGTGGGATGAACTGAATCTTTGATACAGCAGTAGTATCAAAGATTTATTCCATAGCTTCGTATCACTCTGAACCAACCGTGGGGTCGCTAAATCTCCTACCAATTAACCGTTTTGCATCTGCGAAATAATGAGTTCCATTCATCAGGCTAAAAAAATAAATAGAAACAAATGACAATATATCCATCATGTATGATATAATAACGGGCAAACTTTAATGAGTACCAATAACCTTAAGGCTTAGGTTTCTCAATCGTTTTATTTAATCCTTTATACTGTGTTTATTTATTTAATCCTATACACCAGAAAAATGTGTGTCACTCTTTTTTTTTTTTTCAATTTTTTTTTTAAATAGATGGGTCTCACACTTAATATACCTATGACATGAGATTAAGATTTTCTTATAACATCAAGATTTATTTTCCCTTATTTAATCCATTTATTTCCAATATATTACTTTATTTTTTATACTTGAATTCTCAAAAAAATGTCTCTCAAATTATGAATTGGAGTATTCATGGAATTACTAATCAAGAGTGGGTAAGTCTTAATTCCATAACATGAGTTTGATGCAACCTATAAATCGGAATAGCAACCCCCATTTTCAAATTCTTGACTCAATCAATTATCTGGTTGACACATGCAAATCAATTATATTGGCTCTAATACCACCTTTACTTGGTTAGGGGAGCCCTGAAAAAGGAAACTAACAGCCATACATCAATAGAGAAGCAGTAACTCATAATATAAGTGAACCTACTGACACTTGAATTTTCAATACTCTCAATATGAAAATCAATAGAGAAAGTGTGATTTTCCATCTTCTAGTAATTAACATGTCATGATACTGAATATTTTATATAAAGGGAATAGGGGATTCCTAAATCTTTTGCAGAGGAGGATACCTTCATAAAGGGATTAAATGACAAAATTGAACTGAAACTACATTCAACTTAAAACTATAATATTCTATATAAATGAATCTTTTTAGACTTATATGACCCGTATTAGATTTATGTTTAATTTTTTCAGAGATATTTCAATCGGTTCATCGTTTCACGACTAGTTTGATTCGGGACGGGTTCCGGAATTAAGACTTTAAATTCCTTTCAAAGACGGTATTGAGGAGGATCGAACACATACTCTCACCCACGCCTGCTCAGTTCTCTAGCATCAACTGAGCTACCATTATTTGGTAGATTTATGTTTAATTAATATGAGATTTCATACCACTCACATATATGTGAATATTTCCAACACAAAATGATAAATAGAAGTTGCATGAGCAAAATAAATTAAGTTTTACCGAAGACAGTGTCGGTTGGGTTAGTAGCAGCATGATCCTTAGACGCATCACCAATCATCCTATGGGTGTCAGTGAAGGAAACATAAGAGGGTGTTGTTCTATTTCCTTGATCGTTAACAATGATCTCCACCCGATTGTTCAGCCACACTGCAACGCACGAGTAGGTCGTTCCTAGATCGATTCCTATAGCTAGTTCCTCACCTTTTGTTGCCATTCTCTCTTGCAATTCAATGAAGTTTGGAAAAGCAAGAAACTTGCACTAACGAAGGAGAGTCAAGCTTGGAAATTAAGAACTCAAGTTACAACCAGGAAGCTACATAAATAGACAAAATGAGAGATAAAATATGGAAAGTTAAATAAATTTTTTATAATGAATTAAATGATTTTTCCATTTCTATAAATTTTCTTTGGTTCTTTTAAATTATATTACCTGATTATCCAAAAAAATATTGACTTTTTTATTCCTTAAAATAAATATCTTTTCTTTATGCTCCTTATTATTAATTTTCTTATGTAGGGTAAATAATCATTATTGCATAATGATATGAAAACTTTCAGCTATTATTTCGCCTAAAATAATTTCTTTTAAATATTATTTACTTAAACCTAAGATATATATATGGGTTTTCATTTTATCCTTTAACATAACATAACAAACTTTTCTACACTCACAAAATTTTGTGGGGCCCACACTTTTTAAAATAAAAAAATAAATAAAAATTAAGGCACGCAAAACGAATCTCTATAACATTACACAATCACTTTTCCTATCACATAACTCTTATAAAACCCTATATATATATATATATATATATATATATATAGAGAGAGAGGGAAGATATTTTGACTACCAAAAATTTTCACTGCTATCTTACTACCTATCTAATCATCATTGGATTAACATTTTCTCTCTCTTCAAAAACTTTTTAACATTCTCTCTCTTTGATCCAATGGTGATTTGACAGGTAGTAAGGTGGTAGTGAACATTTTTGGTAGTCAAAATATCCCCTCTCATGTATATATATATATATATATACCTCGTAAGTCGTAACAAGTAATTGTGTAGCTTCTGCTTCATGACAGATGATGAGGGCACTCTTAAAAAGTCTTGTTAGAATTTTCATTTCTTTTTTGTGGTACACATCTTGTTGGAATTTTTAGTTTGCTTGCCCAATATAATGTGCCAGCCATATGATGAATTGAACAATGGATATTTACTGTTGACACTTTCAAAACTGGCTAGTCAAGGTTTTTTTGGCACTAAGTGATGGGACGACCTAGCTATCACGTACTCTACAAGGTCGACAGGTCGTTCTTTCTCAGGAAACTGCAGAGTTTCTACACTAGTCTATACAAGTTTACAGACGGACAATTATGTATGTTTTAATTTACTCATTTTCATCTAACAACCACATATGTCTTGTTCATTGTTAACGATAAGGATTAGTATGTATGGTTGATATTGTAACTTGGAGATATCTTTAGTACTAACAATTTCAAAATTACAATTATTCTTACTTTATTTTATTTTTTATCATAAAATGGGATGCAATATCGTTTGATAATTGTTAGAAAAATTATATTTATATGTAATATGATATATTACCATTGTTGAAAATCGACAATCACACAAAATCGAGAAAACAGAAAAAGAGATAAGAGTAGAGAGATTGACACGATGATTTACCCTGGTTCACCCAATTAAGGCTACGTCCAGCTTGTCTGTACTATATTCTCCTCACCTCCACTCGTTACAAGTCACTCGGTTTACAAGGAAAATATAAATAGGATTAAAAAACCCTAACAGCAGCTATTTATGGGCCCAAGCCCAAACTGCTAAGAAAATTACAATAAAACAGAGGCTCACAATAGTACCTAGCCTCTACGGGCCTGGGGGCACTGTCCCCCGGACCCAGCCGGAGCGGCTCCCCCGGACCCTCGTCCGCTCACCTGGGAGCGGGACCCTAGTTGGCTTTCCTGCTGACCCCGATAATTAGGGCCTTCATCAGCATGCGAAGTATGAACCATACCCAATAACCATATCATTTGATGAAATTAATATCTTATATAATCACTAATATAGTCAATTTATTAAATAATAGGAAAAAGTTCATCAATGCCCTTGTGGTTTGCTTCAGAATCATTTATGCCCTTGTGGTTTTTTTCTATCACATATGCCACTGTGCTTTGTAAAAAATAAGAAACCATAGGGGTATATGTGATAAAAAAACATACCTTTTTACAAACCACAGGAGCATATGAGATGAGAAAAAAACCACAGAGGCATAAGTGATTTTGGAGTAAACCACAGAAACATTGGTGAACTTTTTCCTAAATAATATTGGGAAAAACTCAATTACTTACAATGCATCTTGGAAATTGTAAGTCTAATTAATGATAAAACTATACATATTGATGAAGCTTATAAAGGTATACCTGGACACTAATTAAGGAGGACAAGGGGCAGCCATGATGACCCTAATTTTTAAAAAATAAAAATAGTATTGTTCGGTGGTTGATTTTCTTTGCCTTTTTGTATTAGGCTGCATTTTTATGGATTCCTTAAGTATTTTTTTTGTACTTCTCAATCCAAATTTCAAAGAATTTATTATTTCTAATGATCCACATTTATCATAGGAATAAGACATAAGGAATGATTTCTTTCCCTTTGTTTATTATGGAGTTGAGACTGGCACAAAAAGGCCAATATCTTGCATTGACAAGGCTTAGGGTAGGATTAAAAAAGGTTAGGTAAGAAAATATTTTGGTGGGATTAAAGTGAGAGAAAGAGAAAAAAAGTTGAGGACAGAAGAGAGAAGTAAAAAAAAAATTGGTCAAGATATTAATGTTTTAGTGAAAGAACCATGGTAATTCTGGATTATATTAAAAAATTCATTATGATAGGATCAAAGTCAGATCGAATTATTGCGTTTCGGCTAATAAGAGTAAATACTAAATAGAAAAAGTTTACAGCTGTAATGTTAAGCGATTGATCCAACTATTGAATGAGAAACGCAATAAATAAGTCCAAATAGTATTATTCGAATTTCAAAAGAGTGAGCAATTCCAATATAGAAAGCATTTAAAAGAGCTGAGTAATTCCAATGTACAAATAAGTGGGACATTGAATGAGTTGTCTGTCACCATAAATGACTAACTTAGTTTTCTATTGATTTTTATTTCGATTTTTAAAAGAAATTATTATTTATTTAATTTTTTATTTTCAAATCCTTTCCCAACATTACAATTTGAAATTTAAAATTGAAATCCAAAATTTGAAATCAATTCAGAATTCGAATTTCAAAAAAGTGAGGAAATACACAGAAGAATTATCATTAAAAATCTTGTTCCTCTATGATTTCAACTTTCAAGGAATGAGAAAAAAATCGAAATGGAGAGTAAATGCGCATTTCCCCTTTTATTTCATTTGATAGCGGTTATCTCCTGATGTCAACTGGCCATTAGTGTTAACATTATTTGCAATAACCGCAATGGGCTGTTTTTTCTTGGACCGAGCACGCTTATTCTGGAACCAATTACAGACATTTTTCTCCGAAATATTTCCATGATTGGCGAGTTCCGCAGTAATCTCGTTTATCCTTTTCCTGTCTGGATTCGGTGTCACCTGCTTAAATATTTTCTCCATGATCTGAAGCTGCTCAGTTGTTGGAGTCCACCTCGGCTTCATGTTAAATATTCCCTTTGATGTGTCTCCTCCATACATATTTACCGGCTTAACCACCTCTGACGTCACTGAAAACACCACACCCATTTGTTTCAGTATATTTGTTACAACTGCCTCAGACCAGTGTAACAAACTCTTAACAAAAACAACCCTAACACATTCTAACCGTTTACAGTTACACGGTTAGAATGTAAACGGTTAGAATGGGTAACTTACTATAACAAAAAAATTTATTACGGTGAATAATAAGTGATAAAAAAATAAAATTGTGAAAAAAGATGAATGGAAGAAAATAGGGAATGACCCTGAGGAGGAGCTTGGCGAGCGGCACGGTGTGCCCTGTACTTCTCAGCGAGTTGTTCAGAGAGGGTTTCGTAAGCAGCAATTTGTATCCTCAGAGTCTCGATTTGTTTTTGGGTCATGGAGACATTCCCGCGCATCATCGTTGCTGCGTTGTTCGCGTTGTGGTTCGAATGCTGCTCCTGAAATCCCATGCCGTTCGACATCTCTTCAATATTTCAATTTTTTTTCATTACAAAAAAGAAAACACTACTTATCATGAGAAAACATGAATGAAAATAATGAACGAAGTTAAAATTAACAAAGAAGAAACCGTTCTTACCGATGGGGGCTTCTGTTAGCACTTAGCAAGCAACAACTAGATGCTGTGTCCGCTACGTAAGATTATCAAGGAGATGGTTAGGGCTTGTTATAGTCCAAACTCCACAGGAATGTTCTTGTCCAAGACAATATATATATATATATATATATATATATATATATATATATATATATTACGGATGATTTCATTGCATGATAGTACCAAACCTCGAAATCTAGCTACTTTCTTTTTATCATTATGAAATTTTTTACATCATATTTCAAACAAAGACAACGTTGTTGTTTATAAAAATAAATCTTTTTATTTTAAGATATTATTTTTAATTTGAAAATACAAATTAAATTGTCCCATCAAATTTGGAAATCAAATTTAATTATGAAATTAAACTTTGTTTCCTTTCTTACCACTAATAATAACAATAGCGCTCTCTCATTCTTACCTTTAATTACTCCCTATTTCGAGCTCCCTCACACTTAAAACTAACTTAGAAATTCGAGGAGAGACTAAGAACTTATTAGTCATTTAAAATAGTTTGATTGTCTTATGGTCAGATTTAATCTTGAGAAATTAAACTTGATTATAAGAATGATTGACTGTGATTGTATAATTTTTTTTCCTTTCTTAATTTGATTGTCTCGTTGTCACTTAATTATGGAAGGTTAAATTAAACTCTCATGGTCAAACTTAATTATAAAAAATGAGTTGGAATGAATGATTATAAATGTGAATGATTCTATAAGTTATTAGCAAGAGGAAATCTTTTCTTATATATTGATAAATGTAATATGAATCAAAAAATGAAAAAAAAATTAAAATAAAGCCTTCATTCATTGTAATTAGGGATGAAAGTGGGTTGGGTTGGGCCAAGCTTTGCCCCAAAAAGCTCAAGCCTACATCACAAAATTTTAATTTGGCCTGACCCAAACCTAGTACGAGTCTAACTGTTAGCTTGACTTGACCCGTTTATAAAAAAATAAATGACCTGGCCTAGCCCGTTAACCTGTTAATTTTAACTTCCAAGCAGAACTATGAATCAACTTTATAAAATGCTCAAATTCTGTTGCTAAACCAAAAATCATAATTTCAACATCCAAATAGAATCATGAATCACAACAAAACTCATACAAACTGCATTTAAGTCAATTTCAAAAGCAAAATGTTCAACTAAATAACATATATTTCATCATATCTAACAAACAAATCCATACTATGTAAATTAAAATAACCACATGAATTGAACAAACACATCATGATGCTCATAGTAAGTATAATATCTCTCAAAAATCTTTTAATATATTCATATGCATAATCTAACATGCTGAAATATTGGTTCCTCCTACATAAGAAATAAAGTCAGATTTCTATTAAAATATAATCGAATATAATTAAATTATAAATAATTGCAATTGATTAAATTTATATCTTTTGTTTTTTCTTCAAGTCAAATTTATTTTATTTTATTTAAAATAAATAGTACAATATAAGCCGGCATGTAGGCTTATAGGCCAGGCCTTGGGAAAGTGAGTCTACGGTCTTTTTATTAAACAAACTTTTTCAAGGCCCAAGTCTGACCTATTTTACGAAATATACTAGGCCAGTTCTGGCCTGACGTAGGCCCCTATAGGCCGGCCCGGTCCAGTTTCACCCCTAATTGTAACAATTTGATGACAATATTAGTTGCACTGAAGTATGGGCCTGACCCATCCCACCTATCCAAGTTTAAGATTCAAGTCGTTTTTACCTTGTTAGTCACGAACACTTAAAAAACAATTTCAATGAAACTAAAATTTACTTTTAAAATATAATTTTTCAATTAACAATCTTAATACATAAGACATGAAATGTTATATCTGCACACGTTATGAGAGGAAAGATTACCCCGAACAGTATTTTGAAAAATAGTTCGATTCTTTAGTTCCACCATGATACAGACAGAGGCTGGTTGCATAATTTATCTACTATACTTACATTACCATGATCAGATTATCCTTTTGGCCAAATAAATTTGCACCTACATTCCAAGATCTAATTTCTCTGGCATTTTTTTACCAAAAGGATGGTGACAATTCTTAACAGGCTTTAATCGAAAAAGAACTTAATCAGAATATGTAGCAGCAAGATATGGGAAGATTATCTATTCTTTTAAAAGAAGTAACTTATATCCTTCTGGTAACTATATTAAAGTTGTATTTTTTCTCTCTCTGAGACTATTTGCTGACAAGAAAAGTGAAAAAGGTACAATTTTAATATTATAACTATATACTAGTCTTAATACACATACCTATAAATTGCTAAAAGGGCATACACTTACTTAAAAAGACAAACTTTTAACCCGCAAGATATTTGTAGCTTCATGAGACTATGCCCTCTGGTGTCAGTGAATTATAGACTGTCTTTATTGTTTTCCTAAATAAGCAGCAGAATTCCAGAAAAATATATGCACATTTTCATCTCATGCATCATCCCGAAAATAAAAGGAAGAATGAGCTAAATGAGTGCACATACCATCCCAAGATAGAGATTAAAAGGTATACAATTGTATCAGAAGACTGCAATTTTTATAAAAATGAGATAATACCTCACAGCACTGTGCTGCTAAACTATGATTTTCTTTTACCTTCCAACCAGTATGCAGTGCAAAAGCAAATAAAATAGTTAATGGAATTGCAAGATAGTATGATCCCAGAGCCTAGAGTGACAACTACTACATTCCAATTGATTTATGTACTTGGTGGTAATATAAATTGGGGGGGGGGGGGGGGGTCATAACCCCAATTATAGCATATTTTAATGAACATATATAATCAAGGAACTCTAATTGCAGCACCAACTTTCTGTTTGTCTTGAGGTAAAATCTTGGCACTAACAAAGGAATCCTCCAATTTTTTCTCCATCATGTAAACATATTCATCCAAAGCATTCATTGCTTTAACCTTATTCTTAAACTTAATATCTTCAGCCTTGTAAATCTACGCTTCCATCAACATTCTCTCGACTTCTTCAGTTGAAAGTCTTCCTTTTTGATTTGTTATAGTAATCTCTCTCGTGTTCCCAGTTTTTCTTTCTTTAGCAGAAACAGTTAGGATACCATTTTCGTCTATAGTAAAACATACATCGAAAGGATAGCCACGACCCACGAGGAGCAGGAGGAAAGCCATAAAGACGAAAAGAACCCAACAAATTGTTGTCACTGGCTCTTGTCCTCTCTCCCTCGTAAACCTGAATCAATACCTTGGATTGGTTATCTTCAACTGTTACATATTCTCGTGTCTTCTTCACAGGAATAGTAGTTCTCAACCTCCTAAGGGCTTTTGGGTTTCCACTAATGTCCACTTTCTTCTTCCTACTAAATTCCTGTACAAAATGGTTCACCATTCTGTTATCAAAATCCTCTCCTCCTAGGTGAGTGTCTCCAGCAGTGGCCTTAACTTCAAAGGTATCATCCTTAATCGAGAGAAGAGATACGTCAAAAGTCCCACCACCGAGATCAAAGATGAAAACATTTCGCTTTCCAATTATATTAGCTCTCTTCTGAAGGCCATATGCAAGAGCTGCAGCAGTTGGTTCATTGATTATCCGAATAACATTGAGGCCAGCAATGGCACCAGCATCTTTGGTAGCTTGACGCTGAGAGTCATTAAAATAAGCAGGCACAGTAACAACAGCATTCTTTACCGGTGACTCCAAAAACGTCTCCGCAATCTCCCTCATCTTTGTGAGGATCATAGATGAGATTTCCTCTGCAGCAAGTTGCTTTTCCTCATCCTTGTAGTTAACAAGGATGATGGGTCTGTCATCAGTACCAGCAACCACCTTGAATGGCCACAGCTGAATATCATTCTGAATAATGGAATCACTATATTTCCTTCCAATTAGCCTCTTTGCATCTGAAAAAATAAAAATGATAGTTACGTGTTAATTTCTGCAGATAAATAATGTCCATCATTAATATGTTTAAGTTTTTGAGTTGAAATAATTTCTAAGTATTATCGAGCCAAAAAAAAATTATAAAATGAGTCCGTGCAATATTCATTCTCCAAGTTTAAAAGGCTCGTGGCTCGTGGGTGAAGGATGTGTAAGAGAGATATAATATAAACTATGCCAATTGGTTTATTATAAAGATATTAACAAACTAAAGAAGATCATTTACTGAAGACAGTGTTGGATGGGTTGGTGGCAGCCTGATTTTTAGCAGGGTCACCAATCAACCTGTGTGTGTTGGTGAAAGCAACACAAGAAGGAGTGGTTCTGTTGTCTTGTTCATTGTGTATGATCTCCGCTCGATCATTTTGCTCCTGCCATACTGCAACACATGAGTAAGTCGTGCCTAGGTCAATTCCTACAGCAACTCCCTCATGGTTTTTGGCCATTCTATTTCGAGTGAACGAAGACTTCTCTACAGAAAATTTTGTTCAGGCTTTGGAACACATATCATTATTGAATATCCTGGGTTGGTTTTTATATCCGGAGAAATATGAAAACTATAGCTAAATGTGCCCACGTTAATACTTACCACAGTTACATGCATGTACGTGTATCTTGATTCCATAAAATGAATTTATGATTTCCTATGAGAAGTCACCACCTAATTAATTATAGCCCCTTCGTCATTCGTGCATATTTAGTACATCTGTATTGGCAATTGGTAAACAAAAAGACTGAGAGCCTACTGAATTGATGAATCTGAATCTTCTCTGTGTAAAAAATATCTCATGTGATCGTGTTATTTGATCATAACTACTCATTGATAATGAGATAACAGATAAAAAAAAGTATGATTTTTAAATGAGCGGTTGTCATCGAATAATATGACCACCTTTTTCATATTAAAGGATCTTAATACTAAATTGATAGTGTGATTCTAAGTGTTAATTTAATAGTTTCGTGACTTCTCACTCTCTTCTCGTACTGCTGTAATCTACACATATATTGGGCTCCTTGGAAGGAGAATCGTTATATCCGACGTGAATTTCTATTGAAGAAAATAAATTTATTTTGAACTTTTCCTTTTTTAAAAATTTGTTCTCTGCTGCATGGCCTTAATTAAATAATTTTGGAAAAAGTGTATATCATTTTAAAGGATGTGAAGTTGTATCATTTTAAGTAAGAGAAAAAGATAGATAAATGAAGAGTGAGAGTGAATAAAAAAAATATAAAGATGTAGGTCTTACTTTTTTATGAAAGTAAAAAGATATAAGTTGTGTGTAATTTAAAAGCTACTTCTCCCAATAATTTATTAAGACAAGTCCTATCCTAGGTTTTGAACCCTTCCACTTGTGTCAACGGTTATTGGCAATTTGGCAGTTTTCTTTAACTGAATCACAATAATTTGTAGATGTTTTAATGAATTTAAATTTGGTACAATTTTGTGAATAAGATTATACTTACCACCTATTTTTATTTATAATCTCTTAGAATCATATTTTAATAGTTGATTTCTGTTAATCGATGGTTATTTTTTTCGTAAATTAAATTTATTAATTAATTATTAATTTACAATAAATGATAACCATTAATTGACAAAATTAATAATTAGAATATAATTGTAAGATATTATAAAACATATATATATATATTGTAAGTACACTCTGTCATTGTAAAAAAGTTTTATATTTACATGTAATGATATATTAATATAGGGTTTTATAATAGTTATGTTGTAGGAAAAGTGATTCTCTAATGTTATAGAGATTCGTTTTGCGTGCTGTAATTTTTCTTTTTTCTTTTTTTCTTCAAAAAATATGGACCCACAAATTATGTGTATAGAAAAATTTGTTACCTGCTAAATGAGAAATGCAAATCCTTTTAACGTATCGTCACTTTCATTGTGCCTTGAAAGGGAAGCATCATGAAGGTGAGACATTCACTTCACAACCATAGGTTCCACCACACTCACCATGCCCATGTCTCTGCAATTTCTCAAACTTCATCTTCATCCACCAACAATATTCCACAACATTGCCACCACCACAGCTATTACCTTCACCTTCTTCGTTCATGCAAACACTTGAACCCTCTGCTTCAAATCCATGCCCGTTTGATTGTCTCAGGACTCCAACAACATCATCATTCCATCGCTGCCCATCTCATCAATTCGTACTCTTTCTTCCACCAATGTAGCTTGGCTCAATCAACATTCAATTCTATCACTAACCCATCTTTGATTCTATGGAATTCTATGATTAGAGCTTATTCTAGACTTCACCAATTCCAGAAAGCAATAAACCTTTATCATAGAATGTTAGAAATGGGACTTGAACCAGACAAGTACACATTTACCTTCGTTTTGAAGGCTTGTACTGGTGCTTTAGATTTCCATGAGGGTGTTGCCATTCACCAAGATATAGCTTCCAGAGAGTTAGAATGTGATGTCTTTATTGGGACTGGTCTCATTGACATGTACTGTAAAATGGGTCACTTAGATAGTGCAAGAAAGGTATTTGATAAAATGCCCAGGAAGGATATTGCTTCTTGGAATGCAATGATTTCAGGCTTATCTCAGAGCTTGAATCCTTATGAAGCACTGGAAATGTTGTGGACCATGCAGATGGAGCGTGTGGAGCCAGACTATGTGAGCATCTTGAACCTGGCTCCAGCTGTTTCTAAATTAAAGGATGTTGATTCTTGCAGGTCTATTCATGGTTATGTGGTTAGGAGATGTATTTATGGTGTGGTTTCCAACTCATTGATTGATATGTACTCTAAATGTGGTGAGGTAAATTCTGCTCGTCAGATTTTTGACCAGATGCAGGCTAAGGATGATGTCTCATGGGCAACAATGATGGCTGGATATGTACAGTATGGCTGTTTTTTTGAGGTTCTTCAATTACTTGATAAAATGAAGCGGAAGAATATGAATAAAGTATCAATTGTAAATGCCCTTTTGGCTGCTGCAGAGATGAGAGAACTAGAGAAAGGAAAAGAAGTTCATAATTATGCTTTACAGCTAGGGTTAATGTCAGATATTGTTGTTGCTACCCCTATAATAAGCATGTATGCAAAATGTGGTGAGCTGAGTAAAGCTAAAGAATTGTTTCTGAGTCTTGAAGGAAGGGATTTGGTTGCTTGGTCTGCTTTTTTGTCAGCTCTTGTCCAAGCAGGGTATCCTGGAGAAGCATTGTCTATATTCCAAGAGATGCAGCATGAAGGTTTGAAACCAGACAAAGTGACTCTTATAAGTCTTGTTTCCGCATGTGCAGAAATTTCAAATCCCAGATTAGGTAAGATGGTGCACTGCTATGCTATTAAAGGTGATATGGAGTCTGATATCTCAACCGTAACAACCCTTGTCTCAATGTACACTAGATGTGCATTATTTATGTATGCTATGAAGCTATTCAACAGAATGCACTATAAAGATGTTGTGGCATGGAATACTTTGATAAATGGGTTTACCAAATATGGTGACCCACGTCTTGGATTGGAAATGTTCCATAGGTTACAACTAAGTGGGATTCAACCAGATACAGGAACCATGGTGGGTTTGGTTTCAGCTTGCGCCCTTCTGGATGACCTAGATTTGGGAATCTGCTATCATGGGAATATTAAAAAGAGTGGGTTTGAATCTGGCATTCATGTAAAAGTGGCTCTAATAGACATGTATGCCAAATGTGGGGGCCTTTCTTCAGCGGAAAACTTGTTTCACTTAACCAAGCATGCAAAGGACGAAGCAAGTTGGAATGTGATGATTGCTGGGTATCTGCATAACGGATGTGCCAATGAAGCAATTTCCACTTTTATCCAGATGAAATTAGAAAGTGTGAGGCCCAATTTAGTCACATTTGTGACCATCCTTCCAGCTGTATCATGTATGTCAGCATTAAGAGAGGTCATGGCTTTTCATGCCTGCATAATCCGAATGGGATTTATATCTAGTACCCTTGTCGGAAACAGTCTCATAGATATGTATGCTAAATGTGGACAACTTAGTTATTCTGAGAAATGCTTCCATGAGATGGAAAATAAAGACACTATCTCATGGAATGCAATGCTTTCAGGTTATGCAATGCATGGCCAAGGTGACCTTGCCCTCACTCTTTTTTCACTTATGGAAGAGACTAATGTCCATGTTGACTCTGTTTCCTATATCAGTGTATTATCTGCCTGCAGACATGCTGGTTTAATTCAAGAAGGAAGGAACATTTTCCAGTCTATGTGTGAAAAGCACCATCTTGAACCAAATATGGAACACTATGCTTGCATGGTTGATCTTTTTGGCCGTGCTGGTTTATTTGATGAAGTTTTAAATTTAATTAATAAAATGCCAGCAGAACCTGATGCTCAAGTTTGGGGCGCCCTCCTGGGAGCATGTAAAATTCATTCCAATGTGAAGTTAGGAGAGGTTTCCCTCCATCACCTCCTTAAACTTGAACCAAGAAATGCAGCTCATTATGTAGTTTTGTCAGATATATATGCTCAATGTGGAAGGTGGACTGACGCCAGAAGAACAAGATCAAATATGATTGACCATGGGTTGAAGAAAAGTCCTGGATATAGCTGGGTTGGAGCTCATAAACAAGGTCCATGCCTTTCTGGCAAGTGACAAAGCCCAACCACAATTAGCATGGATACATCTATCACCAAACAGCTTACAAACAGAGAGACCTGATAAGAATTTGTTATAATATATATGGACCAACAGAACAAGGAATTAAAGGAGAAGGTGTGCAATCAAATTTTCTCTCTTTCCAATTAGAAGTGCAAAAGAAGCCTATAAGAATCACCAAGCTGTATAATCATGTATACTAGAATTTAAAAACATTGTTATGATGTATAATTTTTGTAAACCTGGAATGGCTATCCATGTATGCCATGTACAAGGTAAGAAGATTCCTCATTTTGCATTGCCTAGTTTGAGCTGTCATTCAGCAGTTGGAGGTGTTGAAGCAAAAACAACATGAAGTTAATTCAGCTAGTGGGTTGATCAAATTTGCTTTTCAGAAGGCACCTAAGAATGCAAGTTCTGCAAAGTAAAACCAAGAGAACAGTCCAATTCTACAGAGAAGAACAACTTTGGGAATGGAAATGGAAGCCAGTCTTATGGGAGCTTATTGCTGCACTCTCAGGAACTTGATTCATCATTCTTCAACTCTGTGTTAACTGTAAATCATGGGGATACCAGAATAGGAGCTGTGAAACGAGGCATACCATGTTGGGGTGAGGGTAAGAATGTAGTATAGAGTTAAAAGTTAATTTCACTTTGTTGAAAGTTGTTGAGATATATAGTCCCACATTGGTTGTATGAGCAACAAATGTGGAGTTTATAAGGCCTTGGGCACTCCCACCCTTAGAGCTAGCTTTTGGGGTGATGTATCCCAAGGTTCATTACATGGTATCAGAGCCTCGCCGTCCCCCACTTTCTCTTGTGGAGTTTTTTAGCACAAGTAGTTTGGGCATGTTGCATTGTCCACTCTTCAAGCCCAATGGGCTCTCGTGTGCTCTCGTGTGAGGGGACGTGTTGAGATATATAGTCCCACATTGGTTGTATGAGCAACAAATGTGGAGTTTATAAGGCCTTGGGCACTCCCACCCTTAGAGCTAGCTTTTGGGACGATGTATCCCAAGGTTCATTACAAAAGTAATGGAGTTAAATTGATTGCTTGCAAACCTGAAATCAAAATGTACCATATACTCCAAAGCACTGCACTTAGAACGATATTTGGTCAGAAATAGCTTTTCGTATAGTTATACAAATGTCATTGAACATACAAATTTGTCTTCATCAAGTTACACATATTTGTACATGCAATACAACATAATTTATTTTGATAATTTTTTAATTAAAAAAATAATATTATTAAATTCGAAACAATCATCCATTTCTGTAAACAATGCTATTCTCTGGCGTTCTCGTTTGGGACATCTTTCCCATTCTGTTTTAAATTCCATGAAACATGTTTTGGGTTTTTCTGATACTTTACATACTGATCATTTGTGTACTATTTGTCCTTTGGCAAAACAAAAACGCCTCCCTTTTATTTTAAATCCCCAACTTAGTGCATCTTCTTTTGATTTGGTCCATTGTGATATTTGGGGACCTTTCAGTACTGTTTCTGTGGAAGGATCTCGTTATTTTCTAACCTTGGTTGATGATTCAACCAGGTTCACTTGGACCTATTTCCTGCATAATAAGTCTGATTTTTCTGTTGTTTTTCCTGTTTTTTATAATTTGATTTTTACTAAGTATAAAGTTTCCATTAAATCTCTTAGATGTGACAATGCTCCTGAGTTCAATTTGTCCTCTCTTTTTTCTGCTAACGGTATTCAAATCTTTCACTCCTGTGTTGACCGTCCCCGGCAGAACTCTGTGGTAGAAAGGAAACACCAGCACCTACTCAATGCAGTCCGTGCCCTCCATTTTCAGTCCAAAATCCCTCTTCAATATTGGCAAGACTGTGTTCTTACAGCAGTCTACCATATTAACCGAACCCCATCTCCCCTTCTTGATTTCAAAACTCCTTTTGAGTTGTTGTGTCATAAACCACCTTCCTATACTCATCTACGAGCCTTTGGATGCCTATGCTATAGTTCCACACTTCCAAAGACTCGACACAAATTTTCACCACGTGCTCTGCCTGCTGTTTTTCTTTGTTACCCTGCAGGTTACGAGGGTTATAAACTCTTGGATTTGGCTTCAAATAAAATATTCATCTCTCGTGATGTTGTTTTTTATGAGCACATTTTTCTCTTTACTCTCAACCATACACCCTCTTCTTTTAACACTTAATTTTTCCACTTACCCCGCCTTCACTCCTATTACAGATCCCTCACCCTCTTCTATTTCCACAAGACCTTCACGGGTTAGGCATCCTCCTTCCCATCTTTCTGACTATCTGTGTTCCTCTTCCACAACTCATCCCTTATCCCAATTTATTTCTTATACCCGACTTTCTCCCTCCCATTATGCCTTTGTTAATTCAATTTCTTCCATTTTCGAGCCTGCCACTTATTCCCAAACTTCCCAACTAACGGAATGGCAGGCTGCTATGTCATATGAGCTTTCAGCTCTTGAATCAAATTCTACCTTTCATAACTAATAAGGCCTTTTCTAGGATCATATGGTTGAAGCATCCTCGGTGTTCCAAGCCAACCCTATAGACAGCTTTATCAAGGTCTCTTATCTTCCATGAGAGGACTTAATTGGGAATTACAGTGAGCTATTGCTACTTCTGATTCTAAATCAAAAAAGAATAAAAACTTGAAATCAAACAAAAACGGTTCAATAGGATAAAATATGGATATCCAATTTGCTTTTACGAATCGGTAAACTGAATTCTTTTAAAAAATAAAAAATAGTTTAACATAAAAACCGTTTTTAGAAAAACCGATTTTTTACTAACGGACCGATTCGGTTACAGATCAGTTTGGATGTTTCAAATATTTTGAACACCCCTATTTGAACGTTTTTCAAACTTAAAAATCTTGTATGTTTCTACTAATCAGTCAAAGATTCAATGTCAAAAGTTTCAATAGTATTTTTTTTATCAATTATAATAAGCTATGCATGATTGAGAATTTTTAATCCCTGTATTTATACTTAAAAACCATACGCGAATTCTTCTGAATCATACATATTCGTGATATATATGTCAATCTGAATCGTATATGCGTGAATATGATATGTATCTTGAGAGTTATTATAACATCTATGTATTATTAGCCACATATTTTAAGCCCTGTACAAAATTATGATTACTATTTTATTTATATTTTAAATTTAGTTTGTATCAAAGTGGGTCCATAGCTCAGTGGTAGAGCATTTGACTGCAGATCAAGAGGTCACCGGTTCGAACCCGGTTGGGCCCTATTTTGTAACTTTTTCCTTATTAAATCAAGTCCCTTTGTTCTTTCCCTTCCCCACATAACCAACCACAGAAACTACACACCATTTTTTTTATGGTTTTGTGTTAGAGATGTTGATCCAATTTGATTAGCTGTAACTGCTTGGTTTTGTGATGCATCCAATTGTTTTTTGAAATTCAACCTTTTTATTATTTTTGAAATTGACATAGCCAATGAAAGAGGAGTTCATTTAAACATTCTTATCTTTCAATAACATAACCATTGTGTGAATGATTTCCTCTCTCCCTCTTCATGAGTTAACAACGCTTGCTTTAAAATTTAAAAAAAAAAAAAAAAAAAGTTTTTATAGGTGCCATTTTTGCTTTTTTATGTGTAAGTAAACTTTTTTTTCCTTTACAGGAATGGGGTTAGTTGCACAAACAGCTAGCCCACTGCTCAAGCTCATCTATTTATAATTTTGGTTGAATGTTTTGCTCGCTTTCTTGCTAGGTCAGCCAACTTAAATAAATGTGTGGGATTTTGTTTTGTTTTTGCTTTTATGTGTAAATAACTTTTCTCCACTACATAAAATACACAAACATATTCAATTAATTGAATTTTAAATAAATTTGCAAAAGATAGCACTGTTTTTCATGTGATATGACTGGGATAACAACTATTTTGTCATTGGCAAAAATTTATCGGATTGTCACGTCAGGAAAACAAATTGTCAAAATATCACGTCACCAAACTCATTACACTATACAGTGAGATTACGTGGCACCATGTCAACAAGTTTAAAGACGATGAGTGTCCATGGAAAAATGATAAAGACGAATTAATGTCCAATAAATGCTTATTTGTTTTTTGTTTTCTTTTTGGAAAATATAATACACAATAAAGACAATGGACTGCCCATGAAAAAACGATAAAGATGATTTAATGTCCAATAAATGCTGATTTATTTTTTGTTTTCTTTTTGGAAGATATAATACACAATAAATACGATGGAGTGTCCTTGGAAAAATGATAAAGACGATTTAATGTCCAATAAATATTGATTTATTTTTTATTTTCCTTTTGGAAATTATAATACACAATAAAGACGATGGAGAGCCCAAATGGAGTATTCATAGAAAAATGATAAAGACGATTTAATATCCAATAAATGCTTATTTGTTTTTGTTTTCTTTTTGAAAATATAATACACAATAAAGACACTGGAGTGTCAAATGGAGTATCCATGGGAAAATGATAAAGACAATTTAATATACGTGCTATTTTTTATTGGTCCTCTCAATCCACGTATCAAATTATTACTAGCGCCACATAAAACGTTGCACAATGCAGCGAATTGGGCCCTACCACGTAATCTCGCTCCACATTGCAGCGAGATTACGTGGCCTTAAACTTGCTGATATGGTGCCACGTAATCTCGCTACACAGTGCAGCGAGTTTGATGACGTAGCATTTTGACAAAAAAAGTTCTAACGTGGCAATCCGATAAATTTTTGCCAAAAAGATAATTGTCCTGATATGATTACTCCATTTCATCAATTATAAGAGGAAGAAAGTTCTTTTCTTGAGTCGAAAAAAGAAGATAGGATAAAATATGATGTTCGCACTACTAGAATGAGAATAACTCAGAGAAGGAAAAGATGAAGAACAGTCTTGATCATTGTTATCAGACCCGGCTCAAATCGGCCGGGTTAACTCGGAACTCAGTGAATCAGTCATCGGATTAGTTCGAGTCAAGTATTGGACCGGCCACGTATTGAACCTGGTCAAAACCAGTGACCTGGTTGGATCATGAAAACCAGCAACTCAGCGAGTCATGCATTTAAAAAAGAAAATCATAAACCAAAGTTGTCTCGTCTTGTCTGAGAAAAGTGTAAAACTCCTTTTAGAAACTTTTGTAGTTTTGTTTGCTAATAGTATATTATCTTACATTGACTTCAAATTTCAGCTTTCAGGATGAAACAATTTGCGGAACAGTACCTGATAGTTGAATCTTCTTTTTTCTTTGTTTATTTTTTTTACTATATATTGTATGTGGTTATCATATATGACTTTTTTTGTCCCTACAAAAATTATATATAATTGCAGCCTAGTATAACAATTTTTTTTATATGTATTTGAATATTTTATGAATTTTCCTTTATAAAATATAGGTTTTTATATATTAACTCAAGTCATGCAATTCAATCGGTGATCCATCGGTTGAATCATTAACCCAATATCTCGACCATATCAATAACCGAAATTCTGTTGTACATATGAGCTCCTGGCTTCCAAGTACACACTTCTTGCTCCTATATATTTAATTTCTCCTTTATATCAGGACCCACGAAAGCATAAGATCGATACAGCAAAAGGAAATACCCACGGAAGGGTTGTCAATCCATATTGATATTCAATTTTATGCATTTGTTACTCTAGACACCCAAAATAATAAAATAATAATAATAATAATTTATATTTTCAAGCTCTACGAATGTCAAAATAGGTCAAATTGAGTTAATTATAATTACCCTACTGAATCTTACTTAGACATCTCATAGCCAATTTCTCGGGTGCATTCATTTAATCTGCATGTCTGAAGCTCTTCGTTTATGCAGAGAGATTGCAAGGATGCGTCGTGAAGCAGGCTGCAATAGTTGATACATCCAATGAAATTGAAGGTGATGAAGATGTTCCTCGTGTAGGTACAGGCAGAGAAAGAAGGAAGCAAGCTCCAAATCGTAATTATGCAGTATTTTATTTAATCTCAAACATTTGACTTTAACTGATTACTTCATCTTATTAAAAAAATAGTTCTTTTGATTTTTTATCTTTCGTGACAAAATTTTTGTTTATTAATTGGAATGTAGCCTGAAGCATTAGGAGCCAATCCCACAGCTCGAAGAGGAGTTTAATTGACCTGGGAAACAATATGAGCTAGAACATTCTACATGACATCTTTTACCGCAACAATCAGGATTCATCCAACTCGATGCTGATCTTCATTATTTGTTATTGTAAGTAACTTGACAAGGAGATTCTTTTGATGTAGGTTTCATAACGACTGCATTAGCAACCGTAACAGAGAGGCAAATGTAAAGCTCATGATTGTTAATCAATCCTACAGAGGCAGCACAAATTCGATCACGATTCAAAGACAAACTACTGTGAGCTAGAGCTAGCTCCGTTTGTAAGAGAAGGATCAGTTTGCAATCTTCAAACTATTCTCACCTAAAAAATTTCCAGGTCATTAATCAGAACCGTTGATTTAAAAACTATTGTCTTATGTATGTAGTCCACCGCATATAATGCCTTTACCTACAATCCCTGGTATAATTTAGTGGTGCACTGGTCCACCACAAAACCCACCATGTTTACTAACATTTTTATCAAAAAGAAAAAAGATAAATTACCTTGAGAAAAAGAAATAATTGAATAATACTAGTGTTTTATCTGAAGCTTCTCATAGAAGGTAATGATGAACATGTACTGTGTATTAGTTTGGACAACATGAATATGAAGACAATGAAGTGGAAGACTAACACTAACCACAAATCTGTAGGTAGGCAGACAAGAAAATACTTTCATTCCATCTGTTTCAGTTTACAACGTACGAAAATATAATGTCAAATATATGACACCTCCATATATGACATAGCAGTGTGTGTGTGTGTGTGTGTGTGTGTGTGTGTGACACCTCCATATATGACATAGCAGTGTGTCAGTGTCAGTGTGAGTGAGTGTGTGTGTGGGGGGGGGGGGGGGAAACGGAAAACAAAAAATGGAGACGGCAAAAGCAGGGAAAATCCACTAATCCTAAAGTTTCACGAGCACCACCTACATAACCTACTCCCCGCACTTAACAAGTCATTACCTTCGATTCACTTTCCTGTACAAGTTTGACGCAAGTTAAACTCTCAAACACCTGAAACTTCTGTGTCAACAGAACTGCTTCCAAATGTGGAAAGTCTATCGTAGATGAAAATATCACCTACCTGTTGAGGCCGCAAGTCACCCTGAGTAATTGTTTTGATCCTATCAATCTAACACTCAATCAATTACCAAATCTATATAGTTAATCGAGTTTAATGCCCCTTTCTTTTGCTGCTTCAAGAACAGAATTTGCTTCTCCAATGGACTCATACAGCTTATAGAAGCATTTCCACAACATTACAGAAAAGGGATATACCGATACAGCCCTTCTATAAAACCTCTCAGATATTGCCTCAATGCCTGTAGTACTGTGCAAAAACCCTGCAGCTTCAACCCAGACATATTCTGGTGGTATTGGGATGGCATCCAATATTGCATTTACCAGGGTTGAACAAGCCCAAAACCATAGACTGGCTGAGTTTAGGTCAAAAGGATTGTAGCCCTTGCTTAATTGCTTGCAAACACTAATAGCTAATTGAAAGTTATAAGGAACTACCTCCATAATGGCTTCAACAAAATCCACCAGATGTTTTGGGTTACTAACAGTTTGGGGTAAAAGAGATGAACCAAACCATGATTGAAGTATCAAGTTTAGCAGCGAACAATCAAATGAAACTGGAATTAATATGTTACCAATAAGATGCTGTATTCTTGGCTTCTTGATGTTGTCAACAAATTTTCTTGTTAGCACCTCAGGGACTTGCAACGCGTGAGAGGAACCATCCATATATACCTCCAAAATCTTCTTAATAGCACCATTAGGACCATCCTCCTTTATGCTCGAAGCATCACAAACCAGAAACATTACATGTTTTCTCATCGGCTGCTCTAAAACTCCAAAACTGGCAATATTCCTAGCCTTGTCAACTGCTATGCATGCTTCTGTTTTATCATTCTGGAAAAGTTTATAAAGAGACAGATTAAGAAATCCAAATATCATATCCATGTGTTTATTATCAGAACTTGATGTGTCTGAAACAGATTTTGAATTTAATCCCAATGAGCTACAAGAATTACCACCATCAGTGGCATGCATCCCTCCATTTGGGAGATGCTGTACTTGCCAGACAGAGTGGAACCATCGTACTGCAATTTCTTTTGCAAGATCCATTCTTTGATTCCGGATGGCATTTTCAATATATTGATTCCAGATGCACTGGATTCCAGGAACTTCTTTTGGCCATATGCTAATGGCTTCCTCAAATCCCATGAAACTGCCAACACCAATCTCCTGTTTCTGTATTCGAGCTGATGCCAGGACCAATTCTATGCAGGAAGGGTACAACTTAACATATTTATCCAACAAATTCCTTAAGCATACTGGGCTATCAAGAGCAACCATACATCTAATATGATTGAGAGCAAAAAGTTGAACAGAACTGAGATTTACTTCACTTTTCACTAATTCATCATAGACATAAGAGTCAATAGATTCAATAGCTGTTTCCAAAAGTTTAACAGCCATCTCCTTGCCATCTTCTGATAAACAGACAAAGGGCCATTCAATATCAAGGATATCCTTCTCACATTCAAACTTCTGCACTACAGCATCAGGCAGTTTCCTGTAAATAACTAAGTAAATGCAACAAACCCAGAACACACATTTGTCAGAAAGAGTTAAGCAATTGAGTATATCTGAGAGCGACAGATGATAAGGCTCATCCGATATAGTTGTATCAGGGAGTATGCCATAACTTCTTTCAATGGCCTTCTCAACATTCCCTGACATGCATAAGCAATCAATCATCTGCAGAAACAAGTCTAAGATGCATGCACTTTCATGCATTCTGTCCTTGGGAGCAGCAGATGCATTCTGACAGAGCACTGAGAGGGCAGTATCATAGGCAACCAACCGATCATGAAGCTTTTGCCGACTGTTGATGTACATGAGCCACAGTACATAAGATCCTTCACAGAGCTTAACCTGGAAAACAATAGTTGAGTGTTTCCAGAGAAAACACATGTTCTGTTTTCAAAAGGAAGGCTTAACATGCTAATAAAAATTTAAAAAGGAACTAAAGTCAGATATATGACAAAAAGCTCTTCTTCTCAAACAAAATAAGGAAACAAGCATTGCATTGGATTCTCTCTTATTTACGTGGACAAAAGCCCAAAGAAAAACATATGTACCACTTTCCCACCAATATCATTCGTTTTTAAGGATTTTACCTCATTCATTCACCCATCACTACTTGACTAGCTAGCCAACAACCAGCCTTTCACAAAATGATAGACAGGTTCTCACAATGTACAATTTCAAAATGATGGGTATCAATGGGTTGCTGTACAGCTAAAAGTTCCTTATGATACATTAAGTGGTGTGAGCTTGATATTTTGGATTAGTGTTTAGTTCACTTCTATGTGGAAATAGAATCAACTCCGAAAGACATGATTACATATAACACAAACCATACAAAAGGCCTGACAGGTGATTTATAAAGCTACTGCCTACAACTTTATCAGGAGTCAGGAAAATAAATAAACAAGATGTCTATCAGTAGATTTTCCTGAGAACATTAATAGTACTCCAAGAGTCACTATATCTCAAAATTTCCCAATTCCCCATATCAGAAGAAAAAAATATTCTCCAGAGCACACTCAACATAAAAGTAGGAAACAAATAAATACATACCGCACACAAGAACATGTCATCCTTTTCATTTGGCATCAAAATTCCATAGTAAATTAGCAGATAAACAATCCAGAGAACCACAGATGTTGGATCAGTCTCCAGAGCTTTTGACAGTACAGATAGAGCCTGAAAAATCCAAATTTTGATAAAGAGGTAAAAAAATACATGAGCAAATTCCAACACCAACCATCAAGACAGTCAATGCATAAACAACTGTTACCTTTTTTACACCCTGTAATTTATTCATTTCCTGGTTAAAAATAAGAAGAGCCAACTCGACAGCTTGTTCACTATCAGCCATAGCCTGCTTAATTTGATTCTATGTATGCAATAAATAAAGAGGAAGTTAGTATGAACAAAGGAATTCAAATTCAAACTATATTGCGTTGGTTAATAACTGAATCAAAGCCAGATTAATCAAAAGGTGTTGACCAGGATAATTGTCAAATTCACATTATAGCCAATATGAAAACAAAAAGTTCTCATTAAAACTCAAAATAAGTTCTCCTCATATACGACAAATAATTTGCACTTCGAAGTTCACAAGACTAACTTTTTGATGTTCCTAGAATATGACGGGAACTCCCTGGTAAGTTCATTAAGTTACACAACCATTGCCATTATTAATATACGTGCATGCACTAATATGCCCAAGTACACAAAATATAAGAATGTTATATTTAAAACAATGGAATATCATCAAAAGAATCAAAAGAATCAAAAGCAAAATCTGTGACGGGAGACAGACATGCTAAAGGGATGAGAAAGGAGTAAGAAAGGACTAGATAATGTTCCGGCAGAAACTTCGTATTTTACCATAACAAAAGGAAAAGTTCTTCGAATACTATAGATTGCTCAGAATAAAAGTTTCATCTCGTTTTACAAATAGTAGGTCCCTCCCCAGGCATAATAAAACTTGATTGGCAAGCAAGCATTCTTCTACGACTCCGTTTAGTATACCTTATAACTACCTTAAAATCATCTAAAATAACCAAATAAAATGTCAAAAATAATCCCTATGAAAATTAAAATAAAATCATAAACAAAATATAATTACAATTGACCCATTTTGAGCACTTGGGCATCAACAGGTGATATAACCTTAGACCTGAACCATAATTAAAGAGATAATATTCGATAAGTTGAAAACCAATAGAAGTGTAATAAACCAGGAAAATAAAAATGGTAGTTAGAAGCAACAAACCCCAGCTCCACTTCTCCACTGAAAATAAGATAACTGATTGCTCCATGCCCCATGGACCTCTATGCGTTCATCGTCACCATGTAATAGTGGATCATCAGTGGATAAACCATTTCGAAGCAGATTTGAAGTAGCTAAAGTAATACTGAAATGCTTCTGCCAGCACTGAGTATTTCTATGTCCCATGACAGGTTTATATGCAAATTGATCCGCTTTCAGAACATCTAAACCAACAAGGTAAGTTGGCATAATAGTAGCTTTGTGAAACTTGGGAACTTTTGTCACACCATTACAATTTTGTTGATGCAATGCTAATCTACCTTGACAATCTGCTCATACAGTTTATAACAGTGTCTTTAGAAAAGAAAATTATATTAACAAATATATCAAAAAATACTTTAACAAATTTAGAAAGTGGCTGATATCAAAATAAAATCATACTTCAGAATTTGTAATTGTATTCCATATATTAAATATTAATATCTGCAATATCTAATAGTCGATAATAGTGCTACAGAAATAGAAGATCTTATGAAGTGTCAATTCAATTATTGTATTCTGACTGTAAGAGAATTATAATTTTCACTACATTGTTCTTCATTTCTGATGAAGAATAAAGAAGCTATCTTTATGTATCAATTACTCCATTAAGAGATTTAGTAGTTCTGTAGTTGAATCTGAAATCTGTATTACTTAAGAGTATTAGATATTGGGTGCTTGCAGTAGTTAAGTAACAAAATAGAAAGTATTAAACTAAAAAATAGAAGGAAGCCAAAAAAGCATTTAATATTTTCGTTTTAAATTAGGAGGATTTATTCATTAGATACTGTTAATGGAAACTATTAAATGCTTATAAAACAGTGCTCTCAGGGTGCTAATTAGCAAATGCCTTGGATATTTTAGCTACTTGAGTCGTTCATCTATGTATTTGATAAGTGCAGTATGCCTAGAAAAGTCCAATCTCGTAATTAGAAGTCTAAGTAATAATAGCAAATCCAAAAGTCATTAATTAAGCCACTTAAGGGTCCAGCAGTAAGTTCTAGAAACATATTGGGTCTATAAATAGAGATTCTCAAGGTAATTTCAACAGTATTCAGTAAAGCGATTCAGAATATATCTTCAGGTGTTTCTTTTTCAACTTAGGATAAGAATTCTAATAATATAAAATCTCTATCTATCAAGGCTGACTCCTACCACATAAACCCATTTAGCCCACATATCAATCTAACCGATTCTTATATTTCCCCATTCCATTCAACCCCCTTTAAGAACATTCCTGAGCAGCATCAACCTCACTAAGACTGGTAGTAACAACTTACAAATATTAGTCTCAATAAAGATCTGTAGCACGCATCTAATTCCAATGGAACATTGACTTAACCCAATTTCCCATGAGAAAATTTACTATTTCTGGCACAGCTCTGGAATTAAATGCTCTAGTAAGCCTATAAATGATATATATCCCCTACCCACCCGCCATCCTCCTTTAAAAAAAAAATTCAATCATTCGAGCCTTCTAATTTGACATACCCTAATCCAAAACCTGACATACTTCAATCAAGATATAAACTATTATTTACTCCTAAACACTAACTCCAGTGATAAAATAGAAATATACTCTCTCCCAGATGCATCCTCTTCTACATAGTATCATCCACTCATCCTCTATTAACCCACTTATCTCCTACACGCTACCAATATATAGTCCAGCTTCAGAAATTACCCAAAAAATACAGATGACAATCATCAGATAGATATTTTCAGAAAGTTCCCTCACATAGCAAGTTAAGGCAAAACATGTAGGTATCAAACTGTCACTAATCTTTTATACCTGCATTATTAGAAGCAGTGTGCTTATGCTGATGAATGTTTCCATCACCATAGTCCTTAACATGCTGCCAAGGACACTCATCATTGTTGCATTTTCCTCGGAGTTCATACATGCAAAGTGGCCAAAATGGATCAACTGCAGTACCACAACTATAAGAGCTTTCACCTGAGAGTAAATTCCCAACAGTGACAGGCATGGAGATTGCTAACATATTGCCCGACTTTGTTTGATCAGATATGAGGCATGTTGCATTTTTATTTTGACCATCATTGGCATGAATAAGCTCATCTTTACCCTGTAATTGATTTGAATTGAATGGAGAAACTTTTCTTAGCTCACTAAATGCACTCCTTAAAATCAAAGTAGGGATGTTCACTGCATTAGGCATATCTCCTTGATCTCCTGAACCAGCACTGCAGTTGGAATTCAAAGAATTTCCACCAATGTTTTGCTGACTTTGAATCTCATTGGAATCCAGATAGATACTCCTTTTATGCCTCTCAATGCCTAGAGTTATAGAACAAAATAATCAGGAATACAAGGGATAAACTTGAAAGTTGATCAGCACTTAAGTATAACTAATTTCAAGTCATGATTCCTCATAATTAAAGACAAAGAAGCATTGCACCGAGATCTATTAGTTGGCAATACCTAAATGTGCTAATAGGTTGCTACACTGCAATTGACAACATAATACGCCTAGAATTTTTAGAAAAATATATCAACATTTGAAAGTCCTTGTATCATTATTTTTCAGCCTTATTTTTTATGCATTTGGGGAATATATGAACTTTGATTTCTATATTTAATTAAGGAAAACAAAAAAAATTCAAAATCTTGTTATGAGCACACCTTTGAATTTCAGATAAAATCATAGCCTATGCATCTGGAGTGCCATCATAAAACAGTTGCACCAAGTTATAATAAGTTTCTCTACAATAGGCAGACACCTTATCAACAATTTCTTTGCACCACACAAACCATCTCATGGATTCAATAAAGGAAACAAATTATACTAAAACCCAATATTGACTGAGATAAGAGCATTACACAGTGCGCTAAGTCAGGATTCAGAATCAGCATTACAGATTTAGCAGTCATATCTATATAAGAAAAAAAAAGCACCACAGCATGTTCATTAGAAGAAAAAAAAGTACCTTTAAGATCATTATCTTCCAACCCCGATAGTGGTATGACACTGTGGTGCTCCTGGCTTTTCTCACTTCCAACTTCATTTCCAGCTCCTCGTTCAGCAGGAGGCTCTACGTTATTACATGGATTGCTACTCTTTATAGCTCGTGTCTTTAATCGTGCAAATAATTCAGACCTTAGTGTTGCTTCAAGTTGCAAAGAATCCTGGGTACTGTCAGTGGAAAATTTTGCATTTGACGCAGTATCTATGTCCATTGGTTTGACCTTAGGGTCCTGTTTTCTATGATATTCAGCATCAAGATGATTAGACACATGTCCCGCTGGAGAAATCTCTTCATTTTCATTAGTTGATGTGTCTAATTCATCTGAAAGAGAATAAACTCCATCTGCAGCATTATTACCCCTTTGAGGTAATGGCTCTGATGTACTGGAATCTGGTTCACCGCAAGGTTCAGACCCTAAATTTGCTCCAGTCATATGGTGATAGGATGTATTGGAACGCCGATTATTGATGCCTCGATTATTAGAATCAAAACATGGATTAATAATATCATTATATTCAGCCTGCCGCTGAAAGCTTGATGTGGGTATTTCATATGCATGTCTAGGTAAGTAATCCAGCCCTATATCAAGATGTTGGCGCTGCCCTGAAGACCAAGAAAAGCTGGAATTGTTTGAAATTAAAGATCGTAACTTTGCTGAATACAATTCCCTTTTATGATAAAGATTGTTGCATTGAGCATTAGCTTCAAGCAAAGACCTCTGAGCTTTAAGATAAGCTTTAAGTGCATTTCTTTCTGCAATTTCACACTTGTGTCTGTGCTCTTGAGCTTCCTCCAGTTCCTTGTCTATCAATTCCTCCATACTATAAAATGACTGAAAATCTATGTTGCTAGGCTCCAAGACATTTGGATTACCATTATGATTCAAAAGAACTGCATTGCTTAATGCTTCCTAAATGAGACGAGAGGAGGGAGTAAGTAGAGAGTCAATAACATGAAAAAACAGGAACATTATAATGTTAAGATATACTAAAGGCCTCTTTTCAATTGTTTATTGTTAGTACTTTATTCAGGGAGGAACTTGATGAATGCATCAACCCTACACTATTATGCAAAGTTAAAGAAAACAGGAACAACATGATATCAAGAAGGGCTTAAGTTTTCTGCAGTAGTGGCAGAAAACAAATTGTCTGCCACACAGACCAAAAAACCGGGACCCACAAATTTATTTTAAAAAAAATGAAAAAAATGAAAAACGATGTGAGTACGGTGGCTGAAAGCTTTCTGCAGTCGATGCAGGAACGATTTTCTCTATCAAGAAATTCAAAATTATACTAGAAACATTGCTGTTTATATTGTCAAAAGTTTAACTTGGCTGATCTATGACCAATTGGTACCTACACTTTTAAAAACAACAATGAAGAGGGGCAAACTGATTTCAAATTAAAAAGGCCCGTATCTCCTATAAATCAAGTAAGAGAAAAAGAGTCAGACCATTATATGCCATACTAAATTAAATAGATCAGTATTCAAAAAAATTTAAAAGACTTCAAAATGATAAACTTTTCAAATAAAAGAAAGATTTACTATGGTTAGTTAAAAGGCAGCCTGGTGCTATAAAGCTCCCACTAGTAAACAGAATCAGAGATCTGGGTTCAATTTTGCAAAAGGGTGGAGAAATGATGACGATATAAATCATAAAATTAGAACAGGGTGGATGAAATGGTGTAGTGTATTAGGGTTTTTGTGTGACTTCCCCTTAGGTTAAAAGGAGCAGTTAGACCTGCAATGTTATATAGAGTTGAATGTTGGCCAGCAGATAGACAATATGAACATAAAATGGGAGTAGCGGAAATGAGGATATTAAGGTGGATGTGGAATCATACAAGGATGAATAAGATAAGAAATGAAGATATTCAACCAAAAGTAGGACCGGTGGTTGAAAAAACATAGATTGAGGTGGTTTGGGCATATAATGCGAAGACCCCTAGATGCTTTTGTTAGAACGAAATTTTGTTACCAAGAGCTTGACATAAAAAGAGGAAGAGGATGACCAAATCTTACTTGAGGGAAGGTAGTAAAATAAGACTTAATGGAGTGGGATATGGATTGGTAGAAGTTGTCTTAGGGAGGTTTGGAGGAGTGGAAAGCGATTAACATTGTGGAGGCTTGAACCCATTTTTCTTCATATGTTTCAAATGGTCCCTTTTTAATCCTTTATCCCTATATCTCCTTCTATTTGCTTCTTTACCTCTCCTTTCTTCTTTTTTCTTTTTCTTTTATTTCTCTTTCTTCCTCAATTTTTTCTGTACTTTTCATTTGGGTTCATCTGCCATTGATCCCAACTAGTTTAGGATAAAGATGTTGTTGCTGTTGATGTTGAATTAATAAACAGAAAAGGCATAGGCAGAGTTTTCAGTTAAGTCGCCAAGTAAAAGCAAATGTCATGTATAGCAAATTATAACTTATGGTGAGTTATTAAACAGAAAAGGCACAGGCATAGTTTCAGTGAAGACAGCAAGTAAAAGCAACTGTCGTGTATCGCAAACTATAACTCACTAAATCATTTGGCACATTATTGGAAGTCATATTTGTTGGCACTGCACTTGGGTTGAAAGCAATGCAAGGGTCAACCAGCCCACTACTCTTTTCAGTCTGATTGCAAACATAATTGTTATTAAACAGAAAAGGCACAGGCATAGTTTCAATGAAGACAGCAAGTAAAAGCAACTGTCATGTATAGCAAACTATAACTCACTAAATCTTTTGGCACACTATTGGGAGTCATATTTGTTGGCACTGCACTTTGATTGAAAGCAATACAAGGGTCAACCAGCCCACTACTCTTCTCAGTCTGATTGCAAACATAATTGATATCACCTGCAGAGTATAATCAGACCATGAGAGATTCTAACCATAAAAGGACCTAAACATTTTTAACTGGCTAGTATTTGGGTTAGGTTGTGATCAGTCAACAGCTTTGATATACTTATCCAAATCATTTAAATCAAAACAGTATTGTAAGATTAGATAATATACATATTCTTACAATATGACAATATAAGTTTACATTTAGACCAAAAAAGATAGCATCAAATTTTCCGCGGCACTTGAAAGCAGCCTCACATAAACTTGTGATCAGGAAAAAAGAGAAATGAGAATACCACATAATAAAAGCTAATGGGTTATCAATTGAGAGTACAAGTAACTTGATTCAAACTTGTTGTAATTTATAAAATTCAGAAAAGTACAACAAAGTTTCCAAGTCACTTCTAGACCAAAAATGTCTAAGATATAGATGGCCAAAAGCAAAGTATTTACCGTCTCTTGATCTACAAGGGATATTTTGAGAAGAATTGTCAAGATGTTTGTCAGGTTGCCTTTGTGATATAATAGTTGTTGACTCCCCTCTACATAACGGAATCTCTTTTTGGCTACGATCAACCTTGTTTCTCTCCTGAGGATTACAGTTTTCCCATGCAGAATCTTTTGATGGTAATATAGATTTCACAGCAGGAACTTCTTGCTGACTGCCAACAGCTTGAGGGATACCATAAGATGTGCCAAGTTTCATACGTTTCCTATCTGGTTCCTTTGGCTCCAATTGTGCAGCCTCTGAGGAAAGTAGAGTATGTTTCCTAGCTGTGTCATTCTTCAGAATCATGGCATTATGGTCCCTACCCAAAACGGAGGCAAACTCCTTATTTTGCTGGGCTGCCTTCAACTTCAGTTCACTTTCCCGAAGTGCAATCTGATGCCGCAAATCCTGAAGTTTACTGTCATTCGGTACCACTCCTTGATCACGTCCACGCTCTTGACTTGCTAAATTCTTTTTCATTGGATTGAAATTTCTAGCTCGTGAACCTTGTCCTAGTGATGTAGATCCAGCACCCTTAGAATTGGAACCAGGAATTTTGGTCACTGACGAGATAAATGTGCGATTTAAAGATGATCTCTTGGGCAATGCCTTGTGTAAACTTCTAGCATTTTGCTGTAACTGTAACTTGTTTGATTTTTCCAAGGATGAGATAGGTTGCTTTGTATCGCTATCCAACCTGGAAGCATTACCTTTAGTTTCAAATTCACTACCACTGTCATCATCAGAGAAGCTTATCACAAGATTTTTATCAGTGCCTGCATGACCAGTCCATGGAGAAGATTTAGGGGGTAATTGGTTCTTTTTTAAGCTCTTCTGACAAGTTGGTTTTCCGATGGTTTGCAACAGTATATTATTGGAACCTGTAAAATATTGTCACAAAACCTTACCCTCCAGATATTGTACTTGCCATTAAAATGCCTTTTGGAAGATGATATACACAGTGAATTCAAATATCTTCCTTGATGTAAGAACAAGCACCAAGACAAATTTAAAAGAAATTATATTCAAGCAGTCTTATACCATTAAATAAAATTAGAGCACCACACATATACATATGTGTACGTATGTGTGTGTATAATCATCAGATAAACAGATGTCCTGATCTTGCAACAGTTAAGATGAAGTTTCTAATCCCATAAACCTGACTAAAATTATTGACAAAATAATTGGAGTATTGTTGGAAATAAGCCCTGGACAAGTCAGAAAAAAATACAGAGCTCAAGATGGTGCCAGAAGAGTGATGCTCAATAAGAGGGATTCGTACCCAGAGAAACCAAAAGGCAAAGGGTCTGTTTGATACTTTGATTGTGTTCTAATTTTTTGTTCTTAAAACTGTTTTGTAGAATAGTTAAGGAAACAGGAGTTTTCTGTGTTTCTTTTGTTTTTAAAGTTAAAAGTCAAAACAAAAAACAAAAATAACTCAGACATGTTCTCTAAATTTGATTCTAAAAACAAAAACAAAAAACAGTTACAATTTATAGAACTTTTTTTGTACAAAACAGGTTTGGGTATTTTTTTTTCTGTTCTGAAAACCAAAAAACAGTATTCAAACAGGGCCAAGCTTTCCTTTAATTGACAGTTAGCAAGACTTACCACCCTGATCGCTTTGGGTACATTTTTGCTCCGCGGGAACAGAAATAGACTCAACAGCCGGGGTGGATTGCACAGCAGGGGTGGATTGCAAAGCAGGAGTGGATTGCACAGCAGAGCTATCGGGGTTTTCCTGGTGGACAGAGATTACCCATTAACAAATCCATAAACATTAAAAACAATTAAAAAAAAAAAAGCAATCAAGTTGAATTAGTAAGAACGACACATTGATTACGCTTCTCCCACATGCTTTAAAATTTTGATACACTCTCATTTTCTATTTCTACCGTTTTGGCCAAATAAATAAATAAACATAACCCCCTACTCTGCCGTGCTTACAAATAGAAGCTAAACAGAACTAAGTGTTGTTCTCTTGAATCTCTCAGATCTACAGCAATCACATAAAATCACGAACTAGCTAAGATTAACAACTGAAGTCAACATGCAACATACGAAACCAAATAATCGGACTCCTAAAATTCCTCGATTATCTTCGCAGACAAACAGAACAAACAGCGGTGCAGCAGCAGAAGAAAGAGCAGAACAGGAGTCAACGAATGTTAAAAAGAAAAAAAGGGAACGAAAAAGCAAAAAATAGCAGAAATCAAAAAAAAAAAAAAAAACTAGGGTTTCGTTAAAGAAAAATACGTCGGCGTCGTCCTCGTCGTCGGAAGAGAGCTCGCCTTCTTCTCTGATTTTGGAAGGAACGGTTGGAAGTTCTGGATTGGGTTTCTCAGATGCCGTCATGGCTGTGGTGGTGGCTGAGGTCAACGGTGTCCTCAAACGTCACTCTCTCTCTCTATCTCTCTCTCTCTCTCTCTCTCTCTCTCTCAAGAAGAAGAGTTGCCATAGACAGAGAGAGTAAACGCGCAAGAAATGGGGAAAAATAGAGGGAAATCGTAAGAAAACGAACCGTCGCGTGCTGCACATGCAGACAGACCCTGGAATTGCTATTATGTCCTCGTTTTCTTTTTGTTCTTACCATTTTAGGATTACCCTCATTTTCTTTTATTTATTTATTTATGTTACAAGACAAAATTTTAAGGGAGATTTTTTTATTATTATTAAAGGGTTTTTTTTTTTAATCTTACTTTAAAAAAAATTGTCTAATGTTGATTCAAAATGATATAGTTTTTAAACGAAAATCATAATGTATTTGTAATTTTAATTTATTTCATAGTTTTAATAGTTTTTATCATTTTAATTTTTTAATCTTTCAACTCCAAAATAACATCGTTTCGATAAACATTAGATAAAGTTTTTAAATGTTCATTATTAAATTATTTTTCATTATAATCATTAAAGCCTTTAATGTGTCTACAAAGAATACAGATAAATTATTTACATTCACTCTAAAAATAATGTCATTTTACGATAAAAGATTAAAAAATTAAAAATTATTATAACCTTAGATAAATTATAATTACAAAAACACCTTAGTTTTTGTCTCATAATAATATCATTTTTTTTAATAAAGAATGGACAAGGCCCGGATCTTAATTTTTTTTAATATGTATGGGGCAGAATCCTTTGGGATTGATGTCAAATTTAAAAGTTTGACACATGTTCTGAATGAACATTAATATGGATCTATATTCTGGTTATCTGCATGTGTTATCTCTATCCTTGGTGTATATATGGGGCTAGCTTCTGAACAGTTACCTTTATTATGGAAGTGGTGGGTACCATCGTGGCATCGTGGTAGGCCCACTTATAACTCCACTACTTGTAATACTGGTTGACTCAATCAACTGCTAACTCCCCTACGTGTAATACTCACTGACATGACTAACCGCCTATCCGGGTAAAGTATATCCGGGTTCCGTGTCTTTTACTCTTATAAGCAAGTATGGCTCAATGTATGAACCCGGAACATTAAGCCCCCAAAGTCGGAGTTAAATGGATTTTTACTCCGAGTTTAACTCTTAAGGTTTCACTTATTATGCCCTTTACTTTTTCCTTACGTCAGTATCCTTATTAAATACTCCCTGTCTATTCAGCTTCCAATAGCCACTTGTCACTCTCTGATTACCTTGATCTTCGAAACGACTTGACATCTGAAACAACTCATCCTGACATCTATCATTACTTTTGAAAATCGGAAATGTCACTTACCCCAATCTACCCTTATATTACCGTTTGCGTCTTTTCATTTTTTGCATTTTTCTTCTTCTTCTTCCTCTTGACATTTCGCTTTTCTTGCTATTCTTCCTGGTTTTTCTCCCTTTCTGTTTCGTTGCTTTTTCTGCGTGGATCTTGCCACCATTCTTTTACCACCTGTTTGAAGCCCCCCCCGCACCTTATACAAGTAAGTTCTTCTATTTCTTGTATTACATCGTGGTTGATTTCTGGCATTATTTGTGCATATTAATGCTTATCTTGTCATCTATTTCATTAACAAACCTTTGCCCAGAACGTATCATCTTATCCCTTATCTCTTTCCTTTACTCCATACTTTCCTGATATTTATCTCTTCCTCTTCTTTGGTTTTCTTTAACCACCCTATCGTGTTCTGGACGGGTTAGGAACACATTTTGCGTTATATACATTTTATCTTGCACTATATCTTCTAAAATAGATTTTATTGGTACCTTTCCGTCCAGGCCATGCCGAGGAATCGTCCGTACCGTTCGCTTCCCTTTTCTCGCTTCGCACTACCTTCTATTGTTGAAGGTTTAGAATGGGTTGAGGAAGAGGCTTTAAGGCTTTGTTCCTCTTATGAAAACCAGTCGAGTTCCCTCCATACTGCCTTACAAACTGTACCTCTATTTCGTGACTCAATTATCACTTCTTTCCGAGTTGCAGTACCTGGAGAAGAAGAACATATGTGTTCGCCTTCCGGGCAAGGTGAGAACTCTTTCTTCTTTGCCTACAAATGTTTATTTTCTGAACTTTTCATACCTTTACCTTTCTCCGAGTTCCAAATGGACGTCTTAAATCACTTGCAAGTCGCTCCTTCTCAACTACATCCTAACAGTTGGTGTTTTTTACATATCTTCGAGATAATCTGTCGTTCGTTTGGATTCCCCTATTCCTTTCGGGTCTTTTTCTAAAGGATGTACTCGTCATAGTTGGGTATCCTTAAAAGCTCGACCCGGGTTACGTTGGTGTTCTATATATGAAGATAACTGGAAAAATTTCAAAGGAGAATACTTCAAAATCTGTATTCCTGAAGCTCTTCCTGCTACACCTTCTGCCTCTTCCTCCTCTTCTCAACCTGCCCCTCCTTCTGCTTTCTTTTTGGATCACAACGGAGCTCCGCGCTTTCCTCTCAGTTGGAACCGTCATCATTACACAACTTCTGCCAAAGCATTCTTGACGAATTCAAAGAATTTGAGCCCAGACGAAACTGAAACTTATACTTGGTTCAAAAAGCTTGTCTCCGAATTAGCTAAGGAAAATATTTCCCTCATTCCTCGGTCTATTCTAACTTATAAAGATTCTTCTGACTAGATTTGCAGGAAATTAAGTAAGTAACTTAAATAATTCTAATATGTTTTTATCTGTATATTGCTTTTAACCTCAAATATATTTTCTTTGTATCTGTGGTTTCCAGATAAAGTCATGGACCCTACTTTTTTTGCCCGCCAAAAGCAAAAGGCTACCCGTAAAGACGATTCATCTGCTTCAGGTGGAAAGGACATCTCTCCAACTCGTTCTCCTATGCCAGCTACTTCCGCTACAGGTTCTATCCCGGATGATACTGTTATAATGGACGCGGAGGCCCCAATTGATTCGAGCGGGCTCCTTCGAAGAAAACGAGTTCGAATTAACGAACCTAGTCCTGACTCTTCTGTTGAAAAGTCTTCAACTCCACCTTCTTCTGTCATGGCTACCCCTCGCTCAGATCCCCCTTTTATGAAAAAATTGAAGTCGTGCTTTACTCCCGGGCTCCGGGAAAAATGGGACAAATTCTATTTAGATCAACTTATTGCCAAATTCACCGACATCCGGGATCACTCTCTCCGGGAGGCGCACTACTACGAAATGGCCCTTCTCGCTTTAGCTGAACGCCAACAAATTCTAACTGAGCTGAAAGAGTCACGACTTTTAAAAGAAAAGTTTCAAACATAAAAAGCAAAGCCCCTTCAAAAGGCCGAAGCTGCCGAGTTTGTTGCTCAGGGCTTCCAAATTAAACTCAAAGAAAACGAAGAATCAAGTAAGAAAAGCAATGAGGAACTTGCTACCCTCAAAAAAGAGCATCAAGTGTTGACTGACAAACACCAGGTGTTGACAAAAAACTTTGAAGATTCTGACCTCCGGGTAGCTGAGTTAAAGCTAGAAGTGGATACTCTGAAGAAAAATGTCCTAGCTTTACAACAGGCTGCTGATGACATGGATTCTAAGTATGTTGCCTTCGGTCATCAAATTCGTGGCTGGGTTGTGGATCAAGTGAAAATTTTCCATCCAGACTCTCCCTTGCCTCATTTGAGCAAAATAGAAACTTTCAATTTTATTGATAATGACCGACTATATACTCATGACGAAAAAGGCTCCATTGTTGTACTTGCTGAAAACCCCTCTGATTATCTGGGATTTACTCTTACTTCCGACCCTGCTGCCTCAAATACTGTTCCTAAGACTACTTAAAAAAGCTGGACACCACTTTATTTTGTACTCAACTTTTCTATTATAACTATTGTAATCCTGTACTTCCAAGCTACTTGTTTTTTTCAATATTTTGCACTCGTAATCATGAAGTAGAATGATGTGTTTTAGTTTGCTTATTGTTTTCCTTTGAATTTGATAACTATGTGATCCTAATACTTGCTTATTCTTCTCGGCACAATTACACTGCCTCATTACTTAAATGTACGTCACTTTGTCTACGCATCATTCTGCCTTTGCTTAACCGTTTCCGAGTAGGAATTAAACGGCTGCCCAAGAGGCCAATTAAGGCGGCAAGGGACTTTGTTTTCCCGTTTCCGAGTAGGAATTAAACGGCTGCCCAAGAGGCCAATTAAGGCGGCAAGGGACTTTGTTTTCCCGTTTCCGAGTAGGAATTGAACGGCTGCCCAAGAGGCCAATTAAGGCGGCAAGGGACTTTGTTTTCCCGTTTCCGAGTAGGAATTGAAGGGCTGCCCAAGAGGCCAATTAAGGCAGCAAGGGACTTTGTTTCCCGTTTTCGAGTAGGAATTGCACGGCTGCCCAAGAGGCCAATTAAGGCGGCAAGGGACTTTGTTTTTTCTTAATAATATGTATTGAAGTCGAACTGGCTTTATTGAATTGAAATATTGTAACTCACAATGTCAAATATACCATACTTAAATGCAAAATAAATGCAACACATAATAACATAAAATACTCCTACTAAATTAACAAACTAAACTTACTTCCTAATCATCAATATAAAACTACATCTAATTTACGACCTACGATCTGCCATCCGACTTCCAACTAAATCTGGATTTCTTCAACTAAAGTACCTTTTTAACTTGGCAGCATTCCAATATCGCGAAATTGGTTTCCCATCCAAGTGCTCTATCTGATAAGCTCCAGTCTTTGTGGCAACTGTTACTCGATAAGGACCTTCCCAATTAGCTGCCATTTTTCCATCTCTTGCATTTTTATTACCCACGTCTGCCCGCCTAAGCACCAAATCTCCTTCCTGAAACGTCCTTTTGACTACAGTCCGATTGTACCTCATTGCTGCTCGTTGCTTAGATGCCAACTCAACCATTGCCACCTTTTCTCGTTCTTCTTCTAACAATTGTAAATCAATTTTCATCATCTCAGCATTCCCGTCTTCATTTTCTTCTAATATCATTTTCCTTCTCCAGGTTGGCTCTCCGACTTCAACCGGCAACATAGCTTCAAAACCATACGTCATCTTAAATGGTGTTTCTTGAATGCTGGACTGCACGGAGGTCCTATATCCCCATAACACATTATCCAACTCTTCCACCCAACTTCCTTTACACCCTTCCACCCTCCTTTTCAGCCCATTCGTCAAGATTTTGTTAGCCGACTCTACTTGTCCATTCGTTTGGGGATGTTCTACTGCAGCAAACTTGTGCCTTATCCCCAAGTCGGCTACCATCTGTCTAAACTTCTTGTCTATAAACTGTGTCCCATTATCAGTGATAATTATGGCTGGAATACCAAATCTACAAACTATCTTTCCAATGAAAAACTTCTGGACCTTCCGAGCAGTTATAGTGCTACCGGTTCCGCTTCAATCCACTTAGTGAAATAATATGTTGCCACTATCAAATATCTAAATCATTCAGCTGCCCTAGGAAAGGGACCTAGAAGATTTAATATAACACCTCGTAAATCTAAATATGAAAATTATATGCTATAATGTGGGTTAAAAGGGAAGGATTAGTGAAAATCCGGAAATTAAGGCCAAACCGTGTGAAAAGGGCAAAATGGTAAATTACCAAACACGTAACCCGAGGCATGAAAAATTGAGTAGAAGACCTCAAATGATAAAAATAATGCCGGAAATGGATTCAGAACGAAAAATCGAGTGAATAGGCAAGTTTTGAAAATTTTGATGAATAGTGATTTTCCCGGTGTAAAAATACTGCGGTATAATTGTACCGATAAGCGTGAAATTTTATCAATACTTTTAGGAAACAAAAATATGACATGAACCAGAAAAATACGTAGGTTATGAATTTGTGGTTGAAATTAGTGATTGATTAAAGTTAAATCGAGTGTGGGACCCACCTAGGGATTGGAGTGACTTAAGTGGCTCATGACCCACTTTTCTCTCATTTTCTCTCTCCTCCCTCTCTTCTCCTCTCCCGTGAGCGTCTCCATGGATGAAGCTTTAGAGTTTTTTTGATTTTCCCAACTTGAAATCTAGCCACCAAATCAATAGAGTTGCAACATCAAAGTTGTTTGCATTGAGGTTGTGATTATGTGTCCCTTCTTGAGAGAGTCTTGAAAGTGAGTGTGATGAGATCTTCCATGGTGAAGGGGTGGCGGTTTTGTGGATTTTGAGGGCCATTGATGGTGCTTTGGCTTGAGTGGAGGCTTGATTATCACTCCTTGGACCACTTGCAAGCTATTGGTGGTAATGTTTCTCACCCTCACTTGGTTTTTGGTGAGATCATAATATTGATGAGGGTTTTGAAGTTGTATGTTAAGTGATGATAGTTAGGAGCTTCAAATGATATGTCTCCTTTGTAATTAAATGCTTAGAATGACAAATGATGATGATTGATACAATAAAATTTATAGTGATGTGGGAATTTTAACTTAGGCAAATTTTGTGTTGAGTTTTCAAGACTTTGTGAAATTGGTATGTGGTGTAATTGAATAATTGAATTATGGACTGTTGGTATATGTAAATAATAGGATTATATGATGAGTATAAGTGTTGAATTGGATTGAGAACCTTGTTGAATGGTTCCTTGTGATTTTCGAACCATATAGTGAGAAGGAAGAATTGAAGTGAAAAATGGCTTTAATCAATGGTTGATACATGGTTAGATGATGTAAAAATGATATAGTTGATGTTATAGGATCGTGATTGGTGTTTAAGTGAATGGTAGGTTGGTTTGATGTAGTGAAATTGAAAGGAGAAATGTTGGATGTGATGTGTGTGTGAGATTTCAACCATATTGAAGAAAATAAGGAAAATGATGTGAAAATGTGGTATAACCAATGAGTGATGCCTTAGTGCATAAGTGGTGATTTAGTTTAATGACTTAAATGGTTGAAGTAATTGGAGTAAATGTAGTTGGCCATTAGGCCTAAGTTGTTTTGTTGAGAATTATTGTATTTTGAAAGTGAATTAGTTGTCTTGAAATTGTGTTAATGATCATGTTGATTGATCATTATAGGTTTCCTCCCTCGGACTCAATAGAGCGGAATTAAGCTTGGAGCTTACGTTGTGGAGCATTGGCTTCGGAATGAGGTAAACCTTTGGAACTTGGGTTTTATTCCCTCGTGTGTTCCACCACACCTAGTGGAAGGTTGTGGTTGGATTTGATGCCTTTGATTATGTATAAATGTATGTTCATGCATTATTGACATGATTGTGTGACATGCTTGGAGCATGTTGTGTGAAATAATTGTGATCTCTGGCCAGTAGATGTGTGTTGGTTTGGACGTCCGCTGGAGATATCCTTTGGGGATTCCGGTCGGTTTTGCCGTGGAACCGACTCTGGGAGCGGTACCAGGATGATCCAAACGTGGGACTTCCGCTAGATAGGTCTCATGAGGAGTTCCAGTTGGGTTTTGCCATGGGGTCGTCTCAACCATGGGAGAGGCACCAGGAAGATTCCGGGAGTTATATGATGGGGTCCTTTAAGGGAATCCTGATGTGGATGTCCTTGGATTTGTGCTCAGTTGTTGTTGTGTGATATTGTATGTTATGCATTTTATATGATGATCATTGTATGCACATTGAGTGAGCCATGGGGTGGAGTGATCCTCTAGTACCCTTGGTTTACTGAGATATATTTGTATATCTCACCCCGCGTTTGGGGACATCATTTCAGGTCTTGCTGAGCATGATGGATCTCCGGGCAAGAGGCCCGCTTAGTGGAAGAGTATAGCGTGAGGATCATTTGGAGGGCCTAGCATGTTAGAAGATTCTGTTGAATATGCATAGTATAGGATTTTATGCTTTGTATTTAGAGTATGAATTTGTACATGTTGAAATGCCCTGCTGTGTATATTCATGACTAGATGTAGTCTTGCAAATAAATGATGTATAACTATGTTTTGATCCATTTGTATATTTGAGGTGAGCATGAGAACATGTCCATAGCCACCTATAATGTATTGGAAGCATGTAATGTAATGTAAAGGGCTTTAGGCCTAGTTCAAGATTGTATATGTGAATAATGTTAAAATGCATGCAAATGGACCTTATGATTGAAACCTAATCAATATAGTATAGGAATGATGAACTGTGATGGGTTGTAATTGCCCCAAGGCTTGTTGGTCCTTGTGTGTGCCACCCATTTGATATATATATGTCTTGATGTCTTAGGTTGCTTTGGCAAAATTTGGAGAGTTGTAAAAACAAAGGAGGTTCTGCCAAAATTTATAAAATAAACCTAGTTTTGCTAGCATTTCACTCCTTATATAATAGAATTGAACCCGTTGGCCTTCATGAAAGTTGTAGGCCTTTCTCTTAGCTTTCCAATGAGACCGAGATTGTGTAAATTGGAGTTGTATAACTCAAGTTATGGGCAGAACACTATAGGAGGGTCAGATTTCATAAATTTGAGCTTCTGTCTTCCAAGTAATCGATTACCAGAGCATTGGTAATCAATTACCTAGTTCAGTAATCGATTACCAATCTCTGGTAATCGATTACCAGAAAACAGGGGAGCCCAAATTAAGGTTCTGACTTCTACAGTAACCTTTGGTAATCGATTACCTCAAGGTGGTAATCGATTACCACTGTGTTAAATTTTAAAAATGTGTTTTCTAAAGCCTAAAATAAATGGTATTGCTTAGAGAGATTATATTTGGTATATTTTATGCTTCCACGAGTTTTGCATTTACAATTATGGCGTTGTTTTAATTGATTACGAAAATGGTTAATGTTTAAAGAAATGAATGTAATAAAAGAAAAAGTTTACCCGTAATTTAATTAACTCAATTACTGTGATTGTAACTGCGCTTAATACCATATGCAATGATATCATTACCGGTACGTAACGAGATGTTACATTTAAGCCCCACTTATAGAATGGCCAAGGTGACAAAATAGTAAATAACTCTTCGGGAGGAGCTTGATATATATTAGAAAATTTCTGGCATTGGTCACACTTCTGAACATGTCTTTTAGCATCCTCTCCCATCGTTGGACAAAAATATCCTGCTCGTATAGCTTTCCTTGCCAACGACTTCCACCAAGGTGATGCCCGTTAATTCCTTCATGTATCTCTTCTAACACATATTATGTGTTCGGCGCAGCAATACATTTCAGCAAAGGTGATTTTACTCCCCATCTGTATAACTGTCCTTCTATCATCACAAACCACGCTGCTCGTCTTCTCAAACGACTTGCCTCCATCTTTTCATTTGGTTCTTTACCATTCACCAGATAATCCTTAATTGGGCTCCTCCAATCTACCTCTTCTACCATCCATACTACACTCGGAGCCCGAATGCTCTGCTGAATAATAGTCCTCAAACTTCCAGTGGCTTTAGTACTGGCCAACTTTGATAAGACGTCTGCTCGTACATTATCACTTCTCCAAATATGCTCTACGCGGACCTCCTTAAATTCTCTCATCAATTCTTGTACTTTTGCTAAGTACTTAATCATAACTTCCCCTCTTGCTTGGTACACCCCGCTTATTTGTGAAGTCGCCAACTGAGAATCACTATACACTGTCAAACACTCTGCTCCGAGCTCTTTTGCCAAAATCAACCCAGCAATCATTGCTTCGTACTCGGCTTGATTATTACTTGTGGAATGCTAGCGACAATGAATGCTCTACTGCCACCCCCTCTGAATTCTCAACTATAATTCCAACCCCACTACCTCTTTTATTGGATGATCCGTCTACAAACAACTTCCACCAATTATTTTCTTCAGTACCTCCATGATGTGTCATTTCTACCAGAAAATCAGCTAATGTTTGTGCTTTAATTGCTTTACGTGCTTTAAAGGTAATACCAAACTCAGATAACTCTAATGCCCACACCACCATTCACCCTGCCAAATTCGGCTTATGTAACATCTGCTTTATTGGCTGGTTCGTTCTGACTACTATTTGATGGCACTGAAAATAGTGACGAAGCCGCCGTGCTGAAATTAGTAATGCAAAAGCCATTTTCTCTACGTGCTGATACCTCACTTCTGCTCCTTGCAACACTTTGCTGACGAAGTACACGGGCTGCTGTTGCCCACTCTTTCCTTCTCGGACAAGCACCGAACTTACTACTTCTTGGGAAACGGACAGATACAAATATAAAAGCTCCCCTGGTTCCGGCTTACTAAGAATTGGTGGTGAAGCTAAGATATTTTTGAAATGCTGAAAAGCAACTTCACACTCCTCAGTCCATGTAAATTCAAATCCCTTTTTTAAGAGTTGAAAAAGTGGTAAAGACACTTGCGCAGATTTAGCCAAAAACCTTGACAGAGCTATCACTCGCCCATTTAACTTCTGAACTTCTTGAACATTCTCTGGGCTCTTCATTTCCATCACCGCTCTACATTTATCCGGGTTAGCTTCTATTCCCCTTTCTGTCAACAAAAAACCCAAAAACTTTCCTGCCGGAACTCCAAAAGCACACTTACTCGGATTTAAACGCATATTATGCTTCCGAACTTGCTCAAAAACCTCTTGCAAATCTGCTAAATGCATCTTACCATCTTCCGACTTCACAATCATGTCATCCATGTATACCTCTAACATTCTTCCCATCTGCTCCTTAAACACTTTATTCATCATCCTCATATAAGTTGCCCATGCATTCTTGAGCCCAAACGGCATGACATTGTAACAATACACTGCATTTTCTGTTACAAATGTTGTCTTCTCCTGGTCTTCTTTCCATAATAGTATCTGATTGTACCCGGAATATGCATCCATGAACGACAACACTTTATATCCTGACGCCTTATCCACCAGATGATCGATACTGGGTAAAGGAAATGGGTCTTTAGGACAAACTTTATTCAAATCCGTGTAATCTGTACACATCCTTCATTTCCCATCCGGCTTCTTAATTAACACGGGGTTGGCTAACCATGTTGCATACTCTATTTCTCTAATGAAACCTGCTTCTAACAACTCTTTGGTTTTTTCCTCAATCGCCTTCCTCCTTTCAGCCCAGAATCTCCTCTTCTTCTAGGCCACTGGCTTCGCTCCAGGAATTATTGCCAAACGATGACAAGATAAAGCAGGGTCCATCCCGGGCATATCAGAAGGTTTCCATGCGAAAAGATCAGCATTCTTTTGCAATAACTCTTTCATGCTAGCCCTCACATCAGGTTCTAACTCGGAACCCATTTTAGTAACCTGCTCCTTACCTGCTCCTAACTGAACTTCTTCCATGGTCCCCACGGGCTCTAGTCTCTCCACTTTATTTTCTACCTGGGGATCCATCCCGACTACCATTACTTGCTCCTCTTTCTTTTCGTCTACTTCCTTTTTTTGCTTCTCTCTTCTCTTTGGCCTCATCTCCCATTATTACTCGCTCCTTCTTACTTTCCTGTGGAATCCTCAAACTCATGTTATAACAGCTTCTTGCCATTACCTGATCCGCCTTTATCGTTGCCACCTTGTCATCCTTAGCTACAAATTTCATTGCCAACTGATGAATTGACAAAAAGATCTTGAATTTCTTCATGAATGGTCTGCCCAAGATAATATTATACGCGGAACCCAGATCCACTACCGCAAACGATAAAGTGATTGTCTTGTGTGTAGGCGCGGTCCCCAACGTTAACCTCAATGGAATGTATCCCAAAGGTTTAATCTTGTCTCTAGTAAATGCTAACAAATCAGCTCCACACGGCTCCAACTGATCATAATCTAAATCCATTCTTCTGAAAGCATACCAAAATATAATATCAACTGAACTCCCTGGATCCACCAACATTCTATCAACCTGATAATTTGCCAACAATCCTGAAATCACTAAGGGATCATCATGCTCCGGGTCTAGTATCTCATCGTCTAAATCCTCAAACACTACCTGCTTGCCCGTCTTTTTTCGCTCTTCTTTAAAACGCGGTTTCTCTGAAATGGCCATACACATCTTTAAGTGCTTTTTCCGGGCATTCTGAGATTCTCCTCCTCCTGCTCGCCCTCCAGCTATAGTGCAAATATGCCCCACCGGAACTCGACCCGGAGACGATTGATTTTCTGCTTTTTGATTTCTGTTAGCCTCCTTATTCCTTCCCCCAGGCGGGCTGCGACTTCGGTCTAATCGCCGGATCTTATCTTCCTTACACCCATCTCCTTCTCCTCTTCTTACATATTTTTGTAGTTTCCTTCTTGAATCAACCTTTCAATAACATTCTGCAGGTTAAAACAATCATTCGTATAATGTCCATATCCCCGATGAAATTCACACCATTTCGTTTTATCTGCCTGGGCATAACTCGACCGAATAGGCGGAGGCCGTGGAACATTTCGCATTTCTGTAGACACATTACCTCCTTCAATATCTGGGCTCTGGACGTATTTAATGGTGTGAAGTCTCTCTTATATGCTTCTTTAAATCTTTCCCCTACTACCCGAGGTCGCCTTTCGTCAAACTGTCCTCTTTCAGCAGGCTTGTCTGACCTCCTAAATGTAGCTTCTCTGAATCCTTGTTCAATTTGCTTCTGAGAAGATCTAAATTCTTCCAAATCAATATACTTTCGAATCCTTTCCATCAACTCTTCCTTTGTAGCCGGTCCTTTTTTCGCCAAAGAATCCGCCAACCCGCCAGGCTGTAACCCGGTGGTAAACAACAGCAAATACCTATGATTCTCCAACCCCTTCACTTGTCTAGCTTCTGCTTGAAACCGTTCATAATATTCTCTGACCTTTTCTCCCGGCTTCTGTCTCACTCCACATAAATTGTGTGTGGTTTTTGGTTGGGGTTCTCAATGAGCAAACTGCTGTATGAAACGAATAGATAAATCGGACCAACTGTCAATGGAATTGACTGGCAAGCCCGTAAACCATTCTAACGCCTGCTTCCTTAAGAAAACTGGAAATGTCCGACATAACAAAGAGTCTGATTCTCCACATAATGACATCGTTGCCCGAAAAACGGTTACAAACTCCTTTGGATCTTAACTTCCATCATAAGCTTTCATCTCAGTGGGTTGTTTGAACCAACTCGGAATAGGCTCTGCCCTAAATCTCCAAGATAAAAGGGTTCCTGAAGGACCCTGACTACCCGGCGGCTCTCGAATCTCCTGCGGCATCTGTTGTGTTAATCTCCTCGTCTGCTCGTTCCAGCTTGGTCCTTCTTGTCTCATCATCTGTCCTTCATAACCACGAGGACTATAATTCTCTACTGATTGTCACCCTCCTCTCTGAGCCCGAGTTCCTGATGTATAATAGTACTCACCCTCATCTTGTGGAAAATCATCTCTGTAATAAATATACCGTCTTTCTCCATCTGTCCTCCTCCTCTCCTCAGCTTCTTCATAACGTCTCTGACCTCGCCCTTGCCCCCTATGGCGAGTGTAATAATGACAACCTTCCTGTCGTTGTTCGTCTTCCCAAGCATCCCCACGAGGTTGCTCATCATCTTGTTCTTGACGCCCACGTCCTCGTCTTGCGTCTCTGACATTTGCCTCATAATCTTCTTCTTCTACCCTCCGGTTTACTCCACGTCCTCCTCCCTGATAATTTCTCCTCTCTAAAAGACTTCTGGATATTTGAGATCCTTGCCCTCTTTGAACTTCTGTCCTCCTATGCCCAGTCTCGGGTGGAGGTGATAATGGAATATAATCAGGAAAGGGAGATACAGAACCTCTCCACCTATCCCAATCATGTAGCACGTTCCTCTCAGATAATGTCTCTTCTGAATATTGCCTTCTTCCTCTTCCTTCTTGATGTTGCCGATTCCTTATCTCCTCCATTAACTAAATTAAAGCTTCTCCAATGGTATCTAATGATCGAATCCCTCCACTGGATCGGAAAGACTCTTCTTCCCTTCTGTTTTCTTCATTCTCCTCCACTCGCTCATCATGGTTGTTGCTTGCCATGACTCAAGAAAATGCGTAGGATTAGCTTTACCTTTCCCACAGACGGCGCCAAAAACTGTTCAGAAGCTAGCCCCATATATACACCAAGGATAGAGATAACACAGGCAGATAACCAGAATATAGATCCATATTAATGTTTGTCCAGAATAATAACCAATCTGATATTTAAATAGAACCGGTTGGGGATTAGGTTTACAAATCAATTCGTCGAATCGATTAAGTAGGGTCAATTTTTATAACAGTGCAAGATTGTAACGAAAAGGATTTGAGGCAGTGAAGAATAAGAGGAGATAGTAGAAAATGAGAGGAATTGTGAGAATCACAGAATTATCAAGAGAAATTTTTTTCCCTCTTGTGCCAAACTATTCTTTTATAATAAAAAGTTATTATAAAACGTTAATGATAATAAGTAATAACAATTTAAATTAGATTATAATATAATCTCAATTGATATCAATTATAATTTATATCAGTTTAATTATCTTATTACTACAAATCGATATCAATCATAAATGAATTTAATATTTAACTAAAATAATGTAATTAACGATAGTTGTTACAATGATTCGTTTCTTAAATCAGTTTTCCGGTATATGGTGCCAGGCAATGCCAGCATGTGTTGCGGTATTGTTAAGTTCTTATATTATATATGATGATGATAATAATAATAACAGTAAAAAAAGGGATCTTTTTTGTAATGCCACTTAACTGTCTCCCCTACCAGCATATAAAATTTCTTACATCACAAGCCATTTAAGCCACAGTAGGGGAATTTTCTGTTTCAAATTTCATGGTAAAACTAGTGGAGATCATATTAGCAGGTAGTGTTACATGTTAAATTTCTAATTTTACCAATATCTGAAGTAACAAGCAATTTTCTTATAAATTCCATACATAACATTGACAATTTGACATGAATGACTTGTCCTTAGCTATATTAAAAAGATACATTAGTTTTACCAACAAAAAAGAAGAAGATAAATTAGTTTATATGAGCGAACTAACTTGGATATTTCACTATGATACTTGAAAAAAAAACACTGTTAAATCTTAAGGTTAATTTAAAAGCATAATTCTCAAGTTAATAGGCATAATTTTTGAAAAGAAATATTTTTTTTATTTCTCTGTTTAGCAAGAATATTTGGATAAAAATATATGTTTGCCCAACTTATTTCTATACTTAAATAGTGAGTGTGTATTTAAAAATAGTATTTTTAATAAATAATGTGTATTTAATATTGATAAAATATTATATTTATCTGTATTTAATAAGGGATAGGTTATTGTGCTTACTCCCATTTTACCTACTTTTGCCTACCCTTTTTGTTACCGTTCGATTATCATCTCATCCAACGATCCATATTTGTGATATAAAATAAATCTTTTTCTCTCTCTCTTTCTTCTCACTTTCTTCCGTACCCTTACTCTTTCCTCCCCTTTCTCTCTTCTGCTGCCATATACCTTCTTCTTTTTTCCTTTATCGTTAATCTTTGCCTAGATGAACGGCGCGGAAGCATTTGAAATCAATTACCACAACATTTGAAATCATCGTATGATGGTTCCAGAGAATGCCAACATCGCTAATATGGATCGTGATTTACATTTTTTGTGATTTTTCAATCATCGTTTCAATATAATGAAAAATAAAACAAAATAAAATAATGAATAACCAATCATCAACAATAAAATAGAAACGATTTCGATTGAAAGAATTTCACATCCTTATAACAATTACTAAAGGTTGAATAAAGACGATTTCAAAAACCATAAAGGGTGTGGATCAAAAGAAATTGTTTCAAAAAGCATAAAGGGTGTGGATCCAAAGTAATTGTTTCAAAATCCAGGGCGTGGATCAAAAACGACGATTTCATCCTTATGGTAATTGTTTCAAAAAATCATAAATCCACATAACAAAAAACACAAACAATTTCAGAGAAGGGGCTTATTTGTAGTGCAGACAAGAGTTTTAGCATAAACATGATGTTGTTGAGCAGAAAAATCTCAGCGCCATTCCCAGCAGCAAGCAAACCGTGTTGCTGTTTGCGAAAGATAAACACATATATGTAATTAATTAGAATATAAAAATATAGATTTAAAAACACCTCCGGTAACCAAAATCAATATTCATTGCGTATCCCTAAACAAAAATCTCCAAAAGGTGCTTATTCCTTAGGGTTCATAGAGCGGGTCTTAATTTCACTGAGCATACAGGAACTGATTAAGGATGTGTTGGGATCTGATTCGTTTATTTGTCGTTTCGTTTATTTGAATCTTTCGATTGTTGTATTATGTTTTGTGTTTATTTGTATTTTGATTCGATGTTGTATTGATGATGTAATTTTTTCATCGATAATGAGGAAGAGAGAAAGTGCAGAAGAGAGAAAGGATGCGTGAGAAAGTGAAGAGAAAGAAAAGGAAAAAAAATGTTTATTTTATTTCATAAATATCTACCGTTGGATGAGGTTGTAATCTAACGGTATTGAAGGGGTAGGCAAAGGTAGGTAAAATAAGAGTAGGCACAATAACCTATCCCATTTAATAAATAATAATGTCAGGAAATACAAAAGCAAAAAAATAATATTTTTTATTTCAGTCAATTTGTATTCTGAATAACCGGTTCATTCTTTAAAATAGAAAAATAAACTAATTTTACCAAATATAATTTGTAATCATTTTTATTTTTTAGAATATAAATTTCTAAGAATGTTGTCATATACATCCGTGGCGGATTTAAATTTTGATTTATGTCTTCACATTATGTGCTGAGAGTTCGGTGACAGCGTTCTCGAATTTTTTTTTTTAAACAAAGTTTTAAATGTATTAAAAAATAAAAGAATAAAAAAAAATCAATTTAACAAAAGAATATATTTTTTTAAGAAGCATTCCACTTTCCACATGTGAAATCAATGCATATAACATGCCCATATTTAAAATACTAAATACCAAGATTTGTTGTTACGTTTTCAGTGTTGTTGTTAATTGATAAATAGTTAGGAAACAGAGTTTAGTGGCGAATATTACTTCTGCTTTTATTTTTCTGGTTGTTGTGGTGGGTAAATCAACGAGTGTAGGGTATTTTGAAAAAATTACATAGATAGATTTCATATCCACACTTGCAGCCAGGGCGCCTAGCTAGGTCCGCCACTAGTATACATCCTAAATGTCCATTGAGTAATTGTAAAAAGAGAAAACAATTTCTCATCTTGTATAAGAATTCAATTTTTATGTTGTGACTTTTTGATTTGTGTACAAATTTTTTCTTTTATTTTTTTCTTTTTAATAAATATGGAGTTCACCATTAGTTGAGTCACAACATCAGAATTTAATTCTCATGCAACATAAGAAAATCAAATCTCTTCTAAAAAATGTAATAATTGAAAAGTTTAATGATATTAGGTACTCAATCTCCGTAGAAGAAGTAAAATTCTCAATTCAGGTGGAAGACTGTGCAATTAATTGCACCCACTATTTTTTCTTTCCAGCTTACATACACAGGTTTCGTATTCACTGCTCAACGTGAAATTAGGAACATTCGTGCTCGATTAAAAAAATATATATATAATCAAGTAAAAAAGATGATAATTATATAAAAGTGAATTAATGATTATGATTTTGTAATTATTTAATTCTTCACATAAGTATGTCTTATTTTAATTATTGATCTACCTATGTATTATTTTAATTCCTCACATAACTATGTTATATATTTTTTAACATAAGAGAATTCAGATTCGGGTGAATTAAAGGTAATAATTTTATAACTACTTATTTTAATATATATTTTTTCTTCCTTATTAGAATTCTTCCATATAACATTATCATGTCATATAACATGATTATATTAAAAAACACAAGATAAGATCTATTCCCCTGTAGATGTAGTCTTAGAAACTGACAACTGCTGGATTCGTTTACATATAAACGGGATAACGGAGACTTTTTGACCCTTATAACTCTTTATTAATAATTAATTATTAAATTGACCTTTATTATAAACTATTTCAAAAATTTAACACCCTTAAAAAATATAACACCAATCTGCTCATGTTTGACCGTTGACCACTAAGCCTACCCGGGTACTCCCCTCCTTACCCGGGTATTTTTTGAAATTTTTTGCCTACCCAGATAGGAAGGAGTGTATCCGGGTATTGTTCTTGGCACCTGAGAAATTGTTTGAATTATTTACCCGGGTAGGAAGGGGAGTACCCGGGTAAATCTCCACATCTTCATCTTCATCTACGAGTTGGGTGTTGTTATTCACAGTGGCATCCTTTCAGGGCTAAGGGTCTTGTATCCTGTCAAGATGACATTTTGGTTTGACATATTCAAAGTAAGTTTTGCCTTAAAGTGTTGTTATTCATATTCTTAACTTGTTGCATTATTTATCACTGATGTTTTGTATTGACAAAGATCTCTTTTATCATTTCAGAATATAGACAAAATAAGGCATGTTAGCTGCCCAGTCTTAGTCATACATGTACGTATATATTTCTATCTATGTTTCTTATTAGTTTATGCATTTATACCTCTTTAAGTGTTCAAACTTGCATAATAGTTTCTTTCTTGAGGCTTCTATCCTGAAGAGATTGTTATTTTTTTTCTTTTTGGTTATATGAAGAGATTGTTTTATAATTCACTATTTTTCTCTGTCAGTGAGTTATTCATATGGAGGGTTGGTTGATCCCCTGGAAAAGTAGAAAAGAATATAACAATTAAGACTGTGGGTTATTTAGATTGATTTGTAATCACACTCATTATCAAAAGAAATCACACGTCACATAATGCATGTTAATTTACTTTTACTTACTAGATTGATGTCATCTGAATGAAGAACTCAGTGTTTAAGAACCTGTTGGTGTTTGCATTCAAGAAGTACTATTCTTTTTCATTCAATCAGCAAACTAGAAGAAAGTATTATGTACCCAGTATACCTTTTAACCAGTTTACAGAAAGTCTTTGGGTATTGTTACAAGGATGTAAAACTTTTTAGTCTATTATTTCTTCTTTTAAAAGAATAGACTAGCTTAAATACCTCTACAAAGTGCAAACAGATTTTACTTTTTGGAGAAAAAACTGAAATGACAAACACTGAAGACAGCAGCTGAGATCATTTAAATTAAGTCCTGTTTTCAGAGCATTACTTAAATTTTTCTGGCTGACCTGAAGTTGTAAAGCAATATGTGGTTCAAATAAAAATGTTAAAACACAGAAAATGGCACGACACCCAACTCGTAGATGGAGATGAAGATGTGGATATTTACCCGGGTACACTCCTTCCTACCCGGGTAAATAATTCAAGCAATTTCTCAGGTGCCAAGAACAATACCTAGGTACTTACGCAAAAAAATTCAAAAAATACCCGAGTAGAGAAGGGTGTACCCGGATAGGCTTAGTGGTCAACTGTCAAACATGAGCAGATTGTTGTTATATTTTTTTGAGGGGATTAAATTTTTGAAATAGTTTGTAATGAAAGTCAATTTGATAATTAATTATTAATAAAGGGTTATAAGGGTAAAAAAGCAGGATAATGGGTAATCTTTAATGGGGCATGTTATATTTATAAACTTTTTTGTTTACAAACTACACTAAAGTACTGGTCACACTTTAATCATACACAGTGTACGACCGGTCGTACTTAGTGTAATTTGCAAAAATAATTTGTAAATGGATGATATCCAATCTTTAATACAATGTGTAAGTTTCGTCCCTCAAAACAACGAAAATCATGTTTAGGATATACAAAATGATTTTTAACTTATTTGGTCGTTCATGTATCGACATTCGTAGAATCTCATTTGTTCAATAATTATTCAATCTTCATTTAACTCCTGTCCTATGGCAAACAACAAATTATCTTCATGAAAAAACAAAAAAGAACAGTATCGTATGTCAAAAAATTTCTTTAAACAGAATTATCTTCAAAATTAATAAAAAGGAATTCGCATCTACAAGAGCGAGCAACAGTCACTGAAGAACAACTAAGTGAAATCCAAATACCCTTATTATGTAAAAAGAAAAAAAAAAAAAAAAACTATATCATTTTAAGAGAGAGAAAAAGATAGATAAAAAAAGAGAGAATTGACAAAAAAATAAAGATGTAAAGAAAAAAGTGGCAAAATATACAATCACTCCATACTAAACATTTCTCATTTCACTGGGAGGGGAGGGGGGAATCAAAAGTCACACTAATTTAATTGGAATACTCGACAATGGGTCGAGACTTTTTTAAGTTTAAATGCAATTTAAGATAAATGTTAGGTGAAATTGAAAGGTGCGATTGCCCATCTAAGATCTAACCCCCTCTCTTATTCCACCATTGATCACCGCTCCTTCCTCGCTCTCGAACCGTCACAATCTTTCCGTTTCTCCGCTGATATCTCGATCTCTTCAATAGCATCTTTTCACGTCTACATGATTCCTGGCAAAAATCTCTTCCTCTCTATTAGTCATCTCTCTCTATTTTGGTCTTTCGAGCTCGAGGTTATAGAACCAAAAAAATAATATTACAAGGAAAGATTATAGTTACTACCTCTTTTTTTTATTATTTGTTATTACGAAATCGTAATCGTTAATTTCCGTCAATCTAATGGTTATAATTTATTGAAAATTAGTAATTAATTAATAAGTATGATCTAATAAATTATTGTTGGGTATGGCTCATACTTCGCATGTTGATGAAGGCCCTAGTTGTCGGGGTCAGCAGAAAGGCAACTGGGGTCCTGCTCCCAGGTGAGCGGGCGGGGGTCCATGAATAGCTGCTGTTAGGGTTTTCTAATCCTATTTATATTTGTCTTGTAAACCGAGTGACTTGTAACGAGTGGCAGTGAGGTGAATATAGTACAGACAAGCTGGACGTAGCTTATATTGGGTGAACCAGGGTAAATCGTTGTATCTAATCTCTCTACTCTTATCTCTTTTTATGTTTTCTCGATTCTGTGTGATTGTCGATTTCCAACATTTGGTATCAGAGCTTTGGTTCTGCGACCAGAGTTCCTGTGACAGATTAGGGTTTCGCGATTTGGATTTTTTATGTGCATAAAGAAAACTGGAAATTGATCTGAAGAGGATGTCGACTGGCCAATCACGGGTCGAGGTTGAAAAGTTCGGAGGAAAAAGGTTCGAGTTATGGAAGCTGAAGATGGAGGCTCTGCTCGTTGACAGGGACGTATGGCACGTGATCGAAGATGATAAGCCATCGGTACCAACGAAACCTGTCGGTGATGAAACGTCAGGTGAAGTCGAGTCGAAGGAGTTGAAGGCGTGGACCAGAGACGATCGAAAGGCGCGAAGCCTGATCTGGTTATGCCTGGAAGATAACGTTATGGTGAACGTAACTTCTGAGAAGACTGCAAAGGATCTCTGGACAAAGCTGAGAGGTCTCTATCAAAGCAAGTCACTCGTGAACAAGTTGTTCCTGCGAAGGAGGCTGTACAATCTGCGGATGAGCGAAGGTGATTCTTTCTCTGCTCATTTAAATGAATTTAATACTGTTTGTGCACAACTTTCGTCTATAGACATTAACCTGGATGAGGAAGACAAAGCTTGCACCTAGTTGTGTTCACTGCCCAACTCTTGGGAGCACATCATTGTGTCAATTGGTACTGGTGTTAATAAACTGTCGTTTGAGACGGTTATTGCTGCCTTATTGTCTGAGGAGATGAGAAGGGTAGGTTCTGAAGGTACCAGCAATGAGGCTCTGGTTGCTAGAGGGAGGAGTGGTGACAGATCAAAGTCTGGTCACAAAGGAAGATCGAGGGGACGGTCAAAGTCCTGTGATAAATCTGATAAATCTGAAATGAGGTGCTGGAGGTGCAAACAGGTTGGACATCTGAGAAGGAATTGCAGAAGTAAAAGCGTAGGTCCTGAGAAGCGGGATGATTCACAACCTTCTGCTTCGGGTACAAAGAAGGATGATGATGATAGTACAGGGGACCTGTACATTGCGTTTGAAAGTCATAGTGACTGTAATGACTGGATTATTGACACTGGAGCATCGTTTCATATGAAACCTCATAGGGAATGGTTCTGCACCTATGAATCATATTCTGGCGGTATAGTTAGAATGGGAGATGACATGACTCATGCAATTTTGGGGCGTGGGAAGGTAAAGCTGAAGATGAGTGACGGGACAGTCAAGAATCTCCCGGGTGTGATGCATATTCCGGGGCTTACCAGAAATCTGATCTCCGTTGGTAGTATGGCAGATGCTGGTATTAATTTTAGCAGTAACAAGTATTCTTGCAAGCTGACTCGAGGATCTTTGGTTATTGCAAGAGGAGAGCGTCATGGTAAATTGTGGAAACTGCTGGGTAGCACAATATTCAGTGGTGAAAGCTATGTTTCAGAACAGGCGGAGGAGGACACTGCTATGCTATGGCATAGGAGGCTGGGGCATATTGGAGGAAAAGGTCTAGAGACTCTGACATCAAAGAAGCTGGTGGATGGAATTCTGAGCTGCTCTATGGGGTTTGGATTTTGCGAGCATTGCCTACAAGGGAAGCAAAATCGGGTATCTTTTGATTCATAGGAGGAAGAGCTGAGGGGATTCTGGACCTGATACACAGCGACGTGTTTGGCCCCACACCTGTAGCATCACATGGAAAATCAAGGTATTATGTTTCTTTTACTGATGATTTTTCTAGACATGTGTGGTTATATTTTCTGCGCAGTAAGGATGAAGTGTTCGATAAGTTCCGCAAGTTTAAGGCTTTGGTGGAAAATCAGTTTGATCGAACGATTAAGGTGCTGAGAACTGACGATGGAGGGGAGTTCTGTTCAACAAAATTTGACCAGTTTTGTGCTAGCAATGGAATTGTAAGGCAGAAGACTACGCTTTACTCACCTCAACAGAATGGGGTGGCAGAGAGGTTGAATCGATCTCTCATGGAGAAAGCACGGAGTATGCTGAGCGGTGCAGGCTTGGCAGCTGAATTTTGGGCAGAGGCAGTGGCTACTGCTTGTTATTTGAAGAACAGGTCTCCTACATCGGCCTTGAAGGAGAAGACTCCGTATGAAGCACTGTTTGGAAAAAGGACAGACGTATCTCATGTCAGAGTGTTTGGCTGTGAAGCATATATGCACGTACCCAAGGAGAAAAGAAGCAAGCTTGACAGTAAATCTGAAAAGTGTATCTTTATTGGGTATAAGGATGGCGTCAAAGGTTATAAGTTGTGGAATCCGGATACTAGAAGTGTAACTTACAGCAGAGACGTTGTATTCAGAGAATCTAAGTTGAATCAAATTTTTCCTGAAGCTCCTGAAAAGTCACACACGGTGGAGTTGGATGTGGGTTTGAAAGAGGATACAATAAACTCACAAGTTTAATTGGGAAATTTGAATTCTGAAGCTGCTGAATATAACGAGGTAGAGGATGAATTTTCTGAAACCGAGGCTGAGGTTGAAGCACCAGTGATGAGGAGATCCACGAGGGAAAGAAGACCATCTGAGAGGTATACACCTGAAAATTATATCCTTTGTGCTAGTGATGATGTTTGTGCATTTAGTATTACAGGTGATGATCCGAGCACTGTAAAACATGCGAGGAGCTCAGAGGATGCCAAACAGTTGGAGGAAGCTATGAAAGAAGAGATGAAATCTCTGATGAAAAATCAAATTTGGAGTTTGGTGAATCTACCTACAGACCGAAAAGCAATTGGTTGCAGTGGGTGTTCAAGAAGAAAGTTGGTGCCAATGGGGAGATTGAGCGCTACAAGGCTCGATTGGTTGCAAAGGGATATTCACAGACAGAAGGGGTTGATTATGGTGAGGTATTTTCACCTGTTGCAAAGTTAAATTCCATAAGACTGGTTTTGTCTGTAGCAGCTGCATATGACCTAGAGGTGGAGCAGCTGGATGTGAAGACGGCTTTCCTTCATGGTGATTTGGAGGAGGTTATTTTCATGAAGCAACCAGAGGGGTTCATTGCAAGAGGCAAAGAGGAGCTAGTCTGCAAGCTGAATAAATCTCTGTATGGCCTGAAGCAGTCCCCGAGGATGTGGTACATGAAGCTCGACACTTATGCGGTGAAGCTTGGCTTTGACCGCTGTGATGCTGATCACTGTGTTTATGTGAAAAGGTTAGAAGGTGACTTTGTTATTCTAACTTTGTATGTTGACAATATGTTACTCGTTGGAAATAGTTCAAAGATGATCAACACTGTTAAAGGACTACTAGCAAAGCAGTTTGAAATGAAAGATCTAGGCGCTGCAAATGTGATCTTGGGTATGCAGATTAAGAAGGAGCGTGACAAAGGAAGATTATGGTTAAGTCAGTGGAAGTATATAGAAGATGTCCTGAAGAAATTCAAGATGATTGACTGTAAGCCTGTGTTGACTCCCATGTCTACTGGTTCTAAGTTATCGGCTGACCAGTGTCCCAAGACTGAAGAAGAAAAAGAGGAGATGGCGTCAGTTCCTTATGCTAGTGCAGTTGGGAGTCTGATGTATGCCATGATTTGTACTCGACCTGATATTGCTCAAGCAGTGGGAGTATTGAGCAGATATATGTCCAAGCCAGGAAAGGAGCATTGGACGATTGTGAAGCGTGTGTTCCGCTATCTTCGTGGTACTCTGACCTTGGGTTATGCTATGAAGGCGTGAAGGGTTCAAGGGGACAGACATTGTTAGAACTGAGATGCTTTGTGGACGCTAATTGGGGAGTGACATTGATAGTAAAAGGTCTACAAGTGGATATGTTGTTTCATCATTCGTCGGAGCTATCAATTGGATGAGTAAGAGGCAGAGCACTGTTGCTTTATCTACTACAGAGGCTGAGTACATGGCCTTGACACATGCTGTTAAGGAAGCTATCTGGTTACGGAGGTTGTGCAAAGAGCTTGGCTTTGCACAAGGAGAGATGATCGTTGGGTGTGACAGTCAGAGCGCCATTTTCTTGGCTAAGAACCCAGGTTTCCATGCGAGGACCAAGCATATCAGCATACAATACCACTTCATCAGAGAGAAGATTGAAGACAAGGTTGTATTGCTGGAAAAGGTTGACACAAAGGTCAACAATGCTGATTTTCTGACCAAGGCAATGACTTCAGATAAGTTTGAATGGTGTACATCTGCATTGGGATTAAAGAAACATGTGAAGCATTCAGCAAGTGGGAGAATGTTGGGTATGGCTCATACTTCACATGTTGATGAAGGCCCTAGTTGTCGGGGTCAGCAGAATGTTGGGTATGGCCCATGTTGATGAAGGCTAGGTACTATTTTGGACCTCTGTTTTATTGTAATTTTCTTACCAGTTTGGGCTTGGGCTCATGAATAGCTGTTGTTAGGGTTTTCTAATCCAATTTATATTTGCCTTGTAAACCGAGTGACTTGTAACGAGTGGCGGTGAGGTGAATATAGTACAGACAAGCTAGACGTAGCCTATATTGGGTGAACCAGGGTAAATCGTTGTGTCTAATCTCTCTACTCTTATCTCTTTTTCTGTTTTCTCGATTCTGTGTGATTGTCGATTTCCAACAATTATAACCGTTAGATTGACGGAAATCAACGGTTAAGATTTAATAATAATAAGTAGTAAGAAAAAGAGGTAGTAAGTATCACCTCTCCTATTTATAAAACTTGAATCTTTTAAAACAAATAACATGTGTTTACAAAATAGGATATATTACATTATGTTAACGTAAAAAAACTTATTAATTGTAATGGGTAATTATAAATGAATAACTTATGGACAATTTTGTACGTCTCAGTTAATTTTAAATAATTCATGATTGACATTAGAACTTTAAAAAAAGTAAATACAATTTTAAACACTTTAACCATTTAATATTATAAGAATTTCAAAATTAATATTATTAGTTTAGACTTAGCCACCATAACCTTGAAAATTGCATGAAAATAAATGTCATAAGAGATTACTTTATATTAGTTTAACCCAAGGTACACTTTAGAATAAAAAATACCCCTAAGATTTTTTTAATTAGTGTACCCTATAATAGAAAATACGCATAACCATCTTTAACACCTTTTTTTTTGGAAATAGAAAGTTTAAGTGGTGTTATGGACTCATATGTGAGGCTCATTCATTATATGACCCAATAACAAGCAATTCAAATAAAATCTGATATAATCAAAGGAGAATGAATATCCATCAAAGATATCAATCCTAATACGACATCATTAAACATGAGCTTGGGCTACTAGAAGATACACAGAAGGCCCACAATTCTAATATCCACAGGTAAATCTTATAAATAAGAGGTAAAGCCTACATCTATGATGATTCTCTCTCTATTTACTGTTATGTTGTCACTGTGCACACACACCCACCCTTTGGCGAAAGCTGTTTTACTCTTTTGTGCACAGTGATCCACTAAACTCAAGGATATCTAACCCATAGAAAGCACCCAAATCTAAAAGAAACTCACTAGTCTGTTGGGCTAGTCATCTCTGTCTTCAGGATAAAATATTGGCGCCATCTGTGGGGGGGGGGGGGGGGAACATATAAATTGTTATTCCCACAATCAAGAATGGTGGTTCACATAAGAAGTAGCAACCAATTGTCGCCACATCCGAATCTACCGTCGAATCCTATTTTGGAGGAGGTAGATCAACCACAAAATAAGCCTGAACATGAGGCGGCACTAGATTATGTTGCAGTTTATGTAAGCGAAGATGTCTCAGATACGGCCTCCACGCCAGCTCCAGTTGCTAATCCTCAGAATCAAACAATGCCTCTTAAATATCAACCTACAAATCCAGGAGCATGCCTCACACAAGCCGCTTTCAACATGATCTTAAGGCGGATGGAGGAGATGGAACATCGTAGCAATCTTCACAGGCAGGAAGATGTTCAAAGGATGCAGGAGGAGATGGAGTGCCGTAATAATATCCAAAGGCAAGAGGATATTCGAAGAATGCAGGAGGAAGAGTGTCTCATGCAATTAAGAAATCTGGAACATGTTGGAGGCCAGATCCGAAATGAAGAGAATAGAAGAAGAGAAAGGCTTAGAGAGGCTCATGGGCCCAGGAATGCCAATGAAACAAATAATCATGTCCGAGTTAATGCGGACCATAATCAGGTCCAGGTTAATACCGATCATAACCTCAATAATCAAATCCAGGTTGGAGTTACTAAAGGACGTGGTGTAGCTAACACTGGCCGTAATTCAAATGCTGATAATCAGGTCCAGGTTAAAAATAATGAAGTTTGTGGCCTGGACAACAATGATAACAATGCAAATGTGATAGCTCGCAACCTGAATGCTGGAATATGAAGGAATGTGGAACCTAAATGGGTTGAAGCTGATCACAACTGAGATTTGCAAGTTCAGTAGAATGAGTATGAAGCTGATTGCAACAGAGATTCGCAAGTTCAGCAAAATTTGTATGAACCTGATCGTAACCGTGATATTCAGATTCATGGTCGTGCCGAAGTTGGGATGTATAGAAGAAAATATCATTGGGGATAATACAATAATAGTCCTTTTACTAACTAGATTATTAGTGCTCTATTCCCAGAAGAGTTTGACTCGGGACACTTATCGAAATATGATTGAAGCCAGGATCCACGGGTCCATATTGATATGTTTGACACTAATATGTATATAAGAGGAATTAATGAGCCTATCATGTCCCAGATATTCGCTATAACTCTGACTGGAGCTGTGCAGACATAGTTCTCAACTTTTACTGCAAATTCGGTTGCATCCTTTGAAGATTTTAGAGAGAAGTTTTTATTGAACTTTGCAACAAGCATATGAAATTCGTGTTTCCGCTTGGTAAAATCCGGTAGCAATCTGAAGAAACTATCCAGAAATATTTGGATTATTTTAAGGATGCATGCACATGTCCCAGGATTACAAGAAAATGTACATGTGCATTTGATTGTAGCCGGCTTAGATGGTTCATCTCGGCTAGCAAAGTCAATATATAAAGATCCAGTGAAAAGCTGGAAGAATTCAGAGCTCGGTCAAAGAAGTACTTGGAGCTTGAGTAAATGGAAATAGCAAATGCTTCGGGCAAGGAGAATAGAAATCAGAGTCCAAAAAGAAAAGGTCAAGCTCCAAAGGAAATAGAATGACCAGGGAATTAAAAACAAGATTTCTGAGGAAGAAACCCGGATGATAGATTCTGGATAAGGAGGTATGAGAGATATACTCCCCTGAATGTACCCCGGTCTCAAATATAGAGAGAAGTAGCAATGACAAAGATGAAAAAAGTAGAGCGACCTCGATCTGTGTTTAATAAAGGAGGTTTGGATCAATGTAGATTTTGTGCATTTCACAATGGACACGGGCACACTACAGACTAGTTCTGGGATCTTAGAGATGCTGTTGAGAAATTCATCAGAGATGGAAAGTTGTGTCAATACATAATCAAGACTCAGTGATGGAAGAATAATAAACGAAAATTGAGAGGTCGGATCAAAAGCAAGAGTCTGGGTCCTAAAAAGAAGAATAAGAAGGAGGATTAAGGAAAGAGGGCAGACTCCAATGACGATGAATTCCCAGAAGCCGAGTTGGACTGCAATGTTATCAGTGGAGCTCTAAGTGGAGGAGGAGATACAATGAGTGCAAGGAGAAAATATCTTAGAGAGGTACTTTCGGTTATGGATCGACTAATCAGGAAGATCCTAATAAATTGGATACTCCTTTATTATATTTCACTAAAGAAGATATGAAATATGTAGTACCAGGACATGAAGATGGCGTGGTTATTACGGGAACTTTGGTGAATTGTCGAGTTAAGAAGATCTTTGTGGATGCTGGTAATTATGCTGATATTATCTTGTAGGATGCTTTTAAGAGGATGAACCTTAATGAGGAAGATCTCAAACCACGTAAGACTACACTGATAGCCTTCAATGGAGAGAATACCCCCTAAAAGGACACATAGATCTCATATTAACTCTGGGAACGAAAGAGGCGTTTAAGTCAGAACGAGCAAGATTTATCGTAGCTAACTTTCCCTCTCCTTATAATGTAATTTTGGGAAGACCAACTCTTCATAAGTAGTAGGATAGCTTGTTTCCACTAAACATCAGAAATTGAAGATGGTGAGCAATAAAAATGAAGTTATCACTATCCAATAAGATCAAAGGAGTTGCAGCAATGTTACTTTGAAGCTATCAAAGATAATAAAAGAGGGCATTTGTCTCCACCCTGGATTCGTCTAGGAGATAAAGACGGAAAGCAAGATATCTCTCGTCATCCAAGTAAACCAGTCAACATGGTTGAATTGGATATGAGAGAAAAGACTGTCATTCCAAGACCCGAACCAGATGGTAAATTAGAAGATCTTATCTTAGGCAATGAGCCTGGGCAATTTACCAAAATTGGTAAAACTATTAACTCGGATGTAAAAGCCGGGTTAATAGAATTTTTGAAGAAGACAAAGATGTTTTTGCATGGAAATCATCCGAGATTCCTATGATTGATCCCAAATTTTGTTGTCATAAACTGGCAATATATCCCAGATCAACTCCAGTTGCACAGAATAAAAGGAAGCTGGTGCCTGAAAGAAAATGGGTTTTAGAGGAGCATATAAAGGAGCTTCTGGATGCTGGTTTCATAAGGGAGATTCAATATACTACATGGCTAGCCAATGTGGTTATGGTAAAGAAGCCTAATGGGAAATGGAAGGTCTGCACGCATTACACTGACCTCAATAAAGTGTGTCCTAAAGATTCATATACAATTCCCAATCTAGATCAGCTTGTGGATAATTCATCTGAGTTCCAGCTGCTATCCTTCATGGATGTGTATTCCGGCTATAACCAGATATCAATGTATCCAGAAGATCAAGAGAAGACATCTTTCATTGCTAAAAAGGCCAATTACGGTTACAATGTAATACCCTTTGGACTGAAAAATTCAAGGGCCACATACCAGAGAATAATGAACCAAGTATTTAAAGATCAACTCGAGGTTTATATAAATGAAATGATCGTCAAGTCAATAGATCCTACAAGTCATGTTCAAGATTTGAACCAGACTTTTGAAAAGTTGAGAGCTCATCGTATTCGATTAAACCCAGTTAAATTTGTATTTGGAGTCCCGACTGGAAATTTCTTGGGTTTTATGTTAACCCACAGGGGGATTGAAGCAAGCCCGAAAAAGTACAAATTTGTACTGGACATGAAACCCCCAAGAAATAAGAAAGTACTTCAACAATTAACAGGAAGATTGGCTACCTTGACTAGATCCTTGCCAAAGTCGGCTGAAAATGTACTATTTTCTTCAAATTGTTGAAGAAAGAAGCTGAACATGGATGAAACTCGAATTGTGAAGCTGCATTTGAAAAGATTAAAAGATGTTTGGCAGCCCCACTAGTTTTATCAAAACCAGAACCAGAAGAAGTCTTAATCTTATATTTGGCCGTTGGAGAAGAAGCAATAAGTGTTGTGCTAGTGAGAGAAACAAATAAAGGCCAAGAGCCAATATATTTTGTTAGCGGGGCTCTCTAGGGTCCTGAATTGAGATACCAACAATTAGAAAAAGTTGCATTTGCCTTACTCACTATAGCAAGAAGAATTCGGACATACTTTCAAGGGCGTTAAGTTGTTGTTAGAACTAATCAACCAATACGACAAATGTTGCGTAAGTCGAATTTGGCTGGAAGGACGACTAACGGGGCAATTGAGCTCTCTGAATATTATATCACATATGAAGCTTGGCATGCCATCAAATCCCAAGCGCTAGCGGACTTAATAATGGAACTCACTCCATCAAATGAGGGGAAGTAATGAGGATAATGACATATGGAAATTTTATGTCGATGGTTCTTCAAATAGTAAAGGGAGCAGAGTTGGAATTGTAACACCCTATTACCGGATCAGTGTGTTAACATTGATTATGATATTAAGTGCAATTACAATCACAACAGTTTATTTAAAAATACGAAAAAACTTTTTCTAGTTTATAACGTAATGATTTAAAACAACCGTATTATGAAACTGTGATCGCAACTGAAATGTAAATGCGGAAGTAATATTTAAAATGCCTAATTATCACACAACACCTATCTAAAGTTGCTAAGAGATTCCCATAAACCAACTAAGCACAAAACCCATTATTCGAACTTTACCAAAACAGAGTATGCTTCGATTTTTCTAAAACTGGGCATGATTCACTCATCAATAAATTCCCATCTTTTACTATATTAAATTAGACTCTTTCACGCTTCAATTAGAGTTCTCTAGCTTTAGTTATAATAGCTTGAAATCAGACAAGCAAAACTACCAACTAACCCCAAACAAGGCACTTAATATCCCTCACTGTTTCTGTGTTTCCCAACGATCCACAAGTCTAATTGCCCTCAATTAAGAAATGAGGGAGATATCAAATTCAGAAACTATAACCCGAGACTAGTGTCCAGCAGACCAATTTTGGGAAGTCTCCACTTATTTTGACCTATAGAGTGCTATACAACTCCAAATGACACCAAATTTTAAAAAATGAGGTATAGAACGCCTCATTTGGATATCAATGGAGGGAGATATGGTCTTCCAAAGTTAGGAATAAAATTGATTATTTTCTTAGAAATTTTGACGGTATCTCATTTGTTTTATTAACTAATCTCACTTACTCTAAGTGTGTTTTAACCTCCAATTGATACCTAATTGATCAAGGGTGGCTCACAAGGTTCAACATACCTTGGTGCTCTTACAACCCATAATATACATTTACTCAACTCATTGTTTAATCCACAAGTTATCATTCACCACTTAATCGGTTTACAAATTGTTAATCATTTCAATCACATAATCCCATTTACATGCATTTACCATAATTGAACAACATCATTACCTAAAATAGGCCTATTGCCCTTCCATCACATATATTCATAATTGATTACACAAGATCCTCATTACATCAATTACATTTAAATCACTAATAAATATAACTATTATACCATGATGCCCAAAATAATCATAAATACATAATTACTAAACTTAGCCCCAAATGCTACATGAACAAACCCTAGACATGGTACATCTCACTCATGAAAGGCTACATGTTCATACACTAAGTCTAGCATACCATATGAAATCTCAAAATACAAAAGATGCGAAATGCATATTGTACTCCAATGGCTCTACTCCAAATCACTCTGTGGCCTCTTGCCCAACACTCATGCAAACTGCTAGATGAACCTGAAATATAGCCCCATAATGCGGGGTGAGATATAAGAATATATCTCAGTAACCTAAAGGTTCTGGAGGATCACTCCATCCAATGGCTCACTCAGATATATAAGAATAATACAGATATAAATGGACATGCATACAATACGATAATACGACAGATGACAATCTCAATCGGGTCCACATCCAAGAATATATCCCCTGGATATAATTCAAGGTACCCACTCTATAACTCCCGAGACATTCCTAGAGTGCTCCTCAACGGATAATGACTTTATGGCATTCGGTCAACTGGAACTCCCTACGGAGGCCTCTCTAGTAGAAGTCCCCTACAGCAAATATGGCAATAATCTACTGGCCAGAGACACAAGTATAATCACACATATACCCAAACAACATCCATAATGCATGATCATGTTATAGCACATATTATTACATCCAACAACTTTCAACCACTACCCCACTGGCCATGGTGGAGCACACACGAAGATTAACCCCATTTTCAAGGAATTACCTCTTTGAAGCTCACAAGCTAGGTTGCTTTAATCACAAGTTACTTTATAATTTTTCCTTCAACAAGAAATGCCTACAACAAGTAGTCATTTCAACAATTACAAACTGCCACATGATAACTTAATTAGTTATCCAATTAACCACACAACAAGTAAGTCATCACTTACCAAAATCCTTATGTTCAAGACCAAAGGCAATCCAAAAAGCTCTAAGCGTAATAGCCCTTTGTATACCAGTATTGTTAATATTGATTATGATATTAAGCGCAGTTACAATCACAGCGGTTCATTTATAAAAATGCGAGTAAACTTTTTCCTTGTCATTACACGAGCATTTAAAACAATAATAAAGCGTAATTAATAAAAGCTGTGACCATAACTGAAAACTAAACGTGGAATAATTTAAAACAATTGCCTAACTATCATATAATACTTCTCTCAAGTCACTAAGGGATTCCCATAAACCCACTTAGCATAACTCTCACTTTTACGATTTTTACATAACTGAACATGGTTTAGTAATATGGATATTGCGAGAGATCCGCATGCTACGAGCCTCCCATATTTTAGTATGTTATTCTAGACTTAATTATATTTCCAACAAGCTATCACATGCTCCATAAATTTCTCGTTTGCTCCGGTTATCGCCATTTGAAGTTGAACAAGTAAAGCTGCCAGCCAACCTCAAACAGGGCTCCAAACAGCCTCTACTCTATCAGCGATTCTGGATAATTTACTCCACCAATTGTTCTAAAATTTTTATACAATAAACTAGATATCTCAAGATTCAATTTGACATATCATAGGCCTAATTTGACCAATAATTGAGGTGGAAATAAATTCCCCACAAACAGCATCCGACAGTCCCCTGTGCAGGGAAATTCTGGACAATCCCTATTCAAACGCCACTTTAGGTCCGCGTACAAGTCCAATGGCTACGAAATTGTGACACAATTTGAAATCTCAATCTTAAAAATGGTGTATGGCACGTCCCTATTGGACTTCTATGGAGGGAGATATACTCTCCCAAATTTCATCCAAAATCTGCTATTTTCTAGAAAATTCGATGGCATCTCCTTTGTTTATTCAACGTATCCCACTTTATCAAAAGTGTGTTATCTATCATAAATGGTACCTAATATACAAGGGTGGAACTTAAGAACCAGTAATGTCTTGATGCTCTTACAACCCATCACAATTTATATCAATTTACTCAGTTTACATCTCATTACTTACAATTTCAAAACTTAAGCCGTTTCAATCACTTTGATCCATTTACATGCATTCTTTAAACATACACATAATCATCAACTAAAACAGGCCTATTTCCCTTTCATCATACATCATCCTTCAATAGTACACGAGGTCCAATATTTATAAATTACAATTCTCCAAAATAATAAATATGAATATAACCAATTCCTCCAAATAAAACATAGTAAATCATCAACTAAACTTAGACAAAATATGGCATGAAAAAGATGACAATATGCATAATCCTAAATCAACATATAATGTTCATGCCCTAAGTCTCCAATGCTCATCCTACGAGCCTCTTGCCCACAGATCCTGCCCCACTGCTACTACCTGAAATAAAGTCCTCAAAATGGGGTGAGATATACGAATATATCTCAGTAACCTAGAGGTTCTGGAGATTACTCCGCCCAATGGCTCACTCAGATGTAAATCAACACTATATTACAACAACCAAAGAGGGATAAAGCGAGGTATTTAGTGAAGTAAGGATGTGTAGGGAGTAAAAATACGATGAAGCTGGAGTGGTCGATGCCAAAGCCACGCAACATCCGACCTATTGTCCTCGACATATAGCCTACGGGTTCTCATCCAAGGAAGTGTTCCCAGAACATCAACCAAGGTACCCCCCATCCATATACACTAGAGATATTCCTAGAGTGCTCCTCAACAGATGACACCCCATGACCTCTGGTCAACTGGTACTCCCTCACGGAGACCTATCCAGTGGAAGTCCGTAACGCCGGAAGGCAACCGTCTACTGGCCAGAGACACGATACATCCTATGTACCCACTATAGATACATATATGCATGAGCATGTTATAATACACTATCAACATACACTCCAACCACTACCTCAAGGGGCATGGTGGAGCACAGATGGGGACTAACCCCAGTATCAAGGGATTACCTGATGGAAACTCCCTCTCTAGGTAGCTCCAATGCAATATGTCACCGAGCTTGGTCCAACAAGAAATTCCTACACATAGGTCATTCCCATTTCAATTATAACCAAACAAAAGCATAAACATGATTATTCAAGCACTCATGCTTCTTTACACAATCACTTACCACAATCCTTTTGGTCAAGGACCAAAAGCAACCCACCAAGCTCAATGCTCCAAGTTTACGTCCGTGGGAGGCAACCTTCAATGATCACTTAAGGATCATCAACACAAGGTGCAACCAACCAAAATCACAAGCACCACAAGCCCACCCACACACATCACAATTCGGCCAAGTGGCCCAAAATTACCAAACCATGTTCTTAATTTTATTTCAAGTTCCCACTAGTTTCCTAAGCTTACTACAACACCAATTCAAGCCCTTGATTCCATCTAATACCATCATAGCACCATTTTCCTTAATTTATGCCATTATGGCCGAATACACACACTCACACACAACCAATATTTTCCTTCCAATTCAACTACATCACACCAACATACAACCTACTTAAACACATTTAAAAATCACACAACACCAATTACACAATTTTTACATCATCCAACCTTATAACCCCTCAAATGGCTGAATTCCACATGCTTGGATACCTAGGGACTTTTGATTCATTTCAACACTTCCACAAATCATACAATCCTATAATTAACTCATACAAATACTCCACAACTCAATTACACAATCCTACAATATGTCAATTTCATAAAGTCATGCATTCCCACATCAAAATTTTCCTAAGTTACCAATCAATTCCTCAATAATTTTTATGAGTTTAGTCACTATAAAACATCATTCTAAGCCACTTTTATCTAATACACATTTTTAATTTGAGCTCTCTAACCATATCAATCCAAGCATGCAAGCTCTAGGTCACAAAAATCAAATCCAATGAATCAACCAATGAAATGTGTTGAAACTTACCCACAAGCAAGACCTAGGACTCCTCCAAGTGATATCCAAGCAATGGCTTGATCAAACAACCCAAAAACACCAAATCTTCTCACTTGGACGCTGATTTGAGTGGGATTGCTCTCTCAAATTAGTGGGTTTCAAGGCTTAAAACTACCATGATTGTGTCTAGAATGTCCTTTACTTAAAGTTTGATGTAGGACATTGTTGATTTTGAGTAGGATTTGATGTAGTTTGGTGGGAAAGAAAATTCAACCAAGAACTTTCACATGGAAAGGGGGCTGCGGTTTCAAGAGAGAGAAGAGGGAACGAGATGATGAATAGTGGTCTTGGTCAATGTGTCATGATATAACTTAAGTAGGGTGGGTCCCACTGCCACCTCACACGATTTAAACTAATTCAAATCTCCCGCTTATTCCACTAAACGTCCATAAATTCCTAAACTATTTAGAAACTCAAATTTTTAACATTAACCAATGTACTTGACAAGATGAATTCGGAGTTATCCGGTCATTCGGAGAAATCACAGTTGTAAGTTGTTTTGCGCGATGTGGGCACACTTCTCCATAAACCCTAATTTTGATCAATTTTCACCAAAAATCAGATTCCTAGTCTTATGTATAACACCTCGCATTTCTAAATTATATATTAAAATATTAAACATGAATTAAAGGGAATGATTAGTGAAAATCTTGGAAATTAGGTCAAAATACAAAGGAAGGGTAAAACGGTAATTAGCCAACTCGCAACCCTAGGAAGATAAAAAAATTGAGTAGGAGGTCTCAAATGATAAAAATAACCCTGGAAATGGATTCAGAACGAAAAATTGAGTGGGTAGGCAAGTTTCAGAAAATTCAGTGAATAGTAATTTTACTGGGTCAAAATATCGCGATACAGTTGCACCGTAAAGCGTGCCGATTGAGTTTTGAGCTCAAGGTCTTGAATAAAAGTTATAAATGGTATAAAGAACTAGAAAATGTGATTTATGATGAAAATTGATGGAAATCAGTAAGTTTGGGGAAGCGTGCCCACGACGCACCCAACAGCTTAAAACAACATTTTCTACAAACGACCGAAAAACTCCGAATTCATTTGATCAAGGGTAATTAAAGGAAAATGGTTAATGTTAAAGATTAGAGTTTCTAAATAGATTGTGAATTTATGGACGTTTAGTGGAATCGGAGGAAAATTCAAATTAGTTTGAAATCGCGTGAGGTGGCGGTGGGGCCCACTTAACTTAAAATCACTTAAGCCACCTAAGCCTCCCTACTATTCATCATCTTCTCTCCTCCTCTCCATCACAAACCTGCGGCCCCCTCCCTCCAAAGACACTTCCATTTTCTTCCTCACTTAAGTCACTCATCCAAGCACCAAATCCATTAAAGTTTAACTTGCAATTGGTTGGAAATCATCTCCTAAACCCATTGGTGGTATCCTTGAGACTTGAAAACCATTAGATTTTGAGAAATTCCTCCCCAAAGTCCGCGGCCCTTTTCCTTAGATTTGTGTTCATGGTGTTGATTGATGCTCCAATGGTTTAGTATGTCTTGGAGGAGCCTTGTGCCAAGCTTTTGAGTAAGTTTCCTTGCATTTCAATGGTTTGATTCATGGATTTAGTTTCATGAACCCTAAGCTTGGTTTTGATGATTTGTGTTGTTAGAGAGCGCAAATGGAAAATGTGTATTAGATAATTATATCTTAGAATGATGTGTTAGAGCTATAAATGCAATAAAAATTATTGGTGAAAATATAATTTTAACAGGAAAATTTTGATGGGGCCATGACTTTATGTTTTGGAATTGTGATAGGATTGTGTTGGTGAGTGGTTGTATGATTGAATGATGTTATAATAGGATTGTATGAGGTGTGGAATAGTTGAATTTGATTGAAAATCCCTTGGAGTTGGTATATGTTGAATTCGGCCAAGAGAGGAAATGAGAGGAATGAGATGTTGTAAAATTAATTGGATCATGTGTTGTGTATTGCATGGTAACTAGAAGGGTTGTGTGATGGTTGGAAAACCAATGAAAAAATATTTGATAATGTTGAGTGGTGTAATTGAACCTACATGAAATAGTTGGGCAAAATGATGTTAGGATGATGTAAAACGAAAAGTGGCACCTAAAATGGTGTTTTGATAACCTTAAGGATGCTTAAGAAAATGAGAAAGAAAATTTAGAAAAATAATTTACAAAATAACACTAATATGGCCGAACCTACCTAGGGTGGGGGAGGATTTTGACGTTTTTGTATTTTGATAGAATTGTCGTGTTCTGACGATCCGTATATGGTCGTTGTAGGTTGCCGTACATGGATTTGAACCTCGAACCGTGAGCTCGGTGGGTTGCCCTTGGTCCCGGACCAAGTGGGATTGAGGTGAGTAATTTGAACCATGCTTGTAGAATTAGTAAGTTGCTTGCGTTTGTATGAGTGGTAATTGATTGGGAATGTCCTCTGTGTAGGCATTTCTGTTGTGAAATGAGATCGGAATATAAATTACATTGGAGCTACGTGGAGAGGATTATACAGGTAACCTCTTGGTACTGGGGCTTGATCCCCTTGTGTGTTCCACCATGCCTGTTGAGGGTGATGGTTGGAAGTGTATGTAAGTAATGTAGAATAACATGTTCATGCATTTAGTATGTGTGTTGGTACATAGGATGTACCGTGTCTCTGGCCAGTAGACAGTTTGCCTTCGGGCGTTACGGACTTCCACTGGATAAGTCTCCGAAAGGGAGTTCCAGTTAACCTAGAGTCGTGGTGTGTGATCCGGATAGGAGCACACTAGGAAGTCTCGGGTGAATATAGATGGAGGGTGCCTTGGTTAGATGTTCTGGAAACAAGCCTTGGTTGAGACTTGTAGGCTTATATGCCGAGCCAATAGGCTGGACGTTGCATGGTATTGGCATCGACCATTCGAGCTTCGTCGTATTTTATATCCCTATGCTCCCCTATTTCTCTAAATCTCTTGCTTTATGCCGTTTTCAAGATATTATTTTATATTATTTATATGCATCGAAGTGAGCCATTGGGCAGAGTATTCTCTGGAACCTCTGGGTTACTGAGATATATTCGTATATCTCACCCCGTCTCAGGGGCTTTATTTCAGGAGGTAGCAGTGGTGTAGGAGCGGCGGGGAAAAAGCCCGTAGGATGATTAGCTGGTGGACTTTATGTTTTGCATTTTGGTGGCCACTGGGCCTAGGCTAGACTTAGGGCATGAACATTGCATATGGAATTTAGGATGAGATTTATTGTCATATTTGTTCATGTCATTTTGCCTAAGTCTAGTTACATATGTCATTTTGAGGTTTATCCATTATGTTGTATTTAAAGATTATGAGTTGTAAAATGTAATATTTCATTTGGAAGTTGTAATTTTTACATGAATACTTGATGTAATACAGAAGCATGTAATATGATGAAAGGGAAATAGGCCTATTGTAGGATTATGATTATGTGTATGTTTAGAAAATGCATGCAAATGGACATTGGTGATTGAAATATGTTAAGTGTTAATAAAGTAAGCAATATGATATGAATTGAGTAATGTGATATAAACTGTGAAGGGTTGTAAGAGCCTTAAGGCATTGCTGGTCCTTGTGTGTGCCACTCTATGATTATTAGGTACAATTTGAGATCTTAGATCACTTTGCAAATTTGGAAATTTTTGTCAAACTAAAGGAAATTCTAGCGAATTTTCTAGAAATTGGCATAATTTAGGCAAACTTCGGGAGAGCATATCTCCCTTCACAGCGTTCCGATAGGGACGTTCCATATGCCATTTTGAAGCTTGAGATGTCCTCTATCTCGTGTCAAAATATGGGATTTTCTAGGTTGAGAGCCCACTTGTAGAAGGCAGAGAAAACAGACTGCCCATGCGGTTACTGCACATGTGGTAGTTCTGGACCAGTTTTGGGAAGTTTATTCCCGCTTATTTTCTTGGTCAAATTAGGTGTATGATATATAAAATTGAATTTTGTGGTGTCTAGATTGTTGCATAAAAATATGAGAGAAATTGGTTGAGTGGATTTTCCAGAATAATTGATTGAGTGAAGGATGTTTAGAGCTGTTTTGGGGTTGGCTGGCAGATTTGCTTGTCCAACTTCAAACGGCGATATCCGGAGCAAACAAGAACTTTATGACTCATGTAATAGCTTAATAGAAAGTTAGTGGAGTCTAGAATAACATACTAAAATATGGGAGTCTTGTCGTATGCGATTTGTCCGCAGAAAATTAGAGACTGAGCCATGTTCGGAAGGGTAGAAAACGTAAAAGTGAGATTTATGCTAAGTGGGTTTATGGGAACCCCTTAGTGACTTGTGGAAAGTAAAATATGTTATAAAATTAATTTAAATAATTATTCCGCAAAGATTTTACAGTTACGGTCACAGCTTTTATTATTACGCTTTTTATTGTTTTAAATACTCGCGTAATAAACGAAAAAAGTTTACTCGCATTTTTATAAATGAATTGTTGTGATTGTAACTGTGCTTAATATCATAATTAATGTTAATAATACCGGTGTACAACGGGATGTTACATTTTATGGTATCAGAGCAGTTTTGTAAGGGAACTCTGATAATGTATAACTGTATTTTGTGTTGCATAGCTATCTGTGAACTGTTTATGATTAATGTATATGTGATGCCGCAGTGTGGGTCTGATTAGCTCATTCCTTTGTGTTACATGTACAGATATCATGAGTAGGGCACGAGGTCACTGTGGAACTCGAGGTGCAGGTCGTCTAGCAGCACCAGATCCTATTACTGCAGTTCTAAATGCTCTGCAGGAAGAGACTGCTGCGAATAGAACAATTACTGAGAACCTGATGAAGAATAATCAAGATATGATGCATGCCTTCATGAATGAAATAAGGCAGATAGGACTTGGCACAGGAGGGATGATTCTCCTCCACATACGGCTACAGAGACTCATACCCGTACGCCATCTGTTACACCTCATCAGGAGGGGAGTGGGGCTAGTCGTCATTCTGAGGAGGCTAGTTGCCACACTACTGATCCTACTTATATCCCAGAGCCTTCTGTGGATCCTTCTGTTGTTGCTCAGTCTTTTGGGGTTGCTGGGCAGGTATTTGCTGGTACTGATGAACAGAGGCTCACATCTTTTCGAAAACATAAACCACCAGCATTTCAGGGGTCAAGGGACCCGAAGATAGTGACTACTTAGCTGATGGGGATGGAGAAAATATTTCAGGTTATGAGGTTCCAGGATCCCCAGAGATTACTTTATTCTGTGTATATGCTTGAGGGGGATGCCCACGAGTGGTGGTACAATGCATCTCGCCCTTTTATTATTCAGGGGGAAGAAATTACTTGGGCATTATATGAAAGGCTATTTCATGAAGAGTATTTTCCCAGGGATGTTCGGGAAGCCAAACAAGGTGAGTTTGATAAATTGGTATAGGGTACCATGACTGTTGATGCCTATATGGCGAAGTTTAATGAATTAGTGAAGTTTGCAAATTACGAGGGTGTGCTGCCGACTCCTGAGTTTTTATCTGCTAAATTTCAGAGGGGATTAAATGAGAAGATTTTCAAAAGAATGTCCAATACAGCTATTAGAAATTTTGCTGATCTAGTGACCCAGTGCAAAAGGGTTGAAAGTGTTTATAACAGGTATCCGAAGTCTAGTTCTGCGAGGAAATCTGTCCTTCTGGTAATAATAACAGAGGTGGCTACCATCAGAATAATAATAGAGGTAGGGGGTTGCAGGTAAGGCAGCCTCCGGGTCAATTCAAGAGGGGTGGTGGTCAGAGAAGTGGGTTTAATGAAAGGAATTCTAATCCTCGATGTGAGAGGTGTAAGAGGTATCATCAGGGCCCGTGTACTGCGGCTCTGAATTCTTGTTTCAAATATGGTAAGGTTGGACATTTTGCCAAGGATTGTTACAGTAATACGGGGCAGGCTCCGAATCTGCAGGCCTTGCCATCTGCTCCTACCGTTGCACGGGTTTATACTACAAATTTGCAGCAAACAGAGAAGGAACCTAATCTGGTTAAAGGTACAATTTTTATCTCACATATTGATTTGTCTGTTTCATTTGATTCGGGAGCGACACATTCGTTCGTGGCGGAATACGTTGCGAAAGGGTTGAACTTGGGGGTAACACGAATGATTCTCCCTATGCGTATTACTACTGCTACAGGAAAGGTTAGTGATTCATCCTTTATTTGTAAAGAGGTCGGGTTTATCTATGAAGGCTACACTATTGATTTGATTTTCTTGCCCCTGGCCTCTGTTAATTTGATTTTGGGTATGGATTAGCTGTCTCAAAACTACGTAATGATTGATTGTTGTGGGAAGAGGTTGATACTAGCACATGAGAGGCCCTTGATGGGTCCGTCTCCTTTTCTGTCTATGTGCCAAGCTGTTAAAGCCTTGAAG